>NC_037675.1:20229510-20529510 GCF_003255815.1 Theropithecus gelada | reverse complement strand
TCACGAGAACAGAAAACCAAACACCACATGTTCTCACTCATAGGTGGGAATTGAACAATGAGAACACTTGGACACAGGAAGGGGAACATCACACACCAGGGCCTGTAGTGGGGTCGGGGGAGAGGGGAGGGATAACATTAGGAGATATACCTAATGTAATTGATGAGTTAATGGGTGCAGCACACCAACATGGCACATGTATACGTATGTAACAAACCTGCATGTTGTGCACATGTACCCTAGAACTTAAAGTATAATAAAAAAGAAAAATAAAATAAAATATCAAAAAAAAAAAAAAAAACCACACACATTGCAACATGATTATCTTAGGACAATGTCAAGTGTCCTGTTGAATCTATGTTTGTCCTTAATAAACATAAGGTCCAAATCATTTACCATAAATCAAAATTCCCATTGGTGGCAGAAAGGAAGAAAGTATGTTTCTTCACAATAATATTTACATGGAACAATTCCCAGTAAAATATAACAAAATATATAACAAAATATAACAAAATATATTTGTGAAGTTAGTCTTTACATTTTAACAAGTAATATTGTCTACAAATATTTTTGAATGGATATTTTCTATTATACATTATCATGCATAATGTTAGAGAAAACTTAGCATAATATCCCTATCTCAAGTATCCCAAGTAATCTGTGTTTTGTTTTTGTTTTGTTTTGTTTTTTTTGAGACAGAGTCTCACTATCTCGCCCAGGCTGGAGTGCAGTGGCGCTATCTGCAACCTCCGCCTCCCGAGTACAACCAATTCTCCTGCCTCAGCCTCCCAAGTAGCTAGGACTACAGGCACGCACCACCATGCCTCGCTAATTTTTGTATTTTCTTAGTAAAGGCAGGGTTTCACCATATTGGCCACACTGGTCTCAAACTCCTGACTTCAAGTGATCCATCTGTGTCAGCCTCCCAAAGTGCTGGGATTACAGGCATGAGACACCGTACCTGACCTCAAGTAATCTTTTGATAAGGATAGATGGAATATATTCTGCTGTCAGAACTGTAGCTCATCTTTAATAAATTCAGTACTAGAAAAAATAATAAGCAGTTCTTAAAATTATTATGCAATGGAGTCATTGCTGTGAGATTTATTTAAAGAGTATTAGCAAAACTCATAATTTAGAAGTTGCAAATCTACTGTTAGAGTTGCATGCTTGAGGAGAACAATGTAACCTTTTAACTCAAGTTAATTAAAATGATTTTATATTATATGCAACAAAAATCTTATGAACATTTTTGCACTCCTTTTGCATCACAACAGCTCTCAATCTTCGTCTTTTTGTGTTTCTGTTATCACAGCTAGAGAGCTTAGAAAATTCAGTACTTGTTTTTCCTTTGAACTGGAAAAAGGCATTAAGATGAATGGGTTAAATAAAGAAAATTATGTGCAATGCTTTGAACATATTTAAATGTAACATCTAGTTCCCTTACTGGTAGTAATGTTATCCTCAAATAAGTGAACAGGATAAGAATACCTGAGTCACACCAGGCATGCCTAGTAAATGGCACCTGCAAGTTAGGCAACAGATTGAAGTAATGCATGTAGATTAATTATTCCAAGGTTTACATTTTGAATCATAGAATCAGGGAGTATCTGTTCCCTTGGATACTGCACTACCTTTCATGGAGCCATTGTTAGATTATTGTCCAGCCCAAAAATGAATATGTTTGGGCCAGCAGCTATACAATACAGAAACCCTCTACATTGCTTCTCTGTACCTTTTATCCACTGGTGCTTATTTTGGCCTGAGCATTATACTGCAATGTTCTGAAAAAACATCAGTTATTAAAGAAAAAGTGTGTGTGTTCAACTAATACATGAATAATTATCGCAATATATTAAATAATATGAAATATGTCAAGGTAACTGGGAAGGCCCCTCTCTTCATGCATGCACAGGCACGTGCGTGCATACACACACACACACCCCTTATGTTTACATAAAAAGGAATGTACTTTGTGGATTCTTTCTTGTCTTTTCCTCCTCCTTAAAATCGTATCTTGACAGTTGCTCTGTGGCAGTATTTAAAGCTCTGTAGCATTTATTTTAAAGGCTGCACCATAAATGTATCTTAATTTATTAAAATATGTCCTTACTGATGGGAAATTAGGTTGTTTTCCATTTCATAGTATAGATAGTACAGAATGAACAATCCTGCAGTGAACATCTTGTGCTTACACCCTGGTTGTAATGTGTGACTGTTGCTCTAGGATAGATTCTTGGAAACAAAATCCTAGGTCAAAGGGGATGCACATATGAAATCTGAAAATAGGGCTAAATTTTCCTTCAAAAGTGCTTTAATTATACATTTTCTGCATGTTTCTATTTTATGCATTCTCCTTCACAACAGATACTAATCTTTTTGATGATGGTCAGTTATACAGATTAAAATGACACATTAGTGCATATTGAAGTTCTTTGAATATTAGTGTGGCATAGCACCTTTTCTTATAATTCTTGGAAAATTCTGTAATTCTTGCTCACTGAACTACCAACTACCAATTCTATTTATTTATTTATTTATTTATTTTTATTTTTTTGAGACGGAGTCTCGCTCTGTCGCCCAGACTAGAGTGCAGTGGCCTGATCTGCAACCTCCACCTCCCGGCTTCAAGCCATCCTCCTGCCTCAGCCTCCCAAGCAGCTGGGACCACAGGTGCCCGCCACCACGCCCGGCTAATTTTTTGTATTTTTAGTAGAGACGGGTTTTCACCGTGTTAGCCAGGATGGTCTTGATCTCCTGACCTCGTAATCCGCCCACCTCGGCCTCCCAAAGTGCTGAGATTATAGGTATGAGCCACTACGCCTGGCCCCAACTATCAATTCTTAATCTTCATTCATTTTTTCATTGGGTTTCTGCCATAGTTACCTTGGTAATGATTCTATGTCTACTGTATTTATTAAAAATATTTTCTTTTAATTGTTCTTTGTATCTTTATAATTACATTTTAGCATTGAAGGATATTTAATTTTTCTTTAATCAAATCTGTCAATATTGCCATTAAGGCTTCTGGGGTTTCATTCTTACCTAGAACGATCTTCCCTATCAAATATTATAAAATGATTTTCCACTAATATTTCTTATTTAATTTTAACTCTTGACAATCTGAAATGTACATATGATTCTATACTGTGTGAATGCGTGTAGTATAAGAAAAGGGTTGAAGTTTATTAAAATTATTTATTAATATTTCACTTAATTTATAAAGAGTATTCAAAACATCATTTATTGAACAAAACTTTGATAGTAATATTCCAGTTTTATCACAAGTTATATACCTGATGAAGACTGTTTGGTAATCTAACGTGTATTCCATAGATCCATTATTTTCATTCATGTATATGGCACACTGTTTCTTTTATTGCAGGTTAACATACTTCGGGGGGATTTTATAAGAGAATACCATCATCATTGTACTGGTTTTCAAAACTACCTTGGTTATTCTTTCATATATTTTTATCCATATGAAATATGCAATCAGTTCATATTTCATAAAAAATCTTTTGGCTGTTGATTGGTATCGCATTGAACATATAGAAAAACATGTGTGTGTGTTTATTTGTATATATAAATATACAGAAGGTGAACAGCAGGAGGTAAAACACTTTACCAGATGCCAATCACTTATTCGCTAGGCCTAAGATGCCATCCTGTCATTGCACAAATATAGATTGAATACAGAGACTTACTTAGAGATGACTTAAATATATAAAACATAATGCTAGTATTTTAAACTTCTCATGGAAAGGATAATTGAGTGAGTTAAGTCCTATTGTCTTCTACATATTATATTGTCTTAATATGTCGTAACAAGCTACAGGGGAACACAAATTGTAATAAAAAAGTTGATTGAGCATGAAATAAGAAGAAAGAAAGTCCATTACTTAATTCAAATATTTAATGGCATAATGGATCCAGCTACTCAATGGAAATTGACAAACCACTTGGCTTGGACAGATAAAGTCCCTGTGCCAAGTTACCCTCTCCTGTGAGAATTCTTGGAGGCCTGTTAACAATATTTAACTTTTTTCACTCTTGTATTTCTAAATGAGTGGACACAAGTTTTCTTATAGATATTTTGCAGCCGTGAAGAATGTGATTGACTCTGAGTAACTGAAATCCTGATGAAGAGCAGCATCAATGGCTACATAGTGAATGCAGCTAAGAGGAAAATAGCTAGAAATAGGCACAGCACCACCTAGCCCACAATATCTGCCACATAGGTTCATGGCTCATCAGGTAATAGTAAATCTCACCAGCCTGGAGGTCACCTCCTGGCTAAGATAACTGGGAATATCAATTCTATAGTGTTAAATGTTATTATGTCTAATCTACATTATTCCCAGGTTCTTGAGAAGGACTTCATTAGTTTTCTCATGGCATAGATATGTACTTATACTTTTTTCTTTCAAATTAGACTTCTTCAATTAATTAAAAAATAATTATCATATCTCCCATGGTATTATTTTATGTTTTGTGCACTTGTGTGTTTTTCAAATATTTTGATACATGATATGATGTCCAGACACACCTAGTTACTCTCTTTGGCTTGAACTTAAACAAGTTAGTGGACATCAAAAGCATGGAGTCCATAACTAGATACAGTGTCCCTAGTTAGCTAGTGTATTATTCTGTTTTCACACTGCTATAAAGAGCTCCCTAAGACTAGGTAATTTATAAAGAAAAGAGGTTTAATTGACTCTTAGTTCCACATGCCTGGAGAGGCCTCAGGAAAGTTACAATCACGGCAGAAGGCAAAGGAGAAGCAAGTACCTTCTTTACAAGGCAGCAGTAGAGAGAGAGAATGAGGGTGGAACTGCCTCACACTTTTAAACTACCAGATCTCATGAGAACTCGCTCACTATTATGTGAAGAGCATGGGGGAAACGACCCCCATGATCCAATCTCCTCCCACCAGGTTGCTCCCTCAACACATGTGGATTACAATTTGAGATGAGATTTGGATGGGGACACAAAGCCAAACCATACCAGCTAGAAGCGAGCTTGGTGTTAGTTAGCCAGCATGGGTCCCTACCCTTTACTTTGTCCACTCTATGCCCAGCCTATTCTCCTTTCTTTGACATAGTATGAAAAGAGCCCTGAAGCAAAACTTGGCTGGTATTGTTTGGGCCTAAATGTTCTTGTTCCTCCTAAATAATCCCATTGGCTGGTTATAGCTGAGTACACTGGTGAACACCTGGCTCAGGACACTTGCCTTAGAGAAATTAATTTCATGAATCCAAATTTATCCAAATTAAATTCATGAATCCAAACTTATCCAAATAGATTATTTTCAGAAATTTGGAGTTGAAAACTAAAAAGGCAGAGACAATTTGATTAATTCAATGGTAGAAATGAAACATCTTATAAAACTAGGCCTAGACAAAGTCACATTGATATGGTTTGGCTCGGTGTCCCCACTCAAATCTCATCTCAAATTGTAATCCCCACATGTGGAGGGAGGAGACTGGATCATGGGGGTGGTTTCCCCTTTGCTGTTCTTGTAATAATGAGTGAATTTTCACAAGATTGAGCTGTTTACTAAGTGTCCAGCACCTCCCCCACTCTCCTGCCACCATGTAAGACATGCCTTGTTCCCCCTTTGCCATCCACCATGATTGTAAGTTTCCTGAGGCCTCTCCAGCCATGCAGAACTGTGACTCAATTAAACTTGTTTGTTTTATAAATTACTGAGTCTCAGAGAGTATCTTTATAGCAGTGTGAGAACAAACTAATACACACATGTAATTCAAAGCTCTGGCTCTATGAAAAAGCCAAAGAAGGGAACAGAGTGGTTCTTCAGAGAAAAGCTGGAGAAGGAAAGAGACTTGAAGAAAGAGGAGCTATCTGCCTCTGAGGGCTGTGAGGTAGAGATGGAGCCTTGACTCCTGCCTTTTCATTTGGCCATGGACTAAAAGTATTTTGTGGCTTGGATAAAATGCAAATGTTTCGGGTTTTGTCCATGGAAAGCTACAAGCTTTGCCTTTGCCCCATCAATAAAATCCCTTCTTATTTGAACTGCCTTGATAGGACCTTTCTTCTTTATAATCACATTCTGAGTATATAAGTCAGGCATTATGAAAGTAGAGAAGGTAGCCACTGATTTTGCTTTGGAATATCACAGAATATTTCATTGAGAAATTAGCATTTGTACTGGTTCTTGAAGAGTAACACAAATTGATAAAACCATGAACGGAATAATTCCATGCAGGGAGAAATAATGAAAAACTCTGGAATAACTAGAGATTGGTAAAGAAAGAGCTGATCACATTAGTTTCCTTAGATAGCCAAAGCCAGTTAAATTCCTACTAGCATTGGACAATGAACATGAGGTTTTGTTCAAAGACCAGAAAAAATAAGGGTACAAGGCATATGGATATCTAGAGAAAAGCCCTCTAGCTACAGCGAATAGTATGAAGAGAGCCCTGAGGCAGAACTTGGCTGCTATGATTTGAGAACTACCAGAAATCGAGTGAACAGGGGGAAGCATGGTTGAAAATGAGATCAGACAGAGCCTGATAGCCAGAGCATATCAGTTCTGTAGTCCAGCCTAAGAACCTGGGCTTTATGATGATAAACTCAAGAAACCATGGAGAATTTTTGAGCAGAGAAATGATAGGATATGAATTTTAACAGAATAATTTTAAAATGCTCTTCAATGAATCATGAAATCATAATGACTACTTTAAATTTACCAAAGGCAGCTCCAAGTGTGTAATAATGATGCAATCTTACCATCTGGCTTAGCTGACACACAAGCTGCTGAATAATGAGATCAGTGGACATACTGGGTATCCTTCAAGGAATCCACATCCCTTTCTCTGTATAAAAATTTTAGTATCAATTTAGTAGCAAATAATATGACATTATATTCTATAGCAAAGACCTAAAGCAAAGAAAAAAATATGTATTTTTCAGATTAAGTAAAATCTAACACAAGTGAATCAAAGAATACAAGATAGACTGCCAGCCACAAAAAATGTACAAAATAATGCCTGTCTTATTATTATTAATGTAAAATATGAGCAAATTCATATATTTTGATAATAAAGCTACAGGTAAAGGATCACACTGATATTCTATTTTAAAAGGGCAGGAAGGTCGCCGAAGGCCAGGAGTTCAAGGTTACAGCATGCTACATTTGCATGACTGTATTCCAACCTAGGTGACAGAGTCAGACCTTGTTTCAAAAAATAAAATATTTAATTCTGTTTTCAGTTCTTAGTTCATATGTTTGTGTTTTACTGTTATTTGGTATAATAGGTATTAAATATTTAAATTAGGACATTAATTGCCACCATGTATGGTCTCTACACAGAAGGAGCAGACATCCTTTCAGAAATCAGTCAGACATGCACATTGACTCCAATTTTATTTTTCCAAAAATGATTACAAGCAAAATTCCCCCACTAAATAGCAATGAATTTATTTTTAGGGATGGCCATGTAGTTTAGTAAAAGCATCTTCATATAAAGTTTTGAAATTATTGTTTAGAAATTAGAATAATTAAGTAAAGGTTTAATATGTTTCTCTGAAAAATCATAAACAGAACAGAATCAAAAACTGAAGGACCTTCTTGTTTATCCAGCCAAGTTTATTTCATTTTATATAGCAGGGAATGAAAGCCTATAGAATCAAATGAATTGTGCACCTTCACAACGCATTACATAGAAAGGCATTTTTGCATTTTCTAAAGGGAACAGAAGAGTTCAAGATGTAAAGAAATAATTTTTCATCTCAGCATGTCCATAAAGTAAGCATATTTATAATTTACTCTCTGTGCCAGAATTCTGGGGGGAACTTAAATAAGGGCATTTCTAATAATAAAGCTCTGGGCAGATTCTTTAACTTGGTAGTGTTATTAAATCCTTCATCTGGTTTTCAATGTAAGCAATCATGTTAATATTCAAGACAATAATTAAGTTCAATTAATTATGAACCACATCAAGTGCTTTGCTAAGATCCATGAACATTACATTTGGGCTTTCTCTTTATAGACCAATCTTTTACTCACCTAAAATAAATTGATTGAAGTTAATTTTTTTCCTAAACTTCTATTACTTTTCAATAGTTATTATCTTTATCTTGTTCATTCATAGTTGCCTCTTTAAATTTATTATATAATAAAATCAGACTAATCAAATAATCATTACTGACATTTTTTATGTCTTCATGTTTTCTATCAGATTTCTCTCTACTTTTCCTCAAGTCTTTAAAAGAATTTTGTTTGAGAATAATTTGCATTTCCCAAATGCAGAGCAATGCTATGTACCAATTTGTGTAGCTACATGTTAGAAAAATGAGACATTATTTATTCAATTTTGTTGATGAATAATAGAGAAAAAGTTATTATGACACCTGTCTCAAGAAGTAGTACCAAAGGTTGTATCAAGAGAATAAACTCAGAAATTCTTACTATAAACTTGGATTTAGTACCTAAAAAGGAAATAAATAATGACTGTACATGAAATAATGACCTCTTTAATTTAACTTAGGAGTAGCTGGATTAATATCTCAAACACAAAATCACATTAGAAAACTATAGAGAATATCTTGTCAAGGCTACCAATGGGCCATTTTATCAATTAGTGATTAAAAACAACTTTGTTGGCTTCTCCTTTAAGGAAAGGAATGAAGTTATTCAAAGAGTTAAGTCATTAAAAGTAGTTTTATGATAAATCTTCCTCTTTCACACATAATTTGGATAGTATATCTTTAATAAATTTTTACTCTTGTATATCAGCCTAGAAACAGATGAAAGAAATGTTGATGAATTCAATTTTCTATGTCTCCCTGTTTCAAAGTGAGTCAAGAAAGAGCTGATTTAGCATCACACTCTCAGAAAAATAGCTTAATTCAGTTGCTTTGGGATATTTACCCATAAACTAAAATTGTATCTTATAGAGAATTTCAAGAGCATAATTTTTGCTCTTCAAATTTATTATTCAAACCCTAACTAGAAAATGGGCAGTGGAAGTTAATACTAATTAGATTTTTTAAAAATCTGCAAAGAGATGAATAATATTATAGCCAGTAAATGGTTCTCAGTGTCCAGTAATTGAGAAGTTGTCTCTATTAAAATTGTATTCTTCAAGAATATTTATCAGGAGACAGGAGGGTGAACTCTCTCCAATATGTGGCTGAATTTTATATTCACCTGACTGCTTATCATATTGAGTACTCTGAAATTTGTATGGCTTTATGTAGTGAGAATTATTAAGATACTTGTCTCTGAGATAAGAAAACACACAATTGACTGGGAAAACTATGACTTCGTTTGCTCATATACTTTTGAGTAAACATGATATGAGTTAACTCATACACTTTTATGCTGTGAGGGGGTCTCTTTGTGTTAGATTTTCCAACCAACTGACCTATCCAAATAACCAATTCCCACCCAAATGACCCACACACAGTGGAGCAGAGTACCTGGTTCATACTAAGTACACAAAGATCTTCATGAACTGTGAGACTCGGTGTCTTTGTTTTCCCAGTTGTAAAATGATCTCCAAGTTGATAGAGCTCCACATATATTTTGGCAGTGGAAGAAAAATTTCTCACTGCTCTAATAAATATAAAAAGGGTTGAAACAGGAAATTTAGGGGGAATTAATGATTTAGCATGACATTGTTTTGAAATAGATTAGGTAATGGGATTCAAAATTGGAGTTTCGCAAAAAATAGCAATGAATGCAAAGTTTAACTGTACATGCATCTCTCTTGGTGATTGCCTTGATTACAATGATCTTTTTCATCTTAATTATATACAATTAAAAAGACACCTTTATATGAAACAAAATCAAATTTATGGTAGAATAATTCACAGGCAAGTTAGTTCCCATTTGGGAAATGTAAAGTGGATTTGCATGGCATCAGTGCAGAACACAAAGGGTGAACAATAGGTTAAATAGAAATAATGAACTTACATATACAAATACTTCCTAAGTAAAGAGACCTGGTATATACTTTAGTCATAATCTATATAAATCTGTCTATTCTCTATCAATCTATTTTGTGTGTACACACTTAATTCCATCTGTTCTCTCTGACACTTGGAAGGATACCACAGAAGAATAAGGGAAGATAGGTCAAATCTAAAACACCAGAAATTTCCAGCCACCTTCCTTTTAACTATTTGCGCCCAACTTTCCAATAAATGTGTGATTACAAAGGGCATGTAAATGTAGACTCTTTTTTCGCAGTGGTTTAATAGACTTTATAAATACTTGACAGAGATATGAGAGTCTAGAGATTTTAAACACTAGTTTCATATTACTAATTTAATATCCCTATGAAAGATATGTATATATCTTTATATATATTATATATCTTATATATAATATATAAGATGTAATATGGAATATTAGGAGCTTTAAATACTTGCACAAGGACAAGATAGCTTTGAAAAGAATTCACTCTTTTTAATTTAAATCTAAATTTCACTTACCTGACTTTGCAGACTCAATGTTCACATTAAGGAAGATATGAAAATTCTGCATATTAAAAATGGGTTCTATCTTTACACTTACATGTACAGCAAGTCCTCCAATAGGGATGTTTCATTCAATGTTATTCAGTTATAACGATGATGACAAAAAAATGTTGATTCCCAGTTGGGTCCACTGCCTATGTTGTTTGCACTTCTCCCCATGTTTGCACGGGTTTTCTACATGTACTCTGGTTTCCTCCCACATTCCCACATTCCAAAGATGTGCACTTTAAGTTAATTAGTGTGTCTACATTGTCCCAGTTGTAGCGAGTGGAGGGAGTGTGTGAGTGTGCCCTCCGATGGATGGCATCCTCTCCAGGATTGTTTTTCACTTTGTGTCCTGAGCTGCTGGGATAGGCTCTGGCCACCCATGCGCCTGAACTGGATGGAATTAGCAGGTAAATAATTGTCTTGTTTTTATTATTCTTTCTTAAATGCATGTGTAGCTCACATTTATTTCAATGTTTAATTTTAGAAGTGTTTTGGTCTTTATTTAGAAGTGTAGTTATATTTTTGTAACCAGAAATATGCCATAGGAACTTAATTTGCCTATGGCAAAATCAGTTTCGTTATACATTGTTTTGCTTAAACTCCCAGTTTCCAAGAACCTATTGACAATGTTAAGTGAGGACTGCCTATACATTTACAGTATATTATCTACGATGTACTTTTAATGTACCACCTTAATAAAGAATTTAAGATGATCATACTTAGAGGTAATATATTTATCCCTATTCAGATAGCTTCTGTTGAGCTATCTTGGGGAAATGTTGGTTTAGTAGAAAAAACACCAGACTCTGTCAAAGATTGGGTTCAATTCCCAGTTCCAGTATGCCAAGACCCTGGGAAAGACATTCAGTTTAGGCCTCAGTTACTTTCTGTAAATTAGGAATAAGAATGTAATCCATTACCCAGTTGCTGTGAATGATTATTTATTAACCGAATATTTGTTCAAGGTCTTAATTCATATTGGAATTTAAAAATTAATAATTTTTTATTGTATAAATACAAGGAATATTATGCATTCCATTTGTGCAAGGCATTCTGCTGGGTACAGAGCTCAATTATCTTGCTTTTGTCCAATTTTGTTTGTGAAAATGAGCTTTGAATCATTGGGCAGATGGTCCTAAGACATTCTTCCTTCAATCGTTTTTCAGCAACTTTTTATTGAGCACTTCTGTGCTTGGCACTGTTTCTAGTTTCTGGTGACACAGAGGTCAACATGACTAACAATTTCCATGCTCTCAGGAACCCATTTATCTTTAATTGTTTGAAATTAACACTAAAACAATCAGAAAACATGAGTATAAATCAGAAGGCAAAAAATAAGATAACTAAAATAGGAGGATAAAGGGGGAAATATTAGCTATTCTGAAAACATATTTTCTGTTTAACTTCCTTTTTAGTAATTTCTAGTTGAAATCACTCACACTTCAAATATAAAGCAATTTATAGAACATTATGAATATAGGACAAGTTAATAACACAGTTAAATGAATAAACGTTTATTTGGAAAACACATATGTAATACCATACTGCTAACTAATTTGTTTTTGACCAACAGAGTTTCATATACCCTTTATTATTAAAAGAAAAATAAATATTTTTCCCAACAGAGAAAGTTGCTAATATATGTATTTGTGCTTGTTTCTTTTGAAGAAATTATTAGCTCTGTGAATAGTCCCTTTATCATTCAGCAAAATAATGTAAAATCAGCAATAATAAGAATGTTTATGATATCTCTATTAGCATTTGCATTATACTTTTACAGTTTATTGATAGGAATCTACATCTTCTCTTCTATTTACTCATTAAGAAGAAATGAATAAATATTGTATAATCATGTAACAATGACTCTAGAATGCCTTAACAAGGAGGTCCCCAACCTTTTTGGCACCAGGGACCAGTTTCACAGAAGACAATTTCTCCACAGACCATGTTGGGGGATGGTTTTGGGATAAAACTCTTCCACCTCAGATCACCAGGCATTAGTTAGATTCTCATAAGGAGCACACAACCTAGATCCCTCACATGCGCAGTTCACAATAGGGTTCGTGTTCCCATGAGAATCTAATGCCACTGCTGATCTGATAGGAGGCAAAGCTCAGGCAGTAATACTGGCTGGCTGCTTACCTCCTACCACGCGGATCAGTTCCTAACAGGCCATGGGCCACGGACCAGTTCCAGTTGTTGACCATGGCTTGGGGACCACTGGTTTAACATGCTAATGGGTTGCAAGTTGCTTTTATAGTACTTAATGCATAGTTTGAAAAACTACATATGTTTTAAATTACTTTAAGGTAGTTCATATAGCCATTAAATCCTTAAACATCCACCATTAATATTTCAGTGATTCAATACCATTTTTTTAGGCATCTTGTCTTAAACTTTGCAAACTTAATAGCATAGAAATGTGCTAGGCAAAGTTGAATATGAGAATATAGCACAGCACTTCTACATTGAAATAGAAAATTTGAGTCATAGCTACCATTGTCTATTGATTTGAAAATAATGAGTTAAAATTTGACATACTTAACATTCTCAGGTAATCATTCAAAAGATTTGAGAAGGCATGAGTAAATTATTCTTTAGAGAAAAACAAGCAGAGCTATGCTGCTGCAATGAGGAATAAATCTCAAAACTTGCATTAAGTTGAGTGGAGGAAAAGCATGAAGAGAGCTTCTATTCATCCTATGAGTCATCTGTGGCACAACTAAGATATTCCAAATGATCACAATTAACCCAAGGATAGATTTTAATTGACTTCAAAATTCTTACAGATTTCTCAAGAGCTTCTAACTGACTTTCACAAGAAGCTTTTTGGCTTCCACTTTGACTCAACCAGAAGCCTAACCAAATAGAAAATACAAAGACAAGCAAACACACACAAAAACAATAAGCTTTTATATTCTTGGATATTATACTGACAATCCTAAGGTACAAAAGGGTCAAGATCATAAAGAAAACAAAAAGCCAAAAATGTATATTACCATTATGTTATAAAATACTAATGTGGCTCAAAAATCTCTCAGAAACCTGTAGACTAGAAATGTGAAGAATGCTTAGATTCACATGTTGATTGCTTTGTAGAAAGAAAAAAAAAGGTTGTATCTCACTGCTTATTTACAAGTTTGTAATTATTGTTAGAAAACAATAAAAGTCAAGTGTATGCACGCTATTTAGTGATTTTGTTTGTCCAAACTGGCTGCTATTAATAAGTGATTGTTGATTTCAGTATTAAGGAGGTAGAATACAAATAAAATAATATTATCTAATACTGGCTAATTTAAATTCTGGCTACAGTCATATCTAGTCAAACAATTATGCTCACCAACTTCACATTTACTCAACAAAGTAGAAGGGGGATGTTATTCCCAGAAAAAAAGGATTAACTAGTTCAACTGCTTTCAATAGGGGCCTTCTGATGGCTTAGCAAAAGCGGTTAGATACTATTAAGAACTCTTTTTCTTTTAGCAAACAGAGCGTTCAAATTATTCTTCCTACAAACCTAGGGAGCCTGCCATTGTAAACCAAGCAAGATGTTATTTTAAACCATTTACTCTTGACACAGGAGGAGAGTATACAACCAGAGGTCAGTAGTTCAAGACTAGCCTGCCCAACATGGTGAAACCCCATCTCTACAAAATAGCTGGGATTACAGGCACCCACTACCATGTCTGGCTATTTTTTGTATTTTTAGTAGAGATGGGGTTTCACCATGTTGGGCAGGCTAGTCTTGAACTACTGACCTCAGGTGATCCGCCCACCTTGGCCTCCCAAAGTGCTGGGATTACAGGCATGAGCCACCATGCCTGGACTATTTAAGCTGATTCTTTAAGGGTGAGTACAAGTTTTTTCCAGGTGAATAAAACCTTGAAACATTACTCCAAGCAGAGGCCAGCAGGTGCAAAGACGCAGGGATATAGAGATGTTGAAGTTTACTAAACACTACTAGATTAAAAAAACAAAAAGGAAACAATCAAAATAAAAAATTGAAAATAAAAATCACCTGAAAAAAAAACAACTATAAATGGGCTTAGCAAGAGGTCACGTTGCAATTAACTATGACCACAGACTCTCAGTAATGGATGGAAATTTTAGGGAAAAAACATAACATTCTCAGGTTGTTGGCAGAGTGTCTAAAACAATTTAGAAATACAGGTATTGAATTCTGGGAATAATTACACTGTAGTGAAATCATTTCCTTCTCTGTGTATGAAGCATGTATGAAGCATGAACAGCACACTGTTCAAGGTGCTGAAAATCAGACTCTTCTCAAGGAGCTCATGAGCAATCAAGGGAGATGGATGGGTGAGCAACTGATTATCATGTGACAAGTGAGGTAATACAGATATGACTAAAATGATATCTAAAGAAGAGCAAAGGAATTATTCGTAACATAAGGAGCGCTGGGGAAAGATTTCTGAAATGAAGCCAGCCGGGCATGATGGCTCACACTTGTAATACCAGCACTTGGGGAGGTGGAAATGGGAGGATCCAGGAGGATCTAGGAGTTCAAGACCAGGCTGGTCAACAGAGCAAGACCCTGCCATCTCTATATTTGAAAAATAAATAAATAATTTTTTTTTTAATGAAGTGATATTTGAGCACTCTGGAGCACCATGCAAATATAGGACAGACTGAAGGAATTTATGCAGCTTAATTTAACGTTTTTTGAAAATTTATATTGCAGAAGTAGTACATATTTACTGTTGTGAAATTAGAAAGAATTGATAGGCAAGGAGCGTGGTCTACAAAGCACTCCATAGATCCACCATACTGAGACAATGCTTAATGCTTTGATAGATTTATTTATTTTATACTTTCTATACATATGCATGTATTGCATACATACATGCACATGGTTAAATAGAAATGGTTCTCCTTGGTATTCTGTTTATTCATTTATTGTTATGAAGTAAATCCCCAAAGAGTACATTTGCTTTGCCCGAGGGAGTCTTTTGCTACATGCTGCTGTACATAATGAAAACTAAAAAAGGGGCTAACTTTTCAGCCTTGCGACCTTGTGGTGATTCAAACAGAGGCTTCATGAAAGGCAGATTCAGAAATGAACTTGGTGTGTGTGGGTGGTTATGTTTGGCATTATTGTTTGTAATAGTATGATAGGGACGATTTCAGAGTCCGCCAACTGGGAACTGGTTAAGTAAAGGGTGGTACATCCAAACGATGCATGCTGTGAAGCTGAAAAGAAGAATGAGAAAGACCTCTGTAGTCATGCAGAAGAACTTGAACCTATAGTATGTGTTTTTTAAAAGGGAGAAGGAATGGTATCGTATGTATGGTGTGCTACTTTTTGTGTTGAGAGAGAAGAGTAGAATAAGAATATACATGTGTATTTGCAAAGATAAATTCTGAAAAGATATATAAGAAACCAATTAAAAGTGTTTGGCTGTGGAAGGAGAATAAGACTGTGAATGGAATTTTGCCACATACTTTTATAGTTAGATTTACAAATTTTCTGAACTTTGTATTTGTACACATGACCCTTTTAAAAATAAGTGAATGAAGGAATGAAGTAGGATTATGAGAAAGAGATAAGAAAAAAGGATCTAAGGGGCTGCCCATCTTTTTAGTACCCGGTGAATATTAATACACAACAATAGCAGCAAATATTGGAAGAGTACCCCTAGAAGGGTAGGGAGTCAGCCTTTCCTTTGTCTTTTCCTCAGTTTCATATATTTAAAAATATATATTCTGAGAACAATAAAACAATTTGAAATAAAAATGTCTCCAGATCTCTTAAAATGAAAGGAAGATGGAGCAGCTTTATGTAGTGCACTTCCCAAAAATGGACTGATTTCCCTCAAGAGACAGGGATTCTAGCCTACATGGGATACATATGGGAGAAAAAATAAGAAAAAGAAAAGAGATTTAAATATAAATGAAAATAACACTTCTCCCTGATTATAAAGGAAATCACATTCTTTTTATAATAATTTGGATGACAAATATTAAGAAAAATCTTTAATTTGTCACTCAAAACATTCTGGTTTGTTGCTTTGTATACTTTTTTATGCATGTAAACATTTTAAAAAGTGGAATCATAATAGGTAGTCTTTTGTCACTTACTATATTTTGGGCATATTTCTGTGGCAGTAAATATATCCTGGCATTATCATTTTTAATAGCTGGATGTATATTAAGTTAATCATTGTCACCCCAGAGGTGAATTTTCTTATATATATATTTTAATGGACTCGAGCAAGCATTTTTGGACTGAATTCACAGAAGTAGAATTTCTGGAGGGTAATAATTTTTAGAGTCTTTAATAGAAATTTTCAAATTATCCTCCAGGAAAAGTGGCTTAGTTTATATTCCCACCAAGAGGGACAGAGCTCCAGGTTCCCCCTTCCATTTTTCACCTTTGCTGCCTTTATACAGAAAATATCAGTGTTTTCATGACATTGCCTTGATTTCTAGTGCATTGAATCTTTTTTATAGATCTATGGGCCATTTTTATTTTTGTGAGAAGTGCCTGTTTCTCCATTGCGCATTTTCTGCTGCAAATCATTTGTTTTTTTTCTAAGTAATTTTAAAGATTTCTTTATAGGCTAAGGATACAAACCTTTTGTCATTGAGGTTTCAAAAACTTTTTCCCAGTAAGTGTTTGTTATTTCATTTTATTTTTTCTTTTCTTTCTTCCTTCCCTTCTCTTTCCTTCCCTTTCCTTTCCTTTTTTCCTTTCCTTTCTTTTTCTTTCCTTTCCTTTCTTTTCTTCTTTCTTTCTTTCCTTCCTTTTTTCCTTCCTTTCCTTCCTTTCTTTCCTTTTCCTTTCTTCCTTCCTTCTTCCTTCTTCCTTTCTTTTCCTTTTCCTTTTCCCCTTCCTTCCTTCCCTCCCTCCCTCTTCTCCTTCCTTCCTTTCTTCCTTCCTTCTCATTCCAAACTCCAAAGTCACATTTCACTTAATTTTTATCCTGCCAAATTTGAAAGCATTTTAACTTAGTGATTTTCGTGTAAACAGGAGCAGGAGAGAATGTCATTATCTAGGTCTTGCTCTGTCACCCAGACTGGAGTGCAGTGCCATAATCATAGCTACTGCAGCCTCAAACTCCTAGGCAGAAGCAATTTTCCTACCTCAGCCTGCTGAGTAGCTAGGACTACAGGTGTGTGCAACCACACCCAGCTATTTTTTAAATTTTTTTGTGGAGATGTGAATTCACTATGCTGCTGAGGCTACTCTTGAACTCCTGACTTCAAGTAATTCTCCCACCTTGGCTTGTCAAAGTCCTGGGATTACAGGTTTGAACTACTGCTCCCAGCCGAGAGTTTAGTTTTGTTTGCTAGTGGTGTTCTTGGTATCTTTTCATGCTTGAGGCTTTGGTGCTAGTGCTGAAATATTACACTCACCATCCAAGGTTTACAGGACTTTTGTTTTAACATGGAACAGATGGAACAGTTTAGTTCTGCATCTTTGCAGGTATACAAAATGTGCCTACCAGGACTCTGCCTATATCCATTGAAAGCAAGAAGTAATACAGTAAAACTGCCTGGCTAGAGGCTTTGAAGGAATGGAGTGTTCTGGTTGAATCCTATTAACTTGGAAGCATGAAGGTGAAAAAATTCAGAACTTAATTTTCCTTTCAATGCAATTTAGAAATATAGCCAGTGATTCCACTTTTCTTCTCTAGTAAGTTTGGACATTCTGATCTACTTGGTGTTTTATTATAGAACTCCTAGTGTGCCTGAGACTTACATTGTGAAGATAATTTTATAAAACTTTAGCTATAAGAGGATGTAAATAGTCTTGTATGATATCAGGCTGGATGAGAACTAATACTTGTAAATATACTTTTTAGACTAAACTTCTGATTGCCACTTGTTTTCTTATTGAACTCATAAAAATAAAACACATTGGATGGAGGGTGGGAATAGGAAGGAGAGTTATGTGTTTTAATTGTATGTCATTGTTTCATATCGAGATAGAACATATAGTAGCCTTGGCTTTGGACCTACAGAAGGAAACACATTTTTCTACCTGCTATATGGCAGACACTCTTAAATACCTGGAGGGATGACTGCAGCACAGATTGCTGAGCCCTACTCCAGAGTTTCTGATTCACCAGGTCCAGGCTAGGGCCTGAGAATTTGCACTAAAAAGTTCTCAGGTGCTTCTGGTGCTGCTAGTCCAGAGACTACATTACTGAGAACCACTCTTGTCTACTAACTGTAAATTGTAGAACTCTAGACAAAAGCTTAGTTTGGTCTGGGATAAGAAGCACACAGGTTATGGAGCAAATCATGAGAGTTTCAACCCTTGATCCCAGCTTTGTGTGAAATTCAAGTAACAAGCAGACAGTGACATAACACAATTCTTAGTTTTTATGATTGCAAGTCATAGCCAAGTATCAAGTGAGAAATTTAGTTTCATTTGCAAGGCTTAGAGAGGACAGGTGATGCTAGAAAAACGGGCCTTGTATTTGTTTTAAACCGGTAAAGAGCTTTGAGTGCTTATTAAATTGAAAGCTTTTAAAATTTATTTTGTATTTTATTTTATTTATTTTGAGATGGAGTCTCATGCTGTCTCCCAGACTGGAGTGCAGTGGCATGACCTTGGCTCACTGCAACCTCCATGTTCCAGGTTCAAGTGATTCTCCTGCCTCGGCTTCCTGAATAGCTGGGATTACAGACACCCACCACCATGCCTGGCTAGTTTTGTATTTTTGGTAGAGACAGGATTTCACCATGTTGGCCAGGCTGGTCTCAAACTCCTGACCTCAGGTGATCCACCTGCCTTAGGCTTGCAAAATGCTGGGATTACAGGCATGAGTCACCACATCTGGCCCAAAAGCTTTGTGTTTTTACAGATATTAGACATATTTCTTGTTTAAGAAAAAAAATCTTAACAATAACCTAGGAGAATAAGAGAAACATTTTTCTAAAAAAGAGAAATCATTGTGATTACTTTGTCTTATTAGAATATTAGATAATATAGTCTACTTCATTAATCATCAAGCATGCTATGGATTTTCCATTTTTATAGGATCTGTGTCTCAGTTAAGGTAATACTGGTAATTTTTGTGCTGTATTTGAAGATGAAAAATATAGGCCAAAATCATAGACCTTGCATAGAAGCTGGGTAATGAAGACAGTTCTGGAGGCACACATAGATACACACACAGAGACACACATATAGAGAGAGAAAGTATACATACATAAATTTTTTTAAGTTTTAAAGGTTTTAAAGCAAAAGCTGGCCCTTCCCCTCTCCCAGAGTGGGCGGGGACAGCGGTTGCATGGGTAGCTTTCCTTGTGAGCCACAGGTCCCTCTGGACACACTGTTGCCTGGCCACGCCCCCTTTCCCTTTCATCTTTCTCATTGATCAATGGGCTTGGAGCATTAAGGCCACGCCCCTATTCTGCATTCTACTGGGGCCCTGGTTACGCCTCCCCTGGCTCAGTCCCACAGCTGCCTGTTAGGCGACTGGAGGTGTTGATCAGTGCTCACTGGGATTTCACTGACGTGGCCCCAACCCTGCCTCCCTCTCCACCCAGCGGTGGCAGAAGAAACTCGAAAGAGCAGATTGGCTGCAGCAAAGGAAAAGGTAAAAATGCACCAGGTCATGGCCCCCCAACCCAGCCACAGATCCCCTCTGACGACCAGACTGCCAGGATCCATACCACTCCTGAGGCACACTGGACTGAGCCCCCCAACCCCGGCGCCTCTGGGATCCCCCCACCAAAGTCTTGTCAGTCAGCCCCACCCTTCAGCAAGCAGCCCAGTCCCTGACCTCGCGAATCACTCTATGGTGACTTTGAGTGGGTGACTCCTGGGGCTTCCTGCTCCATTACTGGGCCCTCACCTCCTGCTGCCCCAAACTCGACCTCCCTGGGCTCTTTGGGCTCACGTCTCCAAGGACCTGGGTTCCACAGCCCCAGGCCCCACTCTGGCCAGTTGTCCCTGGGAGACTTTGGGCTGGTGACTCCTGGGGCTCCCTACTGCAGACTCTGCCTTCCACTCCTGCTGCCTCAAGGTCGACCTCCCTGGGCTCTTTGCAGTGGCATCTCCAAGGACCTGGGTCCCAACCCGGTGTTTCCCTCCCCCATCGTAGAGTGGCAATGCGGACATCGTGCTGATGTGGTCCCTAACCCCGACCAGGAGGAGTGGAATGTAATGAGGTCACAATCTGCCTAGGAACTGTCATTACTGCAAGACCAGCCTTTGATCTTACAATCCAGTTCCCTAAGCGTTGTCACCCCATTTCTGGTTCCTCTGGTCACAGCACAAATTTCCAGCTGGAAGGGGAATGGAGACTATGGGACCCAGGAGCAAGAGGTTTCAGGCTGCCTCACTCCCTTCACATAGACACTGACAATGGGGAAAGCCTACACTTCCCCCGTGAGTGCAAAACATTAACAGTATCTCTGGGTGGCAATGGGGGATGGGTTTGGTTTGGTTTTTCTCCCAGGCTTCTACTTTCCAGGCTTCTACTTCTATTTTTTTCTGAGTTCTCCACCTCATATTCTGATTCTCCATGGTTCTGGGACCAGACTGCCTTTCATTCAGTGGTCTCTGAAGTGAGATTTGCTCATCTTCTGTGGAATAGATCTTGGGAAACTGAACTTGACAGCTGGAATCTTCCTCATATTATCTGAACCTGGGGTACTCTGAGTGCCACAGGATAAATGTGGGACATCTTTCTGAAGCATCAGTTTCCCTTGATTCTCTTGAGATCAAGAGAAAAAACATTAAGGTATTTAGGGATGACAGTCACATAGGTTTCTAAGAGTATACCAGACTTCTCTCTGAAATGAGGTTTAGGTTGTCTTCTTTCTGATAAATTCCCAGATTTAACAGAAAGGCTGCCTTCTGCCATGAGGACACATTGATATAAAAGTTTGAGGGGTACTGTCACACTTCTCCACACTAACAGACATGTGAGGATGTATGACTCTAAACCACATGACATACAATTCATGCCACTTAATGTTTACTTTTCTGCCTCTGCCTCTGGTTTTGGTCCCTGGCGGTTGCTGATTCTTGGCAAAACCCCAGAGCTTAGAGTCAGAAGACTTGAGTTTCAAAGTTTCACTATCGCCTTTTTCTTTTTTGTTTTTTTCTAGCCATGATACCAATCCCTCTCGGTCACTAAATGATTGTGACAACACCTTGTACAGTTGTTGGTGTCATTAAATCAGATGGTATATAAGAGTATTTTGTAAAAACTGTAAAGGAAGATGTGGCCGTAGGGGCTGATAGTTCTCATGAGTATTATTGCTCTTCTTTCCCACAGTTAAAAGAATATTGGCAGAGAAACAACCCTGGTGTTCCAGCAGGAACAAAGAGGAACAGGAAACAAATGGCAGTGGCCCTGAGACAGCCACTTCTGGTGGTTGCCACTCACCTGGGAATGGAGTCTTGGCTGGCCAGGCTCCTGGGGACAGGGGGCCCAAGGGGCAGTACAGGGTAATTGTTAAGATTGTGGATGGACTGTTGGGTACTGGTTAAGAATTCTGGGTTTGGCTGGGCATGATCGGCCACGCCTGTAATCCCACGACTTTGGGAGACCGAGGCAGGAGGATCATGAGGTCAGGAGATAGAGACCATCCTGGCTAACAAGGTGAAACCCCTTCTCTACTAAAAAATACAAAAAAAAGTTAGCTGGGCGTGGTGGTGGGCACCTGTAGTCCCAGCTACTCAGGAGGCTGAGGCAGGAGAATGACGTGAACCTGGGAGGTGGAGCTTGCAGTGAGCCGAGATTGCGCCACCACACTCCAGCCTGGGAGAAAAAGCAAGACTCTATCTTAAAAAAAAAAAAAAAAAAAAAGGAATTCTGGGTTTGAATCCTGCCTCTCCGACTGCTAGGGATATGATTTAGGGCAAGTTGCTTGAACTCTTTGGGTCTCTCTTTTTACATCTGTATAATAGAGGTGGTATTTTTTTACTTCCATTTGTGAAGTTTAAATGAGATTTGTTATTGTTGTTTTTATGTTAATCCATAGTACATGGCCTGCTGTAAACACCCAGGACACCCAGGATATGGTCATTGCTGTTTGATTTTCCCCATGCCCAGTCTCAAGGGGAAGCCAGGACAATGAGAACAGCCACTTGCCATCAGGACTCACTGAAAGGGTCCCAGGGTGGGATGGTGGGAGATAAGAACCATGAGAGAAGTTTGCACAAGAGTTATGGGACAAAGGGCCCAAGATAGGCAGAAAAGAAAATGTTGCCAGTTGATGGGGAAGAAAGGAAGTCAGAGGGCTTAGACATTGAGGGGGACAGAACATCTCCATGTGCACTCTCATCTCTTGCAGTCAGCAAGAGGTATCCACAGGGAGGGCCCTACATCATCTGCTACCCTGAAGGATCTGGAGGTAAGTGGCTCTGGGCAGAGGTGCAGTGACCCTGCAGGCCAGCCCTCCAGCCTCCTCCCTCTGCCAGCTGAGACAGCCCACACACACCCCAGCCCTAATGATTGTTCTATCTCTCCCCCCACTCCTCCTCCACCTCCTCCTCATTGCATGTGCCTCAGAGCCTGTGCCAAGAACTAGCAGTAGTCCTGGGCTCGAGGTCCGTAAAAATCAGTTAACTGAATAACACCATCAAATCTTTGGTAAGAATACAGTGGGGTCCCCTGATTCCACACTGCCAATCCTGGGCTCGTTTCCCCTTGGGGTCCTGAAGAAAGGGGCTGGGGGACCCTGGTTCCAAGTACAAAATGGGAACTGGGGCACCCAGGCCTCACCTAGAGGGACCCCAGAGCATGCAGCACGGCTCTTCTTTTACTGTCCTCTTTGCCGACTCTCTCCTCTCCAGACACCCCTGCTCCAGTCCTTGCTACACACGCCCTGGGGTTTTTGCCTCTCGGGGAAGTGCTGGCCTGACTGGTTGTCAGGGGCCCCATATTTCTGCTGTGACTTGGTCCCTAATTTGCTGTTTGATTCTGGACAAGCCACCTCTCCTTTTTGGGTTCGTGTTTCCAGAGGAGGTAGTGAGTATCAAAGGTCTCTGTTAACTCTGACAGCCTGAGATTTAAAGGCCCCCTTCAATGGAAATCTCAGCACCAAGGGCTCCTGTCTGTCCTTTTTCATCCTATATGTGCTGTGAAGAACCGTACCTGGTCCGTACGTGCTCAGTAAATGTTTATTGAATGAACGCACTTTTCTAAATCACAAGCTGGCAGAAGGGGCAGCCTTTCTCAAACTCCATCTCTAGAGGCTTATGTTACTCTCCTCTCAAGAGATTCCAGATTCAGACTGAGTTCTGTGGCTGTGGGCAAAAACCAACAAAGACCCAAATCCTCTGTCCTTGGGAGTTTCAGGAGAGCTTACTAGTTCGTGTTCCCATTATGTCTGAGAACTTTGCCTTTAAAATCCATTGCTGGCCCCTGCCTACTCTTCCTGGTCTGAGGAATAGAGCTGAGGGGGCCACCCTTCATCACCTTAATTTGACTCTCCCCAAAGAAACAACAGAAGAAACAAGTGGAACATCAGCTGGAAGTAGTAACGTGATGTCTTTGTTTCCTCGTGACATGACTGCTGGGTTTAGGGGGCACTCAGATGTAGAGGCCCCAGTCTCGTATCACCCACTCCCAGCCTGGGGAAGAAGGCTCACCCCTCAGATTCCACCCCATCCCCACAGGGTCCCTGATAACCTGGTTCCATGGGTGGGCCTGTCCTGGGGCATTGGTGGCATTCTGGGGGCATGTCTCTTGCTGTGCCATCTCTGCCTCCCCCTGGTAAGAGCTCTGTCTTCCTCTTCATGTAGGAAAAGAAGGCAAACAATGAGAAACAAAGCTGAACGGGAGCTAGAGGTGAGTGGAGGCTGTGCAGTTTCCTCCTGTCCTCCGGAGAATGTTTCTTTCCTTCTTTTTCAGCACTTGCTCGGCTTTTCTCCCAAAGGTTCAAATCCAGAGATTGAACATACAGAAAGGGAAACTAAATACAGACCTGTATCACATGAAACGTTCTCTCAGATACTATGAAGGTAGGAATCTGGGCACCCTGTCATCCTTCAATCTGGTACTTTGACATGTCTTTAGCGGGAGTCCTTTGGGCCCCATCTCAACTCTCTCATTACAGATGAGTCCAAGGATGTGGCCGGCTGCCTGCAACATTCATTGCAGCGTATAGCAGAGTTAGAGCAGGCTCTCTGCTGTCACCACCACACAGGAGAAGAAGGAGATCAGTGTGAGTTCAACCATTTGCCCTGTCCCCTGAGAGCCTGGCTTCGCAGATGGAGGAGTGAGCCTAAAGCTCCCTTTTGCAGGATGGAGTGTCCTGCCCAGAACGCAGCATGGCCTTTTCCCACTGCTTTTGTGTGTGGTTGTTAGAGACAGCCTGGGGCTGAGTCAGCTGCTATGGGTGAGTTGAGAGGCACTGTGGGGACTGAGCACTGGACGCAGAGCTTGGAGGCCAAGCTCTTACCCGGCTGTGGTCTTGGCCAAGTCCTAGATGGGGTATTGGGTACTTGTACTACAAAAGTACAGAAGAGTATCTTTAATATGTTACTATTTCTGTAGAGAGAGGAAACGTGTGTGTGTGTATGTGTGTGTGTGTGTGTACACACTATGATAATATACATAACACATGTCTGCAAGGGTTCATAAAAAATTCAGGAGAGAGCAACAGTGTGGCTGGGAGATACTTCCGTTCTGTACCTTCTGAGTTTTGGGCTATGCGAATGTATCATCCTTTCAAAAAGTGGACAAAAGATTAATCTTCCCCTTCCTTTCTGTGCCACCACCTCCAGCAAGAAAAATGGGCTTAGAGAATCAGATAGACCTGGGTGTTCAAATCCCAGCTCTGCCTAAGTGATCTTAGACAAGCACTTAACCTCAAATACTCCATGTTTTTTTCATCTACACAATAGAGGTAACCATAGTAACTGTCTCCTATGTTGGTTGCAAGGATTAAATGGGATTGCTAGCATGGTACCTGGTGAAGCACGCCATAAAGGTTCAAACAGTGGTAATAATAACAGTAATAACAATAGCAATATTATCTGATCTCTCTGGGCCTCCGTTAGCCAGTTGTAAATTCGATCTCTTTCCCTGTCCCTTCCAACTTGACTGAGTTCTTTGAAAAACCAGACCATGGGCTTGGAAATGTCTTGATCTTTACTGACCAAGTTGTATATTGAGCCTAGCCCTAGCCCTTTTTAGGGGGCAGTGTGTGGAATGGCCCAGGCTCCCCAGATCGAAACTTCTCACTCTTCACCATCCAGTTCTCGAGCCTCAGTAAAGCACTTATTGAGTGGCAGTTAAAGCAGTCCATACAGGAGAAGGCACGGTTGAAAGCACACCTGACATGGGTGAGGTTTTGCAGAGGGAGGGATGTGGAAGGAAGATAACCCCAGGTGGTGAGGAGCAGGTGAGGACCAGTGACAGCCCTTCTTAACTTCTCTGCCCATTCTTGCAGTTGAAGGAGTCGCTTAAACAAGTCCAGCTAGAGAGAGATGAATATGCTCAACATATAAAAGGAGAGCAGTGGCAGCAGAGGATGAGGAAAATGTCGCAGGAGGTGAGATCTGACCCTTCAGCTCCCCACCCTCCACCTTAGATAGGTCACTGGATCTTTCTGGGCATCTGTAAAGTGGGAATAGTACAGCCAGAGGTGGTCATGGGTCTGGGCTTTGTGGAGGTGGGGGCAGAGAGGGAGATGGTAGCCTGTCCAGCCACCAGCCCCTCTCTCCAGGGCCATTTTCCACTGTGCTTTGGGCAGGTTTGCACATTGAAGAAGGAGAAGAAGCATGATACATGTCCGGTAGAGAAGCGGGAGAGGAGCTTGTCCAAACTCAAAAACCAGAGGGGTAAGATGGGGCTGGAATGACCTAGGAGCAGGCCTGTCATCAGAGGGCCCTGGGGGTGGCTTAGAGTGCCCCAGGGAGGTGGGTGGATGGAAGGGCTTTGAGGCAGAGGGAAAGAGGTCTGTGCCAGGGGATGGCAAGTCTTGTCATCTCCATGAGCCTCAATGTCCCCATCAGCAAAGAGGGCCCAGTGTCAGCCACCCACAGTGCTCTGTATCTGAAAGTGGCTTGGAAGATTGGCTACCATCTGGGTGCAGGGAATCATTCACAGTGAGTCCAAGTTTGGGGAGCCTGAGAGGAGCTATGCACCAAGAGGAGGGTTTTTTGTTTTTTTGTTTTTTTTTTGGCAGGGGGGAGTCCAGAGTCCCTTATTGTCTGCTTCCTTTCTCAGCTGAACCCCTGCTCCCAGATCCCCCAGCAGTGCCCTCCGAGGTGGAGCTGCAGAACCTCAGGAAGCAACTGGAGAGAATGGCAGGAGAACTCCAAGCCCAGTTGGAAAACAATCAGCGCATAAGTGTCCTGAACTGGTGGCAAAAAGAGAGGTTTCAGGAGCAGGAGAAGAGGCTTCAGCAGCTGGCCGAGCCACAGAGTGGCTTCGAGGAGCTGGTGCATTGCCCCACCTGGGGAGCTTGCCCTCCTCCCTAGCCCTCCAGGCCTTTGTTTCCCCACCTGTAAAATGGGGCAGTGTAGCCCTCATGTGAAATGTTACTTCTAAAGGCACCTGTGAGCCAGAGCTCTGCTCTGGTGGTTGTGGGAGAGAGGAAATGATTTTTCTCACCTGCCTCCACCCTTCCCGGTGCCATGGGAGGCAGACACCAAGTTCTGGGGTCTCCAGCTGCAGTGGGTGGCTGCTGATTGCTTCTCTCTGTCCAGAACAATGAGAACAAGAGCACACTGCAGTTGGAGCAGCAGGTAAAGGAGCTGCAGGAGAAGCTGGGTGAGGTGAAGGAAACAGTAACCTCTGCCCCATCCAAGAAGGGCTGGGAAGCAAGCACCAGCCTCTGGGGAGGGGAGGTGCCAGGCCAGAGGCAGCTCCAGCCTGGGGGCAGGTGACGCCAGCACCCTCGAGGGCAGTCCTGTGACTGTTTCTTGCTTCCTGCCTTCTGACTTTTAGAGGTGGGTAGCCCTGGGCTCCTCCCAGGTCTGGACATCATCATCCCAGCTAGAGGCATGGAGCCCCCCAATCACAGGGGAAGAGACAGTGGTATAAGAGGCTCCTTATGCCAGACACGGTTGCTCGTGCCTATAATCCCAGCACTTTGGGAGGCTGAGGCAGAAGAATCACTTGAGGTCGGGAGTTTGAGATCAGCCAGGCCAACCTGGTAAAACCTCATCTCTACTAAAATTACAAAGAAAAAATAGCCGGGCGTAGTGGTGCATGCCTGTAATCCCACCTACTCAGGAGGCTGAGGCAAGAGAATCACCTGAGCCCAGGAGGTGGAGGTTGCAGTGAGCTGAGATTGCACCACTGCACTCCAGCCTGGGCCACAGAGTGACACTCTGTCTCCAAACAAAACAGAAAGACTCCTTAGATTAAAACTGGATTCCAGCCTTGGTTCCACTGGTCACCATTCAAGTACTTTGCATCTCTAAGTCTCTGTTTCTTTAACTTCGAAAGGAAGTTAGCATTCTCCTTACAGAGGTGCTGAGGATTAAATGACATAATACATGGCAAACACTAGGGATGTAGCACACTTAGCAGATGGTGGTTGGCTCCCACTGCTTTTCCACCAGTCTGTGGCCTACAGTTTAAATGGTGAGAAGAGGGTATGAGATTCGAGGCTGGGGAAGGAGGCATGGGGTTCTAGGAAAGGGAGGCCGTCACTTAGGCCTGGAGCAAGGGGCCAGGGGCCTGGGCAGGCGATAGAGCCCCAGGGTCCTCGCTACCCTATTAATGGGCCCAGAATCTGGAAGCCAGCCACCACATGCCCTCATGCCCAGGGTCTTCCTGCAGGTGGAGCTGAAGAGCCAAGAGGCTCAGAGTCTGCGGCAGCAGCCAGACCATTACCTGGGTCACCTGCAGCAGTACGTGGCCACCTATCAGCAGCAGGTGTCCGCCTATCAGCAGCAGACCTCTGAGAAGGAGGTGCTGCACAGGCAGTTACTGCAGTAGACCCAGCTAATGAACTACCTGCAGCAGCAGGAAGCTTGGGGCAAAGTGGTGGCCGAGACAGCCCACCAAAAGTTGCAGGACACCCAGGGCAGGGAGCTGCTGAGGACGGGCAGTGAGGGGGATGACCTGGCAAACTCCGTGCCTTCTCACTCTTTCCTGGGCCCTTAGGAGAATCTAGAAGCTGCTAGGCTGCAGAACCAGCAGCTAAAGGCCCAGTTGAGCCTCATGAGGGCTCTCCCTGGGGGAAGGCATGGGAGATTGCTCAGAGGAAGAGAAGAGAGCCCCAGGAGGAAGGGGGGACTGTTAGCAGCATAGGATTGAGGAGTTGGAAAAGACCTTTAGAACAGCTGGTCCTTATGCCGACTGGGTGCCCACACTAAGTTCGGCATCAATATGGTGACCACCTGGGAGCGGGGTCCACCAAGTTGCCTAAGGATGGCTGAACTGGCCCAGGTCAGAAAGGGAGCAGGTCAGAACTCCCACACCAACCAGTAGTGGGACTGTGCCTGGGCAGCATAGCAAGATCTTGGTTCTTTGAAGTAAGAGTAAAGAACAGCAGCTTATTCCTCTCTGGGTAGGGACTGGCTCAGGGTTACACAGTGATGGTGGAGGTAGAGGTGGGCCCACAGTACCTCCCTTGTTGGGTTGTCTGAGGACCCCTCTGGCCACCCCCCACAGGAGATGGAGGAGGACATCTGGACAGTGAGGAGGAGGAGGCACCTCAGCCCATGCCGACCGTCCCGGAGGACCTGGAGAGCTGGGAGGCCATGGTGAGCCTGACTCCCCCTGCACCCATTTTGCCATCTTCTTCTGTGGTCCCTCCAAGACCCCTTTATGCTCTTGGTTTCCCTGCCTTCTGATTTTTCCGGACCCTCACCCCTTCTGGGAGCCAGTGGTCAGACACCATTTCACCTGTGACCAACAGGTGCACTTTCTGAGGCCCCAAGGGAAGGGGCTGCGCTCCACCTCTCTGCCCGTTTGTTCTATGTATGCCCCTACAAGAATGCTCACCTCTTGCCCTCAGGTGGCATTTTTCAAGTCCGCTGGAGCCAGTGCCCAGGAGGAGCAGGCACAGTTTCGAGAGCAGGTGAAAGAGCACAGAGTGTGCTGCCAGTGCCTGGCTCACCTGGTGGCCTCTGCCCAGCAGGAGCCAGAAGCAGTGATCCCAGCCCCAGTGACTGGTGGCGAGTCTGTGAGTGGGGAAATCCACCAGGCCCTGCAGGAGGTCATGGAGAAGCTGGAGGTGAGTGAGTCCTGGCATGGGCCAAGAAGGGCAGGGGTGGGGCAGGTCGCTGCCAAGATGTGACACCATTATTTTGGCTCCAGAGCGGCTTTATGGACCTCCTGGAGGAGAAGACGGACCTGAGTGAGCTGGGGGAGAAACAAGAACTTCGATTCATCTAGTACTGGAAAGACAGACACCGTCAGTGAGCAGGAGGCCAGGGCATGGCAGGGGGAGCTGCAGGGCCATCAGAGGGGCCTCAGCGTCTGAGCCCTGTCCTCCCACAGGAAAGTTCATCATCTTATAATAGAGCCAGGGGGTAGTGCCAAAGATGCGGCACCGGGAGGAGGACTTCATCAGGCTGGCCCAGGACAGCAAGGAGATGAAGGTAGGGTGTGCAACATCTCTGCGGGGGTGGGGGTTGGGGGTGGATGTGAGGGTGGGCACCGGCAGCAGCATGACAGCTGAGGACCCCTCCCTCCAGGTGAAGCTGCTGGAGCTGCAGGAGATGATGCTGTGGCTTGTGGTGACTACAACGAGGAGCACAGCAAATTCCTGGCCACTGCCCAGAACCCTGCTGATGAGCCCAGTCCAGGAGCCCCAGCCCCCCAGGAGCTTGGGGCTGCCAACAAGCATGGTGGTGAGTAGAGTCCTCAGGCAGGATGGGCAGGCAGGGGCAGGGGAGGCTCACACTGTGCTCAGATCCCCGCCTCCCTCTCCCCAAAGATCTTTGTGAGGTGAGCCTCACCGACAGCGTGGAGCCTGCGCAAGGAGAGGCCAGGGACATTTCTCCCCATGGCAACCGTACTTCACAGCCAATCGTGCAGGACCACCAGGAGCACCCAGGCTTGGGCTTTTGCTGGACTTGGCTGCTGAGAAGAAGGAGATAAACATCACCATCATCAAAGAGCTGGTCAAGAAATTTTACAAAAGGAAACAAAGTTATGGGGTTAATTCCCTATACCATTCATTTACTTCATTTGAATGTTAGAGACACTCATGATTATTTGTGTTTCTAATTTATAGTTTAAGTTTATTTGTAAAAAGTTAAAGGAGAGTGGGTCTCAGTGGCTTTCACTGATGTTCACTCTGGCATCCTTTAGCATTTTTCTTTTTTAATTTCATAATTGTAGGTCATTAGCATGCATATCGAGTTTGCCCTTACATGGTGGGAGGTCAAACACACAAAGACCCACTGTTTGCACAAAACTATTGTTGCTGGTTTGGAATAGCCTGCCATGCTTTTTTAATGTTATTGCAGCACGTATATTCATTACAGAATTTAATTTGCTTATGTTCTGCTATTGTTTGACCTAATCTTAGTCACAGTGAGCCCTTCATTAGCTCAATATGTGGTTTGCCCTCAAGTGTGCACTGTTTATTACTTTGTAATATGCCACTGTGAGTACTGACATTTAGAGTTGTTTAAAGGCTGAGAACTGGAAACAGCCTTTCCCCCATTTTCTGTGTATTGATGATGGGAGTAATAACATTTTGGGGGAGCTTTTTAAATCTCACAGAAGAGGAAAGTGGCCTGCTCTGGCAGGTGTGTGCAGGATAGAGTGCATTTCATTTGTTCCGGTGCCAAGAATGAGCGCTGTACTATGGTAGTTCCCTCAGGATTTGTATGTGCTCTGGGCTCATGAAGATATTGCACCATGAGCTGCAGCAGTTGTACTCTTTCTCGATGACCTAAAAAGAGATTATTTCTGAGGAATGAAAGACTCCCATCATTGACTGTGGATGTGGAAAACCTTTCCTAGCTTAGAGCATTTGTATCTATAATACATTTAAAAGAGTTCATGTTACCTGTTTTAATCACATGACTACATGTCCCAGTACACAAAAGGGCATTGGTTGGCATTCGTCTTAATGTATTTAGTAAAGATCATAAGAAATCCTTTGAGAGTTTAAATGTCCCTGGAACAGGTATACAGACTCTAGTCAAGGATGAATTAGAGTGAAGGAAAGCTGTGTGACACCTGGCATTCCTCTCTGTTCACGGAGCGTCTTTGAGGCTTGAAGATTGATTTTACCATCTAGATCTCTCTGGCTAATACTTATTCTTCAACCACCTTGGTTACTCTGACATAGGAATTTACTTCTTTTCCTTTAGTGGAAAACACTTTAAAAAATAATAACAAACATTATTATAAACTAATATGTGTGAGAGTACTTAGTTAAAACAAAAAGAAGTTTTAATAGACAGTATTATACTATCTTTGAAAGTCAAGGAGAAGTTTATGCAACTTAAAATGTTTACAAACTGCAGTGCAATCTACTGTTTGTGAATGTCAATGTATTATCAGGAAACATGTCTATACAATCACAGAGTTATATTTCCTCACAAACTTCTTTACGAAGGGTGAACTATGTCCTGTTCTTGACTTTTATTTTCTGAAGTTGCCACTTTTGCCTTCTTTGAGTTCAGTTTAAAGACAGTTACTTTAAGTCCATTTTAAACCCTCGGACTGGAATTGTACCACTGTTAATTAGCCACATTATTTGGTCTAATGTTTTTTCTTTATCATTCTGAAACTGGCTTTATCCAATACATTGATAAATTATTTCAAAGGTACTTTTATCATTGAAATCACTTCACTTTTACCCTGATAAATATCAATGACTAGGAATGACCTTCAGATAGCATTTAGCATCTGTAACCAATCTGACAATAATGTGTTCATCAGCTGCCTATGGATTAAATCACATACTGGCATATTTAAGCTGAATGTCAGTCTGGAAAATAAATTTACCATATTAACTGAAATACCACTCTTTGTGTAGGCATTTGTCGTATATTTAAGAGAAAGCTAAAAGCAATGGAAATCGTATGACAATAACCTAAGTCTTTCTTCAAAGTGCATGCAGTCTTTTGTGATACCTCATTCAGCCAAGTATTTGTGCTCTACCTCATTCAGTATAAGGTCACTTTTGATTTGCTTAGAAGGCAACATTGGAAGGTTAGAGTTTATCAGAAACATAGAATTTTTAAATGTGAGTTCAACAGAATAAATTTGAATTTCTGTAGGAAGAATCAAAACACCTATTTAAAGATTGCAATATATAATAATTATTTTTAAAGTATTTGAAAATACCTGCGAGGTTTTCCAGAAATGGAAAAAAAAAAATAGTTCTAAAAGCAAAGATGATTTTTAGAAAATTTGAAAATGTAAATCAGCCCTATCCATAATATAGTTTCTCTAAAACTTTATCTTAGTCATTTAAAAAAATATAACTATTAAAAAAGTAACTGCTATCTTAACGTTCTGAAATAAGTTGAAACATTTTAAAATATGAATGCTATAATTTAAAAGAAACAGTGGGAAGGAAAAGTAGAGAAAGAAGTGCCATTCCAGTCCAAAGCTTTAGTTGCCAAGTTTTCTTAGAATAAATTTTACCAATTTATGAATTATTGTAAACAGAATGTATAATGGAAATACTGAAAAACTTTTGCCTAAAGTGGCATTATTGACTGCTGGTGTGATGCTACTTTAATGTAATAAGCTATTAAATTGTTGCAAAGTGCTGTTTTTGCCTTAAAATTTTATTTTGTGTGTCTTGAAAACTATAGTATTAAACGTATTGATATTGAGCAAATACTGGCCATGCTTGGCATGAGATACCCTTTCATTTTTGCAAAACTGTAATATAATTATGCAAGTGTTTATTAAAAGAACACAAAAAAGTTATGGGATTAAAAAAGTTATGGGGTAAAAAAGTTATGGGATTAAAAAGTGTTAAAAAGTTGTGGCAAAAAAAGTAGAAAATGTTTTATGAAAAGTTACAAAAAAAGTTATGAAAAAGAAGTCACGGGATTTTTGAAAAAGTCATGGGATAAAAATAAAAATTAAAAGCAGGCCCCTGTCAGCAAAGCCTGGAGAAGTGGGGCTGGAGTCTCCACCGCCACCATGTCCCTACCACCCCTTCCCAGTCACCCTGTTACAATTAGGGTAGCAACACACGACCTCTGTCTAATGGGGAAAGACAAACAGACCCTTTGCCACCTTGACCAGGGTTGAGTCCTTAAATTTCTGAATGATGATGATTGTTATTTAAGAGCCAGAGGCTGGTGGAGTTGGTTTGTTCGGAGGAAGCCTGATGGCCTCCTTACTCTCACCATAGCAAGTTTTCCCTCAGGGGGTCTCTCATCTTCCTATTCAGAGAGGTAGCTGAGGCAGAACAGTGGGGCAAACTGTGGACCAAGTGAGGGCACAGGCTGCTGGGGTGGCCCCCTTCCCCGATGTACATATTGTGTCTGCATAATGTTTTGTATATTCCAGAGGGTAGGGCCACCCCTGTATCGTACCTAGCAGAGGTTGGAGCTGGCACATGGGGAGGGGGGTCTAATAATTATTTGCGGCTAGAAAACTTATTTATTGCTGGCATAGGACAGAGGAAGGAGGCGGGAAGGGGGTCGTGGCTCCCTGGTGATTCGACTCCTGTTTACTTTGCTTTTTATTTGGAATAAATGGATTTAGTCATACCGCTCGGCCTGGTGTGTTCCCATTTCCCTCACTGGGTCCTGGAGTTTGTGCCACTGAAGGAGTCCCAGTGTCTGAACATGTCCAGCTGGGCTGTTGTGGACCTTTCAGGTGTGTTACCTGTATGCTGCCTGGTGTCACCTAGGGGATTTCACCGGGACTACCATGGCACCTAGGGGGCGCAGTCCGGCCCTGACAGACAACAGGCTCAGAAGCCTGATCTAGCCATGGCCGGGAAGACAGGTACCAGCACCTAAGGGCACTGACCTCCACCCACCCCAGGCATCTTCCGTTCCATCCCCTCGCCTCCCTCGCCTGTCTGCACCTGGTGGCCTGTTCCATCTGTCCCTCCAGAGTGTCCGCTGGCTGCCTCACAGGCTCCCTCCAGGCTGAGTTCATGGCCCTGCCACCTGTTGGCCAGAGCCGGCTTCACAGGATAAGAGCCAGCTAAGCTCCAGGGGCTTTCCAGGAAGTGTCCCTTAAGGGTATGGCCTTTTCACCGCTCCCAAAAGCACCCTAGAAATGGCTTGGCCTTTCCCTTCCTCTGAGCTCCACAGAGAATGCAGTCAGCAGAGGACACATTTCCCCGTCGTCCAGAAATGGGTTTGATTCTCAGCCGAGGGACAGCAGGACTGGTAGAGACTGTCAAGCCACACAGCTGCCTGCACAGGGAGGGATGGCAGGGGCTGGCTGTCCATAGGTCGGGCAGGACAGGGAGGTTCTCTGGAGGTGGTGCACTTTGGAGGGGCAATGTCAGGGGAAAGCTTTCTCTTGTTGGGCCACAAGAGTCCAAAAGGACAGCACGGTGACTGATTCCCAGCACTAGAGGCGAGATGGTCAGTCACATGTAGGTGTACGTGTGTGTGTGTGTGTGTGTATGTGTGTGTGTGTATATATATATTTATATTATAGGTATTTATACATATTTATATAGGGGTGTGTGTGTGTGTGTGTGTGTGTGTATATATATATATAGGTATTTATAGATATTTATAGACCAGGGCAGGGGCGTACCACAGAGTGGGCACAAGTTTTCAGCAATGGTCACACCTGGATGTGTCCACTCACCACTACAACAGACTAAGTCACAGATGTAGGGGGCTGGCTTTGGGGCTGGGGGAGCCACTGTCGAGTCACAGAACAGCCACTCAGGCTGAGAAGAGGAGGGATCTGTTTAGAGGTCAAAGGGGTGCCTGGGCTCTGAGGATGGGATGGACTTGCCGGACCCGATCGGCTGGCAGTTGGAGAGAAAGCAGAGAGAAAACAGGAGAGAGAAAAGTGAGCAGAGAGCTGGTGAGGTAAGTGCACAGCACAAGTGTGCCACAGCAGCTGTGGGAGGGTTGGGGAGGGGAGGGCGCAGGTGCAGGTGTGGCAAGGTTCCTGGAAAAGAGGGGCTGAAGGGGAGAGGGGAGGAAGATGGAGGGAGGAGCCGGAGCTTCACAGGTAGTGCCTGGGAGCTGCAGCGGCCCTCCCCACCCCACGCATGCTGGCCTCTTCCACAGCACCCAGGCAGTGCACCCACCGTTCAGACCAGTGCTCAGCCCATCGGCCTTCCCGCTTCTCTGGTCACCCTGTCTTCCAACCCACTGGCCCTGGGCCACCTCTCACGTTTGGGAGCCCAACGCAGCAGCCACAAGGCCTGATAGAGAAGGAACACTGCTTGCACCAGGACTATGAAGCTAAAAGGGATGGATGGCTGGGGTGATCGCTGGAGCCCCCTCTGAGCAGTCAGAAAGCCCAGGACCCTCTGAAAGGACCCTGGGGAAGGCAGGGAGGGCAGGCAGCCGGATGCCACTGGCTATAGACTTATAAGGCTAAGAGAGGAGCCTCAGCTTGTTGGGGGTTGCAGGTTGCATAAGTGAGGCTGGGCCCTTCCTGCTGGGAAAAGCAGAAGAGGGAGATTCCATGGCAAGGGAGGTGGGCGGGCTTGCTGGGCGGAGCTCAGCCGGGCCAGCAGGCACTGTGGTCCCCTTGGCTGAATAGCAGAGGCAACCTCTAGGAGCAACAGGCCAAGGTGCGTGACTCTGCTGGCTGGCGGTAGTGCATCAGAGGGGGCCAGGGACCCTGCATTCAGTCACAAGCTAGCAGCTATGATGGTACCTGAGAGGGAGAGAAGAGGGCTGTGTGTCCCTGCCTGGCCTGTGAGGTGTGTTGTGGGTTGATCATGTGTATGGGACTCTCGAGGTTTTATCCTCAATCACCACTGAATTGCCGACAGATAGAAGAGGTGAGACCCTGACTATCACCCCTGCTCTGCAGTGGATTTGGCTCTCAGCACTCCCAGGCTGGGAGCTGGATGCCCTGCCCTGGCAGCATGACTCAGACTGCACAACAAGTACGGTGTGCCCAGGATGACATTCCTAGGCCTCTGGCCACCTCAGAGTACAACCCCACACACAAGCCTCTCCAAGCTCTCAGCCCTTACACCATAAACCACGAGCTCTCTGATGGCTCCAGAGAACACCCATGTCTGCCAGCTTGGGCACAGAGCCTGTTCCCAGAGCCAGCAGGCTCAGCCATGGAGGTTGGGGAGTTTTGGGGCCGTGGGAGCCAGCCCTGGTACCTGCATCTGGCAATGATGCTCTGCACCTGCAGCCAGGAGTCGTCCACAGGCCCCCGTGGGTGTGCTAATGGTGGTCGCATTGACGTAGTTGATGATGCTGACCTCCTCCTTCAGCACATGGTGCATGTGCAGCATCTCATTGCGCCGCTGTGCCTGCTCTGCTGACTCCTCCATCAGCATGTTCTGGTCCCCACGCGAGTACAGGTGGGACAGCAGCTCCGAGAAGATGAACTCTTCCATCTGAGAGTGGGCAAAGAGGGAAGGAGTTTGGGACCTGATGCCTGTGCTGCCCTGGCCTCCCGCCGGTCCCTGCTGGGACTGTGCCCTGAGTATGCCTCTTCAGATGCGGCTTTTACGCCACTTGGACTGAAAGATCTGCCTCCCCACTGCCCTTTTCTCACTCAGATAGGGACACTGAGGTCCAGAGGAAAAGTCACTTGTCCAAGGTCACAGATCTGGGAGGGGACCCTGGACCTATCATGCCACCATGACACCTGTCTACTTAGTTTTGTTGTTGTTGTTGTTGTTGATTTTTTTTTGGAAATAGGATCTCGCTCTGTTGCTAGGCTGGAGTACAGTGGGCAAAATCACCGCTCACTGCAGCCTCAATCTCTTGGGCTCAAAGTGATCCTCCAATGTCAGCCTGTCGAGTAGCTAGGACTATAGGCACGTGCCACCACCAAGCCCAGCTATTTTTAAAATTTTTGTGTAGAGACCAGGTCTCACTATGTTGCCCAGGCTGGTCTTGAACTCCAGGGCTCAAGCTATCCTCCCGCCATGGCCTCCCAAAGTGCTGGGATTACAGGCATGGGCCACTGACCTCAGTCCCATGTTATATTTCTATAAGACAGCTCTGGTCTGGACCATGCCTCCCTCCCTGAACCTGGTCCCATAGGGCTGGTCGGCATCTCCCCCAGGCCAACATGGCCACCAGCATCTCCAGTGCCACAGGAGGCCCCAGGGGGCAGTGCATGCACATTGTTGATTATGACGTGCATGATGGTCTTGGGCATGACATCAACCATGAGGTCCCATACAGTCTTGTTGACAATGGCCATGTAGGAGTCCACCAGGTTCTGGGTATTTTCCATTTGCCGCTCCAGTTGTGGGTCCATGGAGTGCATGAAGCTGTTGGAGCCATTTTTCTTGGCCTTGCTGTCCTGTCATGGAGAACACAAGGGCATCAAGGTGGCCAGGCCATGCAGCCAGGCTCCAGGAATCTCTAGGATCTCAGCCCCTCCAGGGTACCTGGAACATTGAGGCACAGAGAGAAGCAACTGGCCTGAACACACACCCAGCTCCCCACATGCTGTAGACAGTTTCAGGACTCTACTTCTCAGGACCCCAGACTCCCCCTAATTCAAGTGTCCTCTTAGTTGTGACTCTAGTGCCCAGAATTTGCCTCAAGTTACCAATCCATAAATTTGAAAAGAACATCTCCAGGTCCCTTGCTTGAAGACCTGGTCAGAGCTTGTGCCAGGCTGCAGACGCCTGGCAGGAGGCAAGAAAAGGGCATACTCACTTTCCCCTTGTCCTGGGAGGCCCACACACCAACACTGCCACCCCCGCTGCCACCAGGGAACACAGCAAAGTAGACACACACAGCGAGAAAAATGGGAAGTGTTGGGTGAACCTGGGACACTGCACCCCAACTTTAATGTGTTTTTGAATTCAATTAGCTAATATTCTGTTGAGGATTTTTGCATCAATATTCATCAGTGATACTGGCCTGTAGTTTTCTTTTTTGGATGTATCTTTGGTTTTGGTATCAGGATAATACTAGCCTTGTAGAATGAGTTTGGAAGTATTCCCTCTTTCTCTATTTTTGGAATCGTTTGGGTAAGGTTGGTATTAGTTCTTCTTTAAATGTTTGCTAGAATTCAGCAGTGAATCATTAGGTCCCAGGTATTTCTTTGCTGGGAGACTTTTTATTACTGCTTCGATCCCATTACTTGTTATTGATCTGTTCAGGTTTTGGATTTCATCCTGGTTCAATCTTGGTAGTCTGGATGTGTCCAGAAATTTACCCATTTTTAGTAGGTTTTCCTATTTCTTTACATATGGTTGCTGGTAATAGCCACTAGTGATCTTTGAGGGTTTTTTTTGGTTTTTGTTTTGTTTTGTTTTGTTTTGTTTTGCTGTTGTTTTGTTTTGTTTTGTTTTGAGACTCACTCTATCACCCAGGCTGGAGTGCAGTGGCATGATCTCAGCTCACTGCAAGCTCCACCCCCCAGGTTCATGCCGTTCTCCTGCCTCAGCCTCCTAAGTAGCTGGGATTACAGGCGTGCACCAGCACGCCCAGCTAATTTTTGTATTTTTAGTAGAGATGTCATTTCACCATGTTGATCAGGCTGGTCTTGAACTCCTGACCTCGTGAGCTGCCCATCTCGGCCCCCCAAAGTGCTGGGATTACAGGCGTAAGACACCGCTCCCGGCCCATATTTTGTTTTTAAATTTTACTTATTTATTTATTTATTTATTTATTTATTTAGAGACAGGATCTCATTCTGTTGCCCAGGCTGGAGTACAGCAGTGCAATCATGATTCACTGTAACCTTAAACACCTAAACTCAAGAGATCCTCCCACCTCAGCCTCATGAGTAGCTGGGACTACAAGCCTGCACCACCACATCTGGCTAATTTTTCTAGTTTTTGTAGAGACAGGGTTTTGCTATGTTGCTGAGGCTGGTCTTGAACTCCTGGCCTCAAGCAATCCTCCTACCTTGGCCTCCCAAAGTGCCGGGAGTACAGGCATGTGCCACCATGCCTGGCCTATATACACATTTTCTTTTCCAAGTTATATAAAGTATGCTGTATGCATCCTTCTGGAATTTGTTTTCTTCACTTAATATTATATTGCTAAAATTCTTATTGTTGTTTATAGCCGGCGTTCATTCTTTTTGACTGCTTGTGACCTCACCAGAAGATAGAGATCCTGAGATCTCTTAAGAACTGCTGCTGGGAGTATACACTGGTACGACCACCTTGGAAAACAGTTTGGCTCCCTCTCATAAGGTTAAATATTCACACTCCTCCCAGCCCATCAATTCTACTCTATATCCAAGAGAAATTCTTGCCTATATAAAACAGGGTATGTGGACAAGGGATGTTCCTAACAGCTCTGTTCAAAATAACAAAAACCTATTGCCCATCAACTGGAGAGTAGGTGACTAAATTTTGCTTTTTATTCCCTTTGATTTCCTGTAGTCTTATAATGCAAGTGGCTTTCCCATGGCTAGCTTGGGGAGGGGGATACTCTTGGCAATCTGTCGTGGCAGTCCTGCTTAGCCCTAGGGCCATCGGTGCCGACCAAACCAAGAGTAAATAGAACAAGGTGCCCCACTGAGCCAATGCCTTGGGTCCCTGGAGGTACAGGCTTGTACTTGTAGGAAATAGCCATCATACACATCAGTCTTTTCAAATGCTTCTGTCACTGGGCTGAGTCCAAAGGACACTCTCTCCCAAAACATTACAAAGCTTATTGGGGCTACCATTTATTGAGCATTTATCATGTGCCTGATCATGTACTAGTGTACTAATTGCATGCATTATTTTATTATTTTATTTTTTTATTTACTTATTCATTTATTTGAGATAGGTTCTCTCTCTGTTGCCTGGACAGTTGTACGATCACAGCTCACTGCAGCCTCAAACTCCTGGGCTCAAGTGGTCTCACCTCAGCCTCCCGAGTAGCTGGGACTACAGGCCTAAGCCACCAAGTCCGGCTAATTTTTAAAGAAACATTTTCATAGAAATGAGGTCTGGCTTTGTTGCCCAGGCTAGTCTCGAACTACTGGCTTCAAGCGATCCTCCTCCTTCAGCCTTACTATTGCATTTAATCTTCACCATCACCCTATAAGACTGCCTGGGGGTAGGTGCTCCACACAGTAGCAATGTAGCAACCTCCACTCATAGGAGACAACAAGACTCAGTGTAGTCAAGCAACTTCTCAAAGGTCACACAACTGGAGGGTGGCTGAGCCAGGATGAAGATCTAGGTAGGACTCTAAAGCTGGTGCACCTGTAAATGAGAAAATCTCTGGGGGTTCAGGATAGCTTCCTCCCAAGAAATCTTTCTCCAAAAGTTCTAAAAACAATGACAGATACATCTTTCATAAAGCTAAAAAAAACTAGTGCCCCTTCATTTTGGGGGGGGGGGGTAAAGGTTAGCTAAGTTCCAGGGCATCCCATTTTAATCCTACATATTTATAAGGCAACTGCCAGGACAGCACCCCAAACCTAAAGAACCATGCACTGCTATCTCTGTGGGCATGGCGTGTCCATGGATGTAAAGATTTTCCAATGTGTGGTTACAGGCCAGTGGCATTATCCTCAGTCACAGCATAAAGGGCAGCTAGGCCTGGCCTGCTAGGCACCACCGTGAGAATCTGCTGAGCTTTCCAACTAGTTTATCTGTTGTTTCCAATGAAAGATGCCCTGAAAAGAAGGTGTGTGGGTGGAAGGGTTCTGATTTGAGGTCCCCTGATCCGGGCACGATCTCCTTCCCCAGTCGCAGGAATCAGGAGACTCCATCTGTAAACACAGGCTCAAGCTATGTCCCCCAGCCCCCTCTTTCAACCAGGTGCCACCCTCTGCTTCTCTTCCATAGACAGCCTAGAGCTGCCAGCATTCCCTTAGGATCTGTGCCCTCGGGCCTGGCTTAATTTTTTCCTCTCCAAAGAGCCATCTGTAGGGCCAGAGGCTGGCAAAGCCTAACTCATTACTGGATGCCAGTTCCTTTGCCTGACTTTCAGTGATTCCTACCTTACCCTGGGGTTTTATGTTTCTTGTCTCAACTCTAACAGTTCTCATTCCTCACAAGTTGAATTGCTCACTCCAGCCAACTGAAGCATGCTCTTGACACAGTTAGCTCTAGGCACATGGTTGGTGCAAAAAAAAAAAAAGAGAGAGCATTATGTCAATTTTATTGATCAACAAAAGTGATGGCTCCACTGCAAAGTCAAGTTGATAATGCCTGGGCCTCTGAGTTCAAGAACCTTCTAGTCAAAAGGCTCTGAGCTGAAACATGAGCATGCACACATGCATCTCTCTCAGTCTGGTGAGATAATTTGGATACTTGGTTGATATTCTTGAGCATTTTCCTGACTCATAAATGCACATGTAGCCAACACAATAATAATCATAGCTAATAACGGCTAAAGCTGAGGACTTTCCTGAGCCAAGCAGTGGCTTCAAAAACTTTAGTTTTCATGTAGACTCTGATTGAATAATTTCTGTTTTTCAGATCAAGAAACTATCACATTTGGGATTATGTTAAAAAGGAAAAAAAAGAAATTGAGGCTTAAAGCTGTGAAGTATTTCACAGCCAGCAAGTAGCTAAGTTGGAACCTGAACCCAGGCAGTCTAGCCCTGTGCCCTTATCCATTATCTAGTGTTGGCTACGCAAAACTAGTGTATACACATCTTCAGCTATAGTTTAAGCGGATGACATATTTTTCACTATACTTTATGTAAGTGGCTTTCAGTTTGGGGGTATTCTACTTACACAATCTATTCAGCTGGATATTAACTGAGAACAAATAGAAACTAATGAACACTGAAAAACATAAAACATGAGCAACATGATGTCACTGCAAGACAAAACAGCATATACCTTCTTGTGACTGTATTTTGCTGACAGTCCACGAGCTAAAAATCAGCCTGAACTCAGCAGTGCTCTCTTCCCTTGGGACACACACACACACACATACACACACACACACACAGAGAGAGAGAGAGAGAGAGAGAGAGAGAGTTGGTGGTCGTGCCGCCCTGAGCTTCCAGTGTGAAGAAGGGAGGGACCAGATGGGTTGGGCAGAAAGGTGCTGGGTCAAGGGGAGAAGGGGGCAGCAGGCAGCCCGCTCACGCTCTGGATTCGTGAAACGCGTGCGCGCGGGGCTCGCCGGGTTGAAGAGTGAGGGGTAAGGGATGAGAGGTGATGGGGACAGTGGCAAGGTGGGGGCAGCCCTTTCCCAGGCGGTGGCGGGGACGGTGGTGCTGTTGCCCTTTTAAGCTGCGGCTTGACAGGAGCCGCCCCTCCTGTTGGTGGAATTGGTTACAAAGGGAGCAGCCCCCCAGGCCGCCACACAGCTTCCTGCGGAGGCCTCTGTGCCCCTTGCCGTTTTCCATCCGCGCTCCCACGAAGGTTGAGGCGGCTGGGAGAGGCGGAGCCTCCAGAGCTCGGTCGCCGGGTGGTCGCGGCAATGACAGCTGCCCCGGACAGGCTCCCCCTTCTGCGCCCCTCCCGCTGGACAGGAGAGGAAGATGTCGGTGTCAGGGTTCAAGGCCAAACTGAAGTTGCTGGCTGTTCTATCTTCCACAAGAACCAGGAGTCCAGCCGCCGCTCAGGGCTCCACTGCAATTTCAGGGTGAGGCGCCCGGCAGCGGCCTCGCTGGGCAGGGCGAGGGCGGAGAGGGGCGCCCGGAGTCCCGGGACAAAGGGGAGCCTGCCCGGGAGAGGCTCCGATTCCCTGCCTCTTTCTCCCGCGACTAGCCCGGCCCTGGCCCCTGTGACTGCGCGAGGCTTGGATGGGAGGCAGAGGGCGCGTCTCTCCGGCTCCTCACGCGGGGCTGGCTTGGGGGCTGCCGGCCCGTGTTGGCCCCGGTCGCCGCTCCCCCAGGTGGGAGCCCGCGCGGCAGGAGTCCTCTCGGGACCCAAGGTCTCTCTCAGTCAGCCGGCCCGCTCCCGGGACCGTGACAGGGCGGGGCAGGGCGGCTCTGGCGTCGTTTGAGCCCAGGCGCAGAAGGGAAAAGGCCTTTAAGATTTTCGGGTTTTTTGACCGGGCGCGGTGGCTCACGCCCGTAATCCCAGCACTTTGGGAGGCCACGGCGGGCGGATCATCTGAGGCCAGGAGTTGGAGACCAGCCTGGCCAAGATGGTGAAACCCCATCTCTACTAAAAAATACAAAAATTAGCCGGGCATGGTGTCAGGCGCCTTAATCCCAGCTACTTTGAGAGGTAGAATTTTTTTTTTTTTTTTTTTTGGGCGACAGTTTCACTCTGTCGCCCAGGCTGGAGTGCAGTGGCGCGATCTCAGTAGTTAAAGCGATTCTCCTGCCTCAGCCTCCCGAGTAGCTGGGATTACAGGCGCCCACCACCACACCTGGCTAACTTTTGTGTTTTTAATAGAGACAGGGTTTCACCGTGTTGGCCAGGCTGGTCTCGAACTCCTGACTTTAAATGACCCACCTCTGTCTCCCAAAGCGCTGGGATTCCAGGCAGGAGCCACCGCACTAGGACCCAAGACCCTTAAGTTTTAAGGCCTCATTCTTCAGTCAGATTTTCCTTGATCCCCCGTATTCAGCCAGTTGTTTTTAAGTTTGTGTTTAAGGAGAAACTAACAATGAAAACGGACTCGTTGACGGAGGAAAAGTTAGAATGCAGCCTCTGGTGCTGTTTGAGTGATCCCTCTCCCTGGGGCCTGGCTGCGCTGCTGTGTTCTGGAAAGGCCCATTGTACCCTGGAGGCGGCAGGTAAGAGTCCTGTGCAGGTGCTCCGCCCACTTTTCCTTTCAGGCGTCTGTGTCAGCTGTTTTTCCCCTGTAGAATGTGTCCCTGACCTCCACCCCTTAACCCTACCCAATTTTTCTTTACATGTCTGACCATCAAGGCTCTTCTGGGTCATATTCAGTTCATGCTGATATTTTCCCTTCCTCCCCTCTTTAGTCCTTGCTATTTTTGCTTTGGTCATGTTATGCTATATTCTGTAAGCCTTTTTACGTTTTTTTTATGGTGGCAGGGGAAAATATTTTATAATTATGCTTTGTGCTTTTTATCTTCCACTCAATAAATGCTTAGTAAATATTTGTTTTATTGAGTATATGAACCTATTCTAACTATATTGTACTTGAACAAAAATCTTAACTGCCTTGTAAGTTAGCTGCTAAGAATTTGTCAAAAGTGCAGAGATAACATCAAGAACTTGTGTACAAAAAGATCTCTAAGGGCTTGATGGAAATCTGTAAATTGACTTCATATGAAAGAGAGTGTAAGAAGTGAAAATGTAAAGCATGATTGGAGAGCCAGAGTGATAAAGCAAGCATCCCTTTCTCCAGATCCTTTGTAACAGTATTATGTGTCTCTTTCAGAAATCATTCTGAAAGATAATGCCAACTCAGAACCTAGGACACCATCCAGTGGGTTTCTGCAGCTTAGGTGGTTCAATTCCTCGTCAGCACCTTTGTTTTCTCTGCCTCAGCTTGCTTACAATGATGTTCTCAGTAGCTGTAATTGCTGCTATCTTTGAAGACTTAAGCATTTTTTTTTTTTTTTTTTTTTTTAGCTCACAGGGGTATATGTGCATTTTTATTTCACCAAGTGTTAGAATTTTTACTCTGCTTTTGTGGGCTCTGGGTTAGCTACTTGGTTGTTTAGTTGTAAAATGATTAGCAGGGAAAACCGTGTGTGTGTCTCTGTGTGTGTGTGTGTGTGTATGTGTGTGTATTTTAAGTTTCTTTTGTTGTCAGAGCACTTAGAATTTTAGTTTATATGGTAGTTCTGTCAGTTTACTTTATTCTCCACCCCACATTTATTGAACAACAAAGTATGAAAGTAATGCGTCCCATAACCAGCCTTCAGAAGAATTACAGCTGCTGTATGTCTGAACTTTCTTGTCTTGTCTTTTCTTTTACATTTATTTATTTATTTGTTTGTTCATTTATTTATTTATTTATTTATTTTTGAGACGGATTCTCACTCTGTCACCCAGGCTGGAGTGCAGTGGCACAATCTCATCTCACTGCAACCTCCGCCACCCAGGTTCAAGCAATTCTCCTGCCTCAGCCTCCTGAGTAGCTGGGATTACAGGCATCTGCCACCACTTGGCTCATTTTTGTAATTTTAGTAGAGACAGGGTTTCACCATCTTGGCCAGACTGGTTTTAAACTCCTGACCTCGTGATACACCTGCCTCAACCTCCTAAAGTGCTGGGATTACAGGTGCGAGCCACCATGCCTGGCTGAACTTCCAAGAAGAAGTTTGTGCATCAATTTTCAAAAAATTATGATATCAAAAGAGAGCTGTGTCCTACCTCTGGAAAGATACAAAAAAACATTCTGGCAAGCAGTTTAGCTTGCTGGTGCTTGAGATAGAGCCACACATTGGTCTCAGTGGATTTATAGAGAAAAATAGATACAAAAAGTTATTTCTAAATAAGACCAAAAAATCCTTTTCTTAAGCAGTGACCGTTAACGAGGTTGTCTTGGTTAACCTTGAAATGTGTTGCCCTTGATTAAGACAGTTTTATAGTGGGGATGGTAGTGGTGATAAACTTGTTTGAAATTTGTCCACTTACAGTAACCTTTGTGGTAGCCGTCACAGACAACTTCATCCTCACAGGCCTTAAAATTACTATAAAACTAATAGAATGGAGGAGAAACAAAGGACCTGAATAATTAGATGCTAGATAATTGTAATGTGTTTTCATAACCAGGGAAAAAGAGCAGTGTTAGAAGCACTTAAACATTCTATGTAAGGAACACTGCCTGAATTTATATTGCGATTTTTGAGCCCCATTTGCTGTTTAAAAACTGGCATATTGCAGGTCATATTTTAAAGACAAATGGAAAACTTACCTTTTCAAGATTGATATGAAGCTTAACCTTATCAAAATTACAAAATTTAAAGCATATGATTAAAAAATATTAATGCATAGGTTTAAATATTGGTCACCATTTTAGATGTCTTTCAAAATAGATTGTCTCTTAAATATAAAACTGAACAAACTTTTAACATATTGCAGAGTTTGTGCTGAAGGTTAAGTTTCCTGGGGTGGTGGATATTTTATAATATGGACAATAAAACCTTCTTATTTTAAGAAATTTAGAAAAATTTTAGGTAAAACTAGAAAATATTACTGATAATTCTACCACTCAGAAAGTACCACTATCAGAATTTTGTATTTTTCCAGTCATCTGCTCATCTTTTCTCCTATGCTTGTATATGTTCCCTCTCCCTTGAAAAATCAGACTTTTTTTTGTAATCTGCTTATTCACTCAACAATATTGTAGATCTGTCATAACTTACTCCTCTACAGTGGCTTCAGTTATTGTGCGCTTTCTGTTGGATAACTATACCATCTAGTCAGTCATGTTTCCTGGTACTGAATACATGGGGTGTGTGTGTGTGTGTGTGTGTGTGTGTGTTTCTACCTTAACTAATGCTTTAGACATCAATAGGTATAGCTAAATGCTTGAAACCTTCCAAGTGGTGGCTTTCAGTTCTCACTGCTGAATTGGTTTCTAGAGATGAAACAAATTATATGGAAACTTTTTTCTGAGATGAAGTCTCACTCTTGTCGCCCAGACTGGAGTGCAATGGCATGATCTTGGCTCACTGCAACCTCCACCTCCCGTGTTTAAGTGGTTCTCCTGCCTCCACCTCCCCAGTAGCTGGGATTACAGGTGCCTGCCACCACACCCAGCTAATTTTTGTATTTTTAATAGAGACGGGGTTTCACCATGTTGGCCAGGCTGGTCTCTTAACTCCTGACCTCAGGTGATCTGCCTGCCTTGGCCTCCCAAAGTGCTGGGATTACAGGTGTGAGCCACCATGCCTGGCATTTTTTCTTCTAGGTACCAACTTGTATTTATCAGTTTGGTAAAAATGTTAGAAAGTGTGCAATAAAATGGGCATTCTCACAGTCGTGGCAGAAAGTATAATTATCTTTAATTTTCTAGAAAGCAGTTTGGCTCTCTAGAAACTTGCCTAACCTCTCCCCGTTTAGGCAAGATAAATTCTGACTACCCCAAGGTGGCCAACCTTGTCCCTGTGATTCCAGATCTCCCAGAAAGAGAAGTTTAGTCTCAGGGAAAACCCAGATTTTCTTGGCTTCGCCCACCTTGACAGCTGATCACTGGAAATGGGTGGGCTGGTCGAGTCCTGTAGTCAGGTTTTGTGTCCAGAGAGGCAGGTGGAAAGATGGGAGGGATGTAGCAAAACTGACATCAATGGAACTCTATAAGTTAATATAGAATGGCAAAGGGATGTTTCTTCCAAGGAAGAAATTCTAGGAAAGGAAGGAAAGTGGAGGAGAAGGCAGCAGCTCTCAAAGTTTTGGAATCAGGACTCCTTTACACTCTTAAAAATATATTGAGGGCCCAAGGAGCTTTGGTTTATGTAGGTTATATGTATTGCTATTTATCACTAGAAATTAAATCGGAAATACTTAAACTATTCTTTAAAAGCTCACCACATTTGTTATAAATGCTTTTATGAAAAAATTTCTAAACCCAAAGTAGCACAATCTTACATTTTTTGCAAATTTCTTTGATGTTTGGTATGTCATTTTTATCTGCATTCAATTTATTGTGTGATATTTGCTTGAAAAAATGTGAACAATGTCCAATCTCCCAGGTCGGAATGCAGTGGTGTGATCACAGCTCACTGCAGCCTCAGTCTCCGGGGACTCAGGTGATCCTCCCACCTCAACCTCCAGAGTAGTTGGGACTACAGGTGTGTATCACCACACCTGGCTAATTTTTTGTATCTTTTTGTAGAGACAGGGTTTTGCCATGTTGCCTAGACTTCTTTTTTGATACTCCATCAAAACTTGTTTTTTCTTGAACTTTGGATCTTTTACCCTTGCATGACATTATAACATCATGCATTGGTCATTTAGAAAATAATGTTCACCGAGATCTTCTACATGTTGATACATTTGATTATACAGTATCAAAATACATTCATCAATATCACCATCAATCTCATCAGAATACTTTTGGAAAGCTATGGTGGATATAAGTTTTCTAAAATTCTCATTTTTTGTTCAAAAGCTTGAATTTTATTATTAGCAATTTTATTATTGAATTTTATTATGGCCTGTCTGTTGTTTTTCTTGAAATGACAGAATCTCGTTTTTTGAGAAAATGTCTCCCAAAAACCCACGATGAAATAATATTGTTTGTCAGTCATCCTTTCAAGTAAAAATGGTATTCCATTAAAGTGGTTAATTCACTTCACGACTTAGTGACACAAGGGTTTTTTCTCAGGCAGTCTGTAGGAATGCTCCTGTGTACTTCCAATTTCATCACTTGAAATATTAAAAAGACATATTCAAGGATAAAAATGTAGTAAAATTTTCACTGCTTCATCATTCTTTTTGTTTTTGAGACAGGGCCTTGTTCTGTCACCCAGGCTGGAGTGCATGATCACAGCTCACTGTAGCCTCAACCTTCTAGGTGCAATCCTCCTGCCTCAGCTTTCCAAGTACCTGGGACTACAGGCATACAATCACAATGTCCAGCTAAATTTTGTATTTTTTGTAGAGATAGGGTTTCACTATGTTGGCCAGGCTGGTCTCAAACTCCTGACCTCAGGTGATCTACCTGCCTCAGCCTCCCAAAGTGCTGGGATTACAGGTGTGAGACACCATGCCTGGCCTGCCCTTCCTTTTTAAACCTTTCCTGTGCATAGTGAAGAATACCATGACTACTAGTAGTTTGGTGTTACTGCCTTTGTTTGTGCTAAAGTACCAGCGTTTTTACCCGCTATTGTATTTGCACCCTTACAGCAAATGTCACCATGTTAGTATTCCCATTAAAATAGTTTGGACCTGGGCGTCTGAGGGCCGCACTTTGGGAACCATTGAAATAGGTACTTAAACCTACTATATACCATATCTTTTCATCTGCAAGATTTTTAAAAACATGATTTCAGTTGTTTTTTTTTTTTATATATAATTTTTAAAATACGGTTTTGAGGGGTTTTAGTCCAGAGTAACAAACGCATTTTATTTTGCTTATGCTGAACTTTACTAGACAAATACTAACCTAATGGAATGAGGTCCTAAATCAAGTTGCAGTTTCTTTAGACAAAAAATAAATAAATAAATAAATAACCCAAAGCTAAACACATAAAAATGATCCATAGGATGTATTCCCAATGTATGCTAAAGAATTTGAAGAAGAAAGTGCAATACTCAGTAAGTGGTGTTCTTTATGAATAGGATTAATTCTGAAGAGTTTCTTTTAGCCTGTAAAGAGATTTGGGACACAGTAAGAGAGGAATGAGAAGAATGAGAATAGTAAACTAAACCATTATTGAAGAGATATACTGTTAATGATGTCCTCCTTCAACACAACTTGTTTTTCTTTTTTCTTCTTTTTTTGGCGAGGGGACAGAGTCTTTCTCTGTCACCAGGCTGGAGTGCAGTGGTGCAATCTCAGGTCACTGCAACCTCCGCCTCCCTGGTTCAAGCGATTCCCCTGTGTCAGCCTTCTGAGTAGCTGGGACAACAGGTGTGTGTCACCATGCCCGGCTAATTTTTTTTTTTTTTTTTTTTTTTAGTAGAGACAGGGTTTCACCATGTTGGCCAGTATGGTCTCGACCGCATGACCTCGTGATCCACCCACCTCGGCCTCCCAAAGTGCTGGGATTATAGGCGTGAGCCACCATACCCGGCCAACTTGTTTTTCTTAAAAGAACCTTTGGTAAATATTTGGCTTCTGTGGCTTCAGCTATAATTCAGATTATAGTTTTCAAAGCAGTGTTTCCTAAAGTTGTTGGTGCGAAATTGTTTTCCATGACTTGAACCTAGTTGTTCTGAAGCTAATATATAATAGTGGCTTCTCCCCAATTTATAATTGAAAACAATACAAATTAACAGAGTAAATGTCTGTTAGTGGGTAAAAGCACATAATGCTTAGTTCATTAGCTTTTTAAAAAAAATCACATGTAATTGTGTTCCAAAAATATATGTATAGTAATGGCACTTCTTGGTATTACTTGGTTTGTGTGATAGAATAAAATATTATAATTGTATGGTGTTTGAATTAGTTATCTATTGCTCTGTAACAAATTTAGCAACTTAAAACCACAAACATTATCTCACAATTTCTGTGGGTCAGGATTCTGTGCAGTTTACCTTGGGTTCACTGGCTTGGCCTCTCACCAGGCAGTGAAGGTGTTGGTGGTGGCTATGATCATCCCAAGGCAGGATAGGGAGAGAATCCATCCCAAGCTCACGTTGGCAGGATTTTTCTCACAGGCTGTTGGACTGGGCCTCCATTTCTAGATGGCCATTGGTCGGAGGCCTTTTACAATACCTTGCCATGTGGGCCTCTCCATAGGGCAGCTCATCACATGGCAACTGGCTTCCATCAGAGGGAGCAATGGAAAGAGCAGGAGAAGGGTGACCAAGGCAGGCATCATAGTCTCCTTGTAGCCTCACCTCAGAAGTGATGTTATTACTTTTGCTTCATTCTCTTTGTTAGAAGTGAGTCACTAGGTCCAGGGGCAGGAATTTTACAAGGGTATGAATGGCAGGAGGTGAGGTGATCGGGGCCATTTAGAGGCTGCCTACCAGTGTTGAAGAAAATTGTTGACTTCTATGAGCTGTAGCAGCAGACAGTGCTATGCAAGGAGAATGGCTGTCTCAAAAGTCCAGCTCCTCACGTGGGTTTTAATGTGTTGCCTTTTCCCCCATACATTTTGTTTAAATCCATGGTCATCTTGCCATTTAGTGGTGTGGTTTAATTGCATATTTGGGTTAGTCTGTATGTAAACGTTTAACACACGTGTCTCTGTGCTAAACAGGAATCCTATGCATCTTCTTCACCAATATGGTTTGTGGACTCTGATGAGCCAAATCTGACATCAGTTTTGGAACACCTAGAAGACACCAAGAACAATATTCGGTAAGGAAGGAAGCCAAGCTATTTTCTCTTTTCCTCATGAACATTATATTTAGAAATTAAATGTTAAGAGATAATATGATATAAAAGCATGATTAATGACTATAATCTTAGAGGAATTAAAGTCTGGATATTTTAAGTCCTTCAAATCTTATTTACTACCTAGTTTCCCTTTATTATTTCCCTCATGTATAACCTTAGTTTAGATTAGGAATTCAAGATCTCTTTTTCCCTGAATTCTAACCATTAAGCCAAGCAAGCATTTTGAGTAGAGACGACTAGCCAAAGTGGGAGGTGGAAAAAAGACCAAGGTAGAAGTGAAGGGAGAGATGGGTAGAGTCACACCAGAACTAGTATGAGGGAATTGCCTTTTCTTTCAAGGGTCTGTAAGTCTGCAATAAAAGTCAAAGGTATTCAAATAGAAAGTTTTGTTTTTGTTTTTAGTATATAAAGAAGTATAACTTACCATGTTGCAAAAATTTTAAAAACCTTTATTATAAAACTCATAAGCAACCATAAGCATATAAAACTCATAAGCAATCTATTGTAAAATATAGAAAAGAAAAGAAAAAAAATAAAGTCTCTCATAATTTTTCTACCTAATATAATCACTGTTGACATGATGGCTATTTTCTACCCTTATATATTTTTTCTTTGCTAGTAAAATACAAAACCCTTATACATATGTTTAAATAATTGAGGTCGTATTCTCTATAGTTTTATATTCTTTTAAAAAGCATTTACTAGGCCAGGCGTGGTGGCTCATGCCTGTAATCCCAGCACTTTGGGAGGCCGAGGCAAGCAGATCATGAGGTCAAGAGATCGAGACCATCCTGGCTAACACGATGAAACCCCATCTCTACTAAAAATACAAAAATTAGCCAGGCATGGTGGCAGGCGCACCTGTAGTCCCAGCTACTCAGGAGACTGAGACAGGAGAATGGTGTGAACCTGGGAGACAGAGCTTGCAGTAAGCCGAGATCATGCCATTGCACTCCAGCCTGGGCGACAGAGCAAGACTCCATCTCTAAAAAAATTAAAAATTAAAAATTAAAAAAATAAAAAGCATTTACTGTATTTTCCTATGATGTCATAATCTTTATAGAAAACTAACAATCATTATTTTAAGTTGACATGATTGTTTACCTAAAAATATCCAAAGGAACCAACTGAAAAAAAAGCCCAATTTTTAAGATTGCTAGTTAAAAGCTCTGTTATATAAAAACCAATAGCCTTCCCCAATATTACCTATAATCATATAGGAGATATAGTGGTAAAGTATTTTTTCAAGTATTTCAGCAAAAATTAAATAGCTAGGAATAAACTTACATGTGCAGGACTTTTATCAAGAACATGACAAAATTTTGCTGAGTGGAATGAAAGATTTGCATTCTATGTCCCTGGATGAGTAGATTTCATATTACAAATATGTTAGTTATCACCATGTCTTCATATTAATTTATAAATGTAATTTCTGCTGGGCACAGTGTCTCACACTAGTAATCCCAAAAGTTTGGGAAGCTGAGGCAGGTAGATGACAATTAGCTAGGTGTGGTGGTACACACTTGTAGTCCCAACTACTCAGGAGGCTGAGGTGGGAGGATCACTTGAGCCTGGGAGGCAGAGATTGCGGTGAGCCGAGATCATGCCTCTGAACTCCAGCGTAGGTGACAGAATGAGACCCTGTCTCAAAAAAAAAAAACAAAAAACAAAACAAAACAAAACAAAAAAAAACCTGTAGATTTATTTTTGGAACTTGACAAAATGATGCTAAAGTTTGTTTAGAAGAGTAAGTAATAAAAAATAATAAAGAATAGATTTGTTCAACCAGATATTAAATAAAATATTGTGGAATAGCCCTGGGCCAGACAGATAAAGCCAATGGAAGTTTAGAACCAGAGTCATGCTAATGATAATTTAGTATAAGATAAAGATGGTATTTTAACTTAATAGGGAAAAGATAGATTATTCTGCAAATAGTCTTAGGAGAGCTGACATTTGAGGAAGTTTGAGTCTTAACTCCAATTTTTGTCAAAATAAATTATAGTTGGTTTAAACACAAATTTCTTAAAAATAAGAACTGAAGAACATGGGTTTGAAGATATTTTAAGAGTTAAGGCTGAGGCTGGGCACAGTGGTTCACGCCTATAATCCCAGTACTTTGCGAGGCCAAGGTGAAAGGAGTGCTTGAGCCCAGGAGTTTGAGATCAGCCTGGGCAACATGGCAAGACCCCCTCTTCTCTCTCTCTCTCTCTCTCGATATACATATACATATACATATACATATACATATACATATACATACACATACACATATACATATGCGAAAAAAGAGTTAAGGTTTATATGGAGAGCCATGAAGATAAGAGGTAAAAATTAATTAAAAGCTAGATAGACACATGTTTACATCTCCAGAAAGGGGGTTGATGGGAAAGAATAATAGACATAGCTCCATTACTGCTACCTCCTTTTAGGAAGTTGCTTGTGAACATCTAAAGATAACAGTTTTATAATAGCAGAAATGAGTTATTTTTCACTGTCTAAAACATTACATAAACATGTTCAGAAAGTTAAATGAAGTAGGATATAAAATTGGGCCTAGTGTTTTAAAAAGTAAATATATTTACACGAAGGAGGAAACGACTCACCTCCCACTCTTATAGCCTTTGCCAGTTTATCATAGCCTAGTTTCTTGAGAGAATAAGCTACATGTCTTCACCTTTTTTCACTGAATTCATTGTAATCTGGATTTTGCCCTCATCATTGCACTAAAATTTATCTCCTAGTTGCCATATCTAGTGGCTCCTCTCTTAGTCCCCAAATTGACCCCTCTGCAGTATTTTGATACTGTTGATTGTTCCCTTGTTGAAACATTCCTCCACTCTTAATGTCCACCAATAAAGAGTTGGTTAAATAAAAATTATAGTGTGCAGTTTTATAATAGAATATTCTGTTGTAGATCAAAAGAAATGCAGCCAGTCCTTCCATAAGCATGTGCAAACTTCTAAGATATATTAAGTAAAAAAGTAAGGCATAAAATATTGTGTATAATCTGGCCCCTTTAATATACAGTATTTAAAAAAATCCGTATCTATGCTTATTTATACTTACTTTTTTCTCACCTGGTGGATACAGCAAACTGTGAATAGTAGAACACAATTAAAAAAAACATTAAGTGGCTTCTGTGCCAGGCCCTGTGATAATTGGGTATAAAAGACAAAAAAAGGCATGTCCCTGTCCTCTGGGAAGGGACATGATAATCTAATGGGACCTCCATCAGATTCCTTTCTTCTGTTTTGATCTTATCACCCTGCCTTGGTCTCCTCTGATCTCTTCTTCCTTGGCCTACTTCTTTCTTCTCTTCTCATTCTGTGCTTTCTCTGAGTAATCTTTGACTCCCATTACTGAAGTCATGACCTGTGTTCCAGGGATTCCTAAATTCCCATTCATCTCCAGAGTTTCAAACTCATATATCTGTCTGTATATCATATATGTTAGGGAATCTTACTTGGAGTGACATGGCTGTTCAAAATGATGACAATTATATTTTCATGTATCCACCTCCTAGCACTCTATCAGCCCCATCATGTGTTCCCTCAATAATTCTCCTTGTCATTGTGAGTGGGACAAAATGAAATAATCAAACTAGTCTCCCATGCCTAAACCTGGGAACTGTCTTAGCATTCTTTTATATGCTACTGTTCTCTGACCTCCCCAAACTAGTAAGTTTCTAAGACCTGCCCTTTTGAATGTCTCTTACTATTTTCCCTGTGATCTCAGTTTCTTCCTCCCATCCTTTTTGTGTGTGTGTCATGAGGGAAGGGAGTAAAATTGAAATTTGTGGAAAATGTACTACCTTGTCTTTCTTGTTGCTTGGTATGACTCCACTACCCTGCTGCCTCTCTCCCCCAGCACTCCTATAGCCCCTTCTGTGCCAGAGGTCAGAGTGTCCAGGTCTGTGTCCAGATTGCCCCGCCTCATCTTCTTTATGTAGTTAGCACAAACAGAGCGTATTGAGTGCATAACAAATGGGGCTTGGCTTCCTTTAAGCATGAGGATTTTTGGTGGATCCTAATCTACTGTTCAACCTTCCTTATTTCCACTTGCTTCATTGCTCACTTTGGGAAGGTTTATTTTTTGCTTTGTTAACCCATTCTAATCCTGTGTCTTCCTTTTTTGTCCTTTGTAAACCTCCTTCTTTCTCTTCATCTCTTTTCTTGGTCAGACACCCCGGAAATTGTTCCTGACCAAGTGAAGTGAGTAGCCTTATTAGATCCCATTTGAGTCACCTTATACATTGAAAATCATTTTAAACAACAAAAATCACGCTTGTGCACATAGTTTAGCTTGCTTGCTTGCTTAAAGTAAATATGCTTACAACACAATTTGGACTTAAACATGGAAATTTACAGTTATTCTTTGCAGTTTCCTAGTGAATTATTATTTTTTAGACAGACACTTAAAAGCCTACAAAGTATCCAGTGTTTCCACAGGTTTCATTTAATCTTAACTGTTCTGGGAAAGTTTCATTTCTTTGTTTTACAGATGGCAAGACTCAAACTCAGGGAATTAGATACGATATCCAAGGTCCTCTAGATTCCCAGGCTGTCTGCTAGATCACATTTGCTTATGTACTTTTAACTGACTATGACTGGAATATATAATTTTATAATCCATGTGTGACAACACTGCCTATGTGGCTTTTTTTTTCTTTTTTTTTTTTGGTAGCCTCATTAATGCATTAATGTTCTCTTGTCTGAAGTTGTAAGTTTCTAAGAAAACAAGGTAGCAATGAGAAATTGGACAATGTCTGGAACTTCTTCCTCAGCCTTTACTGTTGTCATTCTGCTAGGTATCAGTTGTAGAGATTGTACCCCAAGCCATAGTAACTTTCTTAAACTAGAGGCTCCTGAAAATATTTTGAAGAGTATTTTTTTAAAACTGTAAGCTGCAGTTGGGCAATAACAAACATTTTTATTTCCTACTGGATTGATTACAGTAGTCAACATTATTGATGTCTTCTAAGGGCTCTTTAACATGCTTATTTACTGAAATGTGTTTTGTAGCTTCGTCAGCAATTGAAGTGGTTGATATGTGAACTCTGCAGATTATATAACCTTCCTAAGCACCTGGATGTTGGGTAACAGTTATGATATGGTAGAAAAGGATACTGAGAGAATGGGGGCAGACCTACCTTAAATAGAGTGGGGAGGTGGCACTAAGCTAAAACTGCCAGGATGAAAAGAAGTCAGACATAAAGAGTGGACAGAGGAGATTATCAAGCCAAGACACTGAATGTGTAAAATCCCAGAGGCAGGAGAGAGAGGGATGTTTCTGAGGATCTGAGAGCTCCATGAACCAGCACGGGGGGTTGCAGGGTGTGGGGGTCATGGTATAATCTAAGAGAGGCCATCAGAGGCTCGATCTTGCTGGCCTGGTAGGTCCTGATAAAGAATTTGGATTTTACTTTATTTGCAGTAGAAAGCTTGTAATGGTTTTACCCAGGGGAGTAAACATAATCTTAAGGATGTTTTAAGAAGCTTATGTTTGAGGCAAACGTTTTATCTTTGCTTTAACATTCGTTCTCTCTCCTTCTATAATTTTTTTTTCTGAACAATTTGAACGTAAGTTACATACATCGTAACTAAATACTTTGGCTTATTTTTACTAAGAATGGAAATCTCATATAACTTTAGAACAATTATCAACTTCATAAATTTACATGAACACAATACTTTTATCTGATATACCATCTGTATTCCAATTTTTTTAGTTTGTCTAATAGTGTTCTTTATAGCAAGTTTACCCCTTCCAGGATCCAATCTGGGGTGAGGTATTGCATTTAATCATCATGACTTTAGTATCATTTAATCTGGAGCATTCCAGATTTTGTCTTTCATTATATAAACATTTTTGAAGAATACAGTTTCTCCCCTCCACGATTAAAAACAAATGTTCCTCATTTTGTGTTTATGTGCTGTTCCCTTGTGATTAGATTGGGGTTATGTATTCTTGGTATAAATTCTATACAGGGATGTTATACCTTCTTTAGAATATCACATCTGGAGGTACATAAAGTCCACCTGTTCCTCATTTTGATCACCTGATCAAGGTATTGCCTGATTTCTCCATTGTATAATTACTTTTTGTTTTCTCCCTTGCAACTGGTTAACAGCCTGTGGGGGAACATTTTATGTCCATGCCAGTATCCTGCTGCTTTTCAGCACTGTTCCCTAGATTGAGCATGATTATTCTTGTCTGATCCAGTCTTTACTATGAAGGTGGCAAAGTGATGGTTTTCTAATTTCCCATTTGCCTCTGTGTTTGCCATTTAGTCCTTGGCATAGACTATAAACTGAGCTCTGGCTTCTCTCCCATTTTTTCTATTATTGGTTGGACTCATGAGTTCCCATATTTTTTAATGGTTTACAATTCATTACTTAATTATTTTTGAAGTTCAGTTCGTTTGGCTGGTGGGATCCCTTTGAGCTGGTTCCTATGTCCTTGTATCATGTTCCCATCATTTTTGTGGAGACTGCTTCCTTAATTTCCAGCCAAACAAGATGCTCTAGGCTTATCTTGAACCTATATGTCTGATATCATTTGGGCAGTTGTCCCCTCCAAATCTCATATTGAAATTTCACCCCCAGTGTTGCAGGCAGGGCCTAGTGGGAGGTGTCTGGATCATGAGGACAGATCCCTCATGAATGGCTTGGTGCTGTCCTCACAGTAATGATTGAGTTCTCGCTCTTAGCACCTGTGAGAACCAATTGTTTAAAAGAGCCGGGCATCTCTGTCCCCTCTCTCTTGCTTCTGCTCTCTTGTCATGTGACCTTTGTACATGTGGGCTCCCCTTTGCCTTCTGCCATGAGTGGAAGATTCCTGAAACCCTCACCAGATGCAGATGCTGGCACCATGCTTCTTGTACAGTCTGCAGAGGTGTGAGCCAAATATACCTCTTTTCTTTATAAATTATCCAGCCTCTGGTATTTCTTTGTAGCAACATAAATGGACTATGACAATGTCCCAGCTCTGAAATAGGCCTTTCTGCCAGGAGCCCTTTAATGGGGAAAGGTATTAGAAATCGGGACCTTTATTTCTTGGTTATCTCCTTGTAAATAACCAAATTCATTGTTTTCTAGTTTATTTTCTGTTTCTTTTTGTGATGGTAAGCAGATATATGCATGTTTTCTATTTTCTCTTTTTTCTTATACACCATGTGACATACTACATGTGTACACTTTAAAAAAATTTTTTTTTTTTTTTTTTTTTTTTTTTTTTTTACAGAGTTTCACTCTGTTGATAGGCTGGAGTGCAGTGGCGTGATCTTGGCTCACTCCAACCTCTGCCTCCCGGGTTCAAGCGATTCTCCTGCCTCAGTCTCCTGTGTAGCTGAGACTATAGGCGTGCACCACCACGCCCAGCTAGTTTTTGTATTTTTAGTACAGACGGGGTTTCACCATGTTGGCCAGGATGGTCTTGATCTCTTGACCTTGTGATCTGCCTGCCTTGGCCTCTCAAAGTGCTGGGATTACTTGCGTGAGCCACCCTGCCCGGCCTGAATATTACTTTTTTTGCTTCATAATATCTCCTGGAAATCATTCCATATCTGTTCAGAGATCCTCTTAGTTATTTTTTTAACAACTACATAGTGCTCCATTTTGTTTGTGTACTATAGCTTATTGAACCAATCCCCTATGAGGTACTTTATAATTACAAATACTCTTACATTGAATTTGTGTGCATATGCATTTTTGCATTCTTGTATCTTCAGAATAAATTTCTACAAGTGGGATTGCTGGGTTGAAAAAGAAATGTATATTTAGTATTATTAGAACATTGTCATTGCTTTATTTTGCTGTCATTTTTCTCGATTTTTCAATTGAGAATTTATTTCCATTCTTTTGTTTTTAACAATATAGGAGTTAGAATTATGAATTTTTTCTGATTACTGTTCTATGTATTGCATAGATTTGTAGTATTTTCATTACATTATTTTAAAGAAAGTCTGTACTTTCCTTTTTCATTTCCCCTTTCAATAAAGAGATGCTTAAGAGTTTTAAAATTTCCATGTGAAAAGGCTTTTTGTTGTTGTTTTATTTTTAATTTCTAATTTTATTGCATTGGGGCTGAGTGTTTTACCTAATATTTCTACTTTATGAAACCTACTGAGGTCTTTCTTGAGCCCTACTATATGATTAATTTATATGAAGAATCCATACATTTATTTAAGAGGAAGGTGCATCTTCCATTTTCAGGGTATAGTTTATATAGATAGTTAGATATTTATATATAAATACTGATAATGTGAATATATTCAAAATATCTACTTTTTAATTATATTGTTTGGGTCTTTTACATCCTTACTTTTTTGTGTGTGCACTTGAATGTACTCAGAATGGTTTGTTATTTTCCCTTTTTTTTTTTTTTGGAGATGGAGTTTCGCTCTTGTTGCCAGAACTGGAGTGCAATGGCACTATCTCAGCTCACCACAACCTCCACCTCCTAGGTTCAAGCAATTCTCCTACCTCAGCTTCCCGAGTAGCTGGGATTACAGGCATGTGCCACCATGCCCAGCTAATTTTTTGTATTTTTAGTAGAGACGGGATTTCTCCATGTTGGTCAGGCTGGTCTCGAACTCCTGACCTCAAGTGATCTGCCCACCTCGGCCTCCCAAAGTGCTGGGATCACAGGCATGAGCCAATGTGCCCAGCCTTGTTATTTCCCTTTTATTCGTGTGTTTCTCTTTCTCCTTTAGCTTCCTGTGGTTTTTTTCAAATTACAGGTGCATAGATATTCATAATTGCTATATTTTCATTGTGGAATGTGGCACTTAATGTTACAAAATGTCCTTCTTTGTCTCATTTAATGCTTTTTTGCTTGAATAACTTTTTAGTATATGTCTCACATATTGCATGGGACATATTTATATAAACATTATTTTTTGTTTATCTGAAGTTCAAATGTAAATAGGCACTGTGTATTTTATCTGGCAATCCTAAATACAGAAAAGTCCTAGAAACAAGGACTGCTGCCAGGACCCACATTGTGTGATTTAAATTACAATTCCTATTAAAACTTACTGGGCCACCTTGGAGAAATGATAGATTCCTTGAATATAAGATCAGCCTGGAACATTTTATCAAACTGAAAATCAAGGAAGCAATTAAATGTCTCAGAAGTCAACTTAAAGAAGCTTCTGCTCCACAAGAGCGCAGAACCATCTGTAAATCATGGCCACATTTTACCTTCCTCAGTCAACTGGGCATATAAAACTTTTCATGAGGCCACAAGAGTTGTGGTCATCTGGGTGACTTGTTTAAGCCATAAAATTGTACATAATCTGTTTGAGACGGATCTGGCATATGCCTCTTTTATTTAATGATAGGATGCTGCTGTATATACCCAACCTTATGGCTTGATGGGACAAATAACATTCAATTCATGGAGGGAAACTCGGGTAGCATGGTAATTTCCTGGTCCCTGATGAAGCATTCAATCTCTGCTATGGCCCAGTAGCAAACCAGAAGCTGCTTCTCAAAAGCAGAATAGTTATCTGCAGAGAACGACATACTTTTCTCCCCAGTCCAAAGGATTATGCTGTGATTCACCCATAAGGACCCAGTAAAAGTTCTATATAGGCCAGGCTTGGTGGCTCATGCCTATAATCCCAACACTTTGGGAGGCCAAGGTGGGAAGATCACTTGAGGCCTGGAATTCAAGACAAGCCTGGGCAACATAGCAAGACCCCATCACTACAAAAATTGTTTTAATTAGCTGGGCCTGGTGGTATGCACCTGTAGTCCCAGCTACTCAGGAGGCTGAGGTGGGAGGGTTGCTTGAGCCCAGCAGGTCAAGGTTGCAATGAGCCAAGATCTCACCACTGTACTCTAGGTTGGCTAACTCTTATCTTCCACAGACATTTCAAGCACCATCAGATCTGTTGTTCATGTGGCCCACATAGAAAAGTAGCTTGCATAGCAGTATTACCTGTTTCAGAATCTTCTCAGGTTCTCAGTCTTATTTAACACTGGCAGTCTTGAGTTACATAGTAATTGGTTTAGAAAAACATGTCCAAATGAGGTATATCTTGCCTCCAAAGACGCCAAATTAGGCATTATGCCTTTTAGTAAAAAAAGAAATGACATCTCTAAATGTTCTGAACTACTTAATGCCTGGAAATTTCACTGAGGTGACAGCCCTCTGAATTTTTACATTTGGGGATGTGTTTCCTTCTCTATGACCTCCACGTGCCTTATCAAGGTGACTATAGTATTTGCTATTTCCTGCTCATCAGGGAAAATCAGCATGCTGTCATCAATAATAGGACACCTGCATGATATCCTATGGAATACAGCAGCAATTAAAGTCCTTGTGGACTAGATTATCACATAAAATTAAAGAGTTTATATTGTCTAGAGGTGATACCCTGTGAAGGTATATTGCCAGCCTTGTCAGCTGAAATAAAATGGTACTTGATAGCCCTTAACTAATAGGTATAAAGAAAGAAGTATTAGCCAGCTCAATAGGTGCATATCAGGTGCTAGGGGTTATGCTGATTTACTCCACCAATGAAATCATATCTGGACGAGCAGCTGCAACTGGAATCACCATCTAATTAAATTTATATTAATCTGCTATAATTCTCTAACATCCATTTGTCTTCTACACAGGCTAAATGTAAATGGGATGGTGAGGTAAGGTAAATGGGATGTGATGAGAATCTCCTCCCCTGCATCTTTCAAGTTCTTGAGGGCAGCAGTAATCTGTACAATTCCTTCAGGAATGCAGTATTGCTTTTGATGTACTATTTTTGTATGTTGACAAAGTTCTAGTGGTTTCTGCTTGGCCTTTCCTACCAGAATAGTCTTATGTCCCAGTGTCAGGGAAACATTATAGGGATTCTGCCAGTTTGGAGTTTGTCTATTCAAACTCTGCATTCTGGAACTGAGGAAATAACCACAATGTGAGTTTGGAAACCCAATGGGTTCACTGGGTATTGCGTGATCCTAGCTAAAACCTGGAAATAACCCCAATTTTTCCATCAACAAATGAATAATCAAATTATGGTATATCCATACAATGGAATACTACTCAGAAAAAAATAACAATATATACACACACACATAGGTAAATATCAAAATTATCGTACCGAGTGAAAGTAGCTAAACAAAAGGAGGACATACTGTGTGGTTCCATTTGTAGAAAATCTAGAAAATGCAAACTAACCTATAGTGACAGGAAGCAGACTGGTGGTCGCCTAGGGATTGGGAGTGGAGGCCCAAGAGAGACAAATTCCAAAGGGTCCCAAGGAAATTCTGGGGTGGCTTAAGTGGGTCCATGACATTCGATGATGTGTTGGTCATGGCAGAATGGCAGAAGCAGAAACTCAATGGCAGTGGGTTGAGAAATGATGAATAATGAGGAGCCAGTGGGTCCTGTGTAACTGTATCCAGAGGCTTCCTGAGGAAGTAAGGAAGGAGACCACTACTACTCCTGCTGCCCTCCTCCCCGCACCTTGCCTAGTTCACAAGACAGAAGTAAACAGAAAGAAACAAAAGTAAGAGAAATAGCCAGACAACCTTGGCACCACCACCCAGCCGTAGGAGTTAAAGAAAGTAATAATAATAACATCAACCCCTGGCCTAAACTGCTTGTGTTATCTGTAAATTCCAGACACTGTATGAAAAAAGCATTGTAAAACTTTCTGTTCTGTTAGCTGATGCATGTAGCCCCCAGTCACGTTTCCCACGCTTGCTCAATTTACCACGACCCTTTCACATGGACCCCTTAAAGTTGTGAGCCTTTAAAAAGGCCAAGTATTTCTTTCTCAGGGAGCTCCGCTCTTTAAACGCAAGTCTGCCGATGCTCCCGGCCGAATAAAAAACCTCTTCCTTCTTTAATCCCGTGTCTGAGGAGTTTCGTCTGTGGTTCGTCCTGCTACAGAAGGACTAAGAAAGATACAGTGATACTGGTTAGCAACATACTTCATGGAATCTCCTCCCAGGTGCTGTTTGGGATTCCACTTAGCTTAATCCAATGAGCTTGTCCCCCTCCGCTCCTTCTCCTACACTGATTCTGCTCCTGGTGTGGAATTTACCTGCCTTTCCTCCTTGCTAACATCTCCCAACCTTTATTTTCCAGAGCGATTTCTCCCTTTCTCAAACCACACCAGTCCAAGATAAGCTCTCCCATTTTAGGACTCTTAGGGCATTATTACCTGTATCACATTATATGACATGCTCGATTAAATTCTGCCAAAGTTGAAAAGTACCATAGTGTTAAGTGCGTAGAAACTGGCGTCAGACTATCTGAGTTTGATTCTACCTTTGTCATGTAGTGGCTGTGTGACTTTTGTCAAGTAACACAGTCTCTCTGTGCTTCAGTTTCTCCAGCTATAAGCGGATATAACAGTATCTCTTGTTATGAGGATCAAAGGAGTTACTACTATTACAGAGTTTAGTACAGTGTTTGTCACATCCTAAGCCCTAAGAATAGGGATAAAAATCAATTTGTGTTCCTGCTCCAGGAAGTTTCACGCTCATGGTTAAGAGGGATACAAAGATATATGTGGCATTTGCCCTAGACTCAAGGAGCTAGCAATTTCGTGCTGGTCAAATTTAGATTTCATAGCGATTTTCTGTATGTCCTGGTCCAGCGGCCACTGTACTTGGGCAACTTTGGCATGAAAGGCCAGAAAGTCTAGTTATAATTGCCACTTTTTAGAACCTGTTTGCAAGGAGAAAGAATGGTGGCTGCCAGAATTCAAGAGGAGGAAAGGGTGAAGCCTTTTTGGAGAACGCAGATGATGGCCTTTTTGCAAGGTTTTGGAAGATTTTCGTTTCAACGGACTAAAAGCTACTGCCAGTAGCCTCTAGACAGGCCTGGAAAGGCAGGGGAGGCCCTTCAGACCCCGTTTCCCCACTGCCCCTAACCCTACGGTGGGCTTGGCCTCAGGCCCCGCCCCGCCCCGCCCCTGCAGGGTATCTGACCTAGGCCCTGCCCCTCCCAGCCCAGCGCCCCGCCCAGCTCCCCGTCCCGCTCCCCGCCCCTGCAACATGTAGTCCTCGGCTCCGGCCCCGCCCTATCTCCCCGCCCTATCGCCCCGCCCCTTCCCGGGCTCCCGATCTTCTGCCCTGCGCTGAGTGTCCGCATCGCCCTCGCGGCAGTCGTGGGCACCCCGCTCGGCGTCGGTGCCTGAGGGAGGCCGCAATGTCGGCCGAGACCCTGGCGGCGGAGGCCGTGGCGTCGCGCCTGGAGCGGCAGGAGGAGGACATCCGCTGGCTGTGGGCGGAGGTCCAGCGCCTGAGGGACGAGCAGCTGAACGCGCCCTACAGCTGCCAGGCGGAGGGGCCGTGCCTCACGCGGGAGGTGGCGCAGCTCCGGGCTGAGAACCGCGACCTGCGCCACCGCCTGTGCCGCCTGCGGCTGTGCCTCGCCGAGGAGCTGAGCCGCCAGGCCACGCTGGAGAGCGCGGAGCTAGCTGGGGCGCAGGAGGCCGGCGCACAGGTAAGCGGGCAGTGGGGACTCGGGAGGACGCGGGCGGGGCGGGCCGAGGTGGTGCGCGCTGAGCGGTTTTCAACTCCAGGGACAGGTGCGGGGGCGCCCCGGGGGAGAGCCAGCCCAGTGCCCTGCGGGTGGCCCGCCCTGTCCTGCTGTGTGCTCCTGTGTGGTGGCCTAGGAAGCCGCTGGATTTCCAGCGTCGCCAGACTTACCAAATGCTGTTGATTTCTCAATTCGTCCATTAAAGAGCCTGCCTCACATCTTTTTCAGGGGCAGAAATAGTGTTTTCATTTGTTTGAAAAAATGCTGAAGTGTTTAAAACTCGTTATTCTTTCCTTGGGCAGAAAGACTAAGAGCTGCGTATGTAAACTCTTTCATTCTCTCTGGTTCTTTTTTGTTATTGTTGGGTTTTTTTTGGGCGAGAAGTTTTAGCTTTTTGTGCCCTTGTTTTGGTGGTTTATCTCGAGAGGATAACTGTATATTTAGCATTTTTATTTAATGCAGTATTTTATGATTTTAGAAAGGATAAATTATCTTCTTTTAACATCATAAACTTCCTGAGTCCTGAAGCTTCTCAGGCTGTGAGATGTTCTGCAGTCCTTTTGGAAGGACAGCTGTGGTGAACTAGCAACATCTTCATGAAATAGTGCATTTGATGTGGCAGGCAGCAACCACACATTTTCCAGCCACATTATTTGTTTAAAGTTCAAGACAAAAAGTTTTCAAGGGCAAAATATATTAAATGTGCTTAGCAACAGTGTGACAGGAAGGACTGAACCCTGGAGAATGACTTGCCCACTGAGAGTTGTAGGTGGTGGCAAGGAGAGCACAGCTGTGAGCCTCTAAACACAGGGCACTTACAGCCTGCTGACATGACTCTCTTAAGATATGTTGCTTTTTTTTTGCCATTGATGTGAGTCATTTATAATTTATCTTTCAGCGTCCTTCTAGTCAAAGCCAAGACGAGGACATGAAAAACAAGAAAATGAAGGAAAGCGAGCCTGACAGTGAGGTAGTTGTTGCTATGGAAACAATATAAAATACTACCTGTAATTTAAAATATGTGTATATAGTTAATCATCTAGGATTTCTAATTTTAAAATTACTGATTAAATTATTATTTGGGTCACATTAGTGTATTTAAAATTTTTCAAACTGTAAATATGAGATGTCTTGAGAAATGAGCTGCCCATATTTAATAAACATATGTATTTAATCTAAGTTGTGCTAGCAGTTTGTTTGTTTGTTAGTTTTTGGTTTTTTTTTTTAGACAGAAGTTTGCTTTTGTTGCCCAGGCTAGGGTGCAATGGCATGATCTTGGTCACTGCAACCTCCGCCTCCTGGGTTCAAGCGATTCTTCTGCCTCAGCCTCCTAAGTAGCTGGGACTACAGGTGCATGCCACCAAGCCCGGCTAATTTTGTTTATTTATTTTATTTTTTTAGTAGAGATGGGGTTTCACTGTGTTAGCCAGGAGGATCTCCATCTCCCGACCTTGTAATCTGCCTGCCTCGGCCTCCCAAAGTGCTGGGATTACAGGCGAGAGCCATGGCGCCCGGCCTTTTTATTTTTTTGTATTCAGGAAATTAGCTAGTTTGCTTTTGTATATAAAGCATTAAAACAACCAGTAAGTATTTATCTAGCATCAATATTTGGTAGGAGTGAAGGAGGAATATCTGGGCCCAAATAAATTAGTCTGGTTGAGGAATTCAGGCAGACTCAGGACAAACAACTAGAGAACAGAGTTCAGTGGTGTACAAGTAAGTGCTGTAATGTGTGACTGTGTACCCATTCTGTAAACAGTAGAAAAGGGAGGTGCCGTGGGGCTGGGCATAGTGGCTCATGCCCATAATCCCAGCACTTTGGGAGGCCGAGGCGGGCAGATCACAAAGTCAAGAGATCAAGACCATCCCAGTCAACATGGTGAAACCCCGTCTCTACTAAAAATACAAAAAATTAGCTGGGCGTGGTGGCAGGCACCTGTAGTCCCAGCTACTCTCAGGAGGCTGAGGCAGGAGAATCGTTTGAACCCGGGAGGAGGAGGTTGCAGTGAGCTGAGATTGTGCGACTGCACTCCAGCCTGGTGACAGAGCGAGACTCTGTCTCAAAAAAAAAAAAAAAAAGGTGGGGGAGGTGCCAGTGGGTAAAATAGGTGGAGGACGCGGGCTTTGAGGCGGACCTTTAGAGCTAAGGAGAAATTAGATAGGCAGAGAGGAGCTTTTTGGTGTTGGGAAGTACACATGCTCTTAGCCTTACAGTGGGGTTATGTCCCAATAAAACCAATGTGAGTTTAAAATGTATTTAATACACCTAAGCTAGTGATCATCATAGCTTAGCTTAGCCTACATTAAAAGTGCTCAGAACACTTACATTAGCTTACAGTTGGGCAAAATTCTCTAACACAAAGCCTATTTTATTATAAAGTGTTGAATATCTCGTGTAATTTACTGAATACTGTAGTGAGTGAAAAACAGAATGGTTGTATGGAATACTCAAAGTACAGTTTCTACTGAATGCATATCACTTTCACAACATCATTAAACTTGAAAAATTGTGGCTGGGTATGGTGACTTATGCCTGTAATCCCAGCACTTTGGGAGGCCAAAAATCATTTGAGATCAGGAGTTCGAGACCAGCCTGGCCAACATGGCGAAACTCCATCTCTACTACAAATACAAAAATTAGTCTTGCAAGGTGGCAGGTGCCTGTAATCCCAGCTACTCAGGAGGCTGAGGCAGGAAAATCTCTTGAACCTGGGAGGCAGAGGCTGCAGTGAGCTGAGTTCGCGCCCCTGCACTCCAGCCTGGATGACAAAGCAAGACTGTCTCAAAACAACAACAACAACAAACCAAAAAGCAACAACAACAACAACAAAATTGTAATTCAAACTGTGGTACATTGGGAGCATATGTAGAGCTGAGAAGGCAGTGAGGGGGTGAAGCTGATTCAGAGCTGAGCAGCTGGAAAACAGTAGGCTGTATATATTAATCTCATTATAATTTCAGGTGAAACAACCAATTTTCATAAAAGAAAGATTGAAGCTTTTTGAAATACTGAAGAAAGACCATCAGCTCCTACTTTCCATTTATGGAAAAAAAGGGGATACAAGCAATATCATCACAGTGAGAGTGACTGATGGGCAAACAGTGCAAGGAGAAGTCTGGAAAACAACACCTTACCAAGTGGCTGCTGAAATTAGGTAAACCATAGTGTGGAAAAGATATTCAATATTAAGTAATTATACTGGAGCCTGGTGAAAATGTTTTCTTAGGGACTGCTAATATATTACTCTATTCTCACGCTGCTAAAAGGACACATCCAAGACTGGGTTATTTATAAAGGAAGAAGGTTTAATTGACTCACAGATCCACAGGGCTGGGGAGGCTTCAGGAAACTTACAATCATGGCAGAAGGGGAAGCAAGCATGTTCTTCTTCACATGGCGGCAGCAAGGAGAAGTGCAGAGCAAAGTGGGGGGAAAACCCCTTATAAAACCATCAGATCTCATGAGAATGCAGTCACCACCAAAGAACAGCATGGAGGTAACAGCCCCTATGATTCGATTACCTCCCACAGGGTCCCTTCCACAAAACGTGGGGATTATGGAAACTACAGTTCAAGATGAGGTTTGGATGGGCACACAGCCAAACCATATCAGCTAATTTTTTTTTTCTTATTCAGTTGCATAAATTAAATGTATTTAATTTTTTTCCTCTGGCTTCTCCAAGGGCCATGTAAATAAGTAGTTGAATATCGGAACACAATCATTTCCTGTTCTCATAAAAATATATAGGAGAGAAAAAATCTGTCTTGACAGGCCATTTTACACTGACTTTATTCATCAATCAAGTAATTTCCGTGAGTTTTTACAGGTCTTTTAATTATAGATTGAAGATATATGTGTTAGAGCTATTATTAGTCTTGGAAAAGTGCATTGACCTTTCTAGGAATTAGATACATTAGTGAAGTTATATTGTTTTGACTAATGCTAATTCCTAGCATTAGAAGCTATTATATAAATACAATTATATAGCTTCTATACAATTGTATTTAATGCCATGTAAATAAATGTTTATCATTTAAAAAACAAACTGTTTCAACAATTGAAATTCTCAGATTTTCTTTGAAAACTATGGCTAAGATTATGTTTCTGATTCATCCTGTTGTATTGTTAAATGCTCTCTCAACCTGTTTTCATGTTTTCCAAGAGTAATGATGTGCTAGGAGAAAACAGGTTGTGAAGCAAGAATAAGTTTGTTTTCTCATGGAGAGTCAGATTGCATGTTAAATGTGTTGGGTCAGTATTTCTCAAAGTGTAGTCCCCAGACCAGCAGCAAAGCATCACCTGGAAACTTGTTAGACAAGCAAATTTGGGGGTCCCACCTCAAACACCCTGAATTGATCAGCTATCTGTGTTTGTATGAGCCCTCCAGGGGCTTCTGATGCAAACTAACCGTCTAGAAGTGACCAGTCCAGCCTAGTGAACATTTCTGGCCCATGCAGTTATTTATGAACCCAGCTTCCTTCCATCTTGTTGATCTGCTGTCCCCTAGGTAGGATTTGTTTGTGTCTAGCGGTGCAAGTTGGGTCCTTGCACGGGCCTGCCTGCAGTCAGGAGGAAGAGAAGCCGCAGAGCAATGATGCTTTGAGGCCAAGACCCCATAGGGGCTGGCTTCAGTTTTCACTCACATCCTGTTAGCTCTCATTTAGTCACATGGCCATGCCTAGCTATAAGAGAGAATGGGAATATAGCTCCATTGGCCACCCAGACACATGTGCAGCTAAAGCATTCATACCATGGAAGAGAGGAATGGTTTATGGAACAACAGGGAGTCTGCCACAGTCTGCCCCTCTGATATCCAGATATCTCTAGGTACCCTTCTTTCAACATCTGACACACTCACTCCCCAGGTGAGACAACTCTTTTGTTCCATAGCTCAAAGCCTGGGATTTCTAAGTGATGTACAGAACACCCCCCCCCATCAGGCTGACCACTTGCATTCTAGTAACAAATAAACTAACAGACAAGTCTGCTCACACCACACGTGTATGCAATACACAGAAGACAATCACAAAGTGTGTGCTTGGAAAAAAGAAAGAGGAGAAATATAGCAGGGAGTGGTATAGAGAAGTCATCAGATTCTGCTGGAAGCCATTGTGAGGCCCCACAGCCTGGCAGCAGTTAGTGCTTGTGTCAGTCCACCTATTCATCCTTTGTTCTCTGGAAGCAGCTGTCTTGTCCATGATCCCCCATGGGCCCTGATTTTGCACTTTGGTAAGTTCAGAGTTGTCCTTTACCCTCATTTGTCACATCTGAAGTGCACGACAGTTTGTCCTCTTGGGGTCTGTGCAGTTTGCACAGCTCAGTTCTGTGGTGCACACTTGGGGCCTGAGGGTTCCTTTAAGGATCACATAGTTACAGATATTTGTGAGCTGGGCTTATAATTTGTTTGACAATATCATTTCCATCATCAGTTAGCTATAGTAGGCTTCTGGTCTGTTTGTAGCTAATCCGTTCCACATGAAAGTAATTTCACTTAAAGAATCTTCTAGATAGACTTCTCACCCTGTTGTTTCATGGCTTTTTAATTTGGCTCACTCCTGTTTCCTCGTTTAATGGACTGAGAGCATATGAAGAAAAAGACTTGTGGGAGGGAGACAATCTTGCTCTCTAATCCTTGCAGTTCCACTGGCCTCTATTGTCTGGATTTATGTGTGGCCTTTGAGAAGGGCTATCAGTGCCTGTCCCTCCTGCTGTTTGGGAAGGAAGATTGTCTTTCCAATCTTGCATAGCTCCATGTTTCTGAACTTTTAGTCAGTTGAATTACAGGACACAGGCAGGGGGAGCCTCCCTATCCCTTCCATCTCTGCTAGCAAACTAGATTATTTTCATCTGAGATAACGCATTCTTGTAGCTTCTTGCTGGAAGCAACAAGAGTTATCCAGGGTATACCAACACTGTCCCCTCGCCCCCATGCCCCGCCCCTTTTTCCTTCTCGGCTCACCACAACCTCTGCTCTCTGGTTTCAAGGGATTCTCCTGCCTCAGCCTCCCAAGTAGCTGAGATTACAGGCATGTGCCACCACACCCAGCTAATTTTGTATTTTTAGTGGAGATGGGGTTTCTCCATGTTGGTCAGGCTGGTCTCGAACTCCCAACCTCAGGTGATGTGCCCACCTCGGCCTCCCAAAGTGCTGGGATTACAGGTGTGAGCCACCACACCTGGCCTTACTCTCCCCTTTTATATCTGCTTTCTTGTGTGCTACAAGCACTGTGACACATGGTTTGCCTGCAAGTTTTATCAAATATTTTGTTATACTATCACAAAGGTTACTGGCTCTCCGTATGTTAGGGTCTGGTTCCTTGTTACTCACTGCCAGTCTGCTAAGCCAGTGCCACATGTTTTGGATTTTTACTTCCAGGTCATTATTTCTTTATTACTTAAGATATATACTAAGCTGCTACAGCAAAGACATCACAAAAACTCAGTCACTTGAATATGGTCAAAGTCTGTTTTTCATATAGCAGTCTAGACGTGGGTGGCCAGGTTGACTGGGTGACATATCTCCGTACAGTCATTTGGGGACCCAAATTTCTCCCATCTTGCTGATCTGTCTGGTACAACGTTGCCCTTGTCTACATGGTCCAGAAAGAATAGCACATGGGTTCCCATCTACAGAAGGTGGAGAGAGGATAGAGAAGTGCCCTCCACTGTTTTAATGATGAGATACAAAAGTGTTACACATGACTTCTCCTTCTGTCCACTGGCTCCAAATCTGGCCACATCTAGCTGCAAGGAAGGCTCGAAAACTCCGTCTGTAGAAGAAGGGCAGAATGGCTTTGCGGAACATGTAGCCATCTGTGACAGTCAGTAGAAATGAAAAGAAAGTTCTACTTGATTAATAATATCTAACATTTATTAAGTTACTGTTATCATATGTACACATTACGTAATCCTGAGTATAAGTGAATGAGGAATGTCCTGTAATCCCCATTTTGTAGATAAGAACACTGAGGCCTAAAAAGCTGAGTAAATTGTCCAATATTTAAACCCAGTTTGGCCTTTCACCTGTGTGCTCCTAACCACAATGCTATACTGCTGCTCAAGTTAATCACAGAAATGTAAATTAAAAGATTACATTGTAGTCTGGGCACGGTGGCTCACACCTGTAACCCCACCACTTTGAGGGGTGAAAGTGGGCGGATCACTTGGGTCAGGAATTTGAGACCAACCTGGCCAACAGGGTGAAACCCTGTCTCTACTACAAATACAAAAAGTAGCCAGACATGGTGGCATGTGCCTGGAATCCCAGCTACTCGGGAGGTTGAGTCAGGAGAATCACTTGAACCCGGAAGGCAGAGGTTGTAGTGACCTGACATTGTGCCATTGCTCTCCAGCCTGGGCAACAGAGTGAGACCCTGTCTCAAAAAAAAAAAAAAGCTGTAGAGTTGATATAATTTAATAGTACCTAACATTATGAGAACTCAGAGACAAGATACTCTTGTAACTCTGCTAGTAGGAAAATTTTGCAATATATTCTGACAGAAGTCACGGAAAATGCATTTCCCTTGACTAGCAGTTTAACCTCCAGAATTTTTCCTGAGAAAATAATTGAGTAAGATATATGTTCAAGAATGTTCATTGCAGCATTATTTTTCATTACTACTCGTCCCCCAAAATACCCATAAAAATAATTAAAATGCCTAGCAAATATTGGTTCCTCTGTGACTATTAAATATCATATTTTAGAAGTCTGTCTCCTGTTAGGGAAAATGCTGTGATTTATTGTTAAGTTTAAGAAGTAGGTTATAAAATAACATAATTATGATACTATTAAATATTTTTTATTCCTATATATTAAATAATGTGGAAAGATATAAACAAAACATCAATGGTAATTTCTTGGTGGTGGAATTATAGGTGACTTTGTGTGTGTGTGTTTTTCTGTGCTTTCCAGGTTTCCTTTCTTAACTTGTAATTTTGTCAACAATTTTCAAACAATAAATTTATTTAAAAGATACACAAAAAAAGAGAAAGAAAGAGATCAACACCTCACTAGAAGACCATCCTGGCCAATGTGGTGAAACACCATCTCTACTAAAAATACAAAAGTTAGCTGAGCGTGGTGGCGTGTGCCTATAGTCCCAGCTACCAGGAGGCTGAGGCAGGAGAATTGCTTGAACCCAGGAGGCAGGGGTTGCAGTGAGCTGAGATCGCACCACTGCACTCCAGCCTGGTGACAAAGTGAGACTCCATCTCAAAAAAAAAAAAAGAAAAGAAAAGAAAAGAAGCGAAGGAATCGGATAGTTCATAAAAGTAAAAATAGCTTGTAAGCATGAACCAAAATTAATAATTAAATCAAAACAACAATTTTCAATGTCACGTAGACAAAGATTTTTTAAAAATGGGGTACATGGAAGTGATGCGTTCAAATGACATCAGAAATCTTTCAAAGGTACATCACCTTTGATCTAGTAATTCCAATTCTGTGACGTATTCCCAGAAAACAGTCACAGAAGTCGCAAGATGCCTGTGTACAGATGTCTGTGTGGTATACTCTGTGAGAGCAAAACTTAGGCGACCTCAGTGTGCAGCAGTGGAGGCTTCATTAATAAATAAATACTTCCAGACTGGGAAGTATTTGGAAGGTTATCTGAGGCATGATAGAGAAAACGCAAGCTATACAATTATGTTGGCAACTGCTTTTAAAGACAGCACATATGTGTGGGTGGGTGGATGGAGGTAGAAAAACCACTAGATGGAAATGTCCCAAAATGTTATAAGTAGTGATTTATGATATTTATGTGTGATTTTTTTTATCCTATGTGCTTTCTCAGTTTTCCAAGTTTTTTTTAAAACAGTGAATGTGTATTACTTTTCTACATAAAATAAATATTACAAAACAATAAGTATCTGTCTTATTCGTTTACGTTTGTATTTTCTATACACTTCAAAAAAAAAAAAGAAAAAACAACCCTAGAAATTCTTTTAATCTTTTAAGGAATCATTGTAACAATGATAAGGTTAACTCCCAAGTGGCTTTTCTCTTCCTAGTCAGGAACTGGCTGAAAGCACAGTAATAGCCAAAGTAAATGGTGAATTGTGGGACCTGGACCGCCCGTTGGAAGGGGACTCTTCTCTAGAGCTGCTTACATTTGATAATGAGGAAGCTCAAGCTGTGAGTATTTAAAATCCAGACAGCCAAACTTTGGGTAGTTATGTTGTAAACTATATTATATAAGAAGCCACATATTGAAGTCACGAATGTTGAGTTTTTTGGGAGTTTCTAAGATTTAAAATTTGAATATTGATGTTTAATAAATATCTGTGGCATGAATGTATACAAATACATGTCGATTTTTAAAGTAGCCCATAATTTCTTTCTTTCTTTCTTTTTTTTTTTTTTGAGATGGGATCTTACTGTGTCACCCAGGCTGGAGTACAGTGGTGCAATCATGGCTCACTGCAGCCTCAACCTCCCCTGGCTCAAGTGATCCTCCCACCTCAGCCTCCCGGCTACCTGTGACTACAGGCATGCACCTACACACCCAGCTAATTTTTCATATTTTTTGTAGAGACAGATTTTGCCATGTTGCCCAGGCTGTTCTCAAACTCCTGAGCTCAAGCAGTATGCCTCCCTCAGCCTCCCATAGTGCTAGGATTACAGGTGTGAGCCACTGTGCCCAGCCTTATCATTTCTTACAATAATCATTTCCTTAAGTTAGAATGCTTTGGTTATTAAATCAATGTGTGTTTGAAATGAATTGTTAATAGACTGTTAAAAATGGGTCTACTTTATAACTTAATTTGTATCGAAGAATTTGAAGAAATTATAAGACTCAAATATACTTTAAATACTTAATATAATTTTCTATAAAATAAATACCACATTTTTCACATATGCATGTAATATATGATTTCTGATATACATTGTCGCCTGAACGTTGCAGTCGCCCTTCAAGCTGTCCATTATCTTCATAAAACCTAACTTATGATTAGCTTAGGTTACAGTAATTGCAAGGCTTATGCTAAATTTCTTTAAACTATAAGAACCATATTTTAATTTCTGTTTAAAATATGCAAAGTATAACAATTAAATATCTAAATGGTATGCTATTAATAAAACCATGTTTAAAGGTGATTTTCAGAAAGTTCAGTACTGTAAACTGAATTCACAACTCTCTAGCCATAGGTAGCCATGCCTCAGTTTTGATGCACTATTGCCTATGTGATATCTGCACGTAGATATTTTACAAGAATCTTCAGTACATTCACCACGAAATTTTCTATTTTAACCCCAAAATTTATTTCTTTCCTATTTGCCTAAGTCAATGCATTATTCCACCACATACCCAATTGCTCAACCCAGAACCTTGGAGGTTTTGTGTGATTCCTCCCCGTCCCTCAACTCCATCTCCAGTGAGGGGTAAGCCTAGTAGATTTTACTTCCTAGCATATCTAGAATCTGTCCACTTCTCTCCCTCTCCATTGCCACTGCCTGAGAATCTGCACTCACCTTGTTATAGACCCACGCAAGAAACTACCTACTTGCTGTTTTGTCCCCTGAAATTCATTCCCATTGAGCTATCAAATGATGTGTGTAAATGTAAATTTAATCATTGTGCTTAAAACCCTTTAATGCATCCAATTGCATTTAGAGTAAAATGCAAGCTCCTCCCCAAGGCCTGCATGGTCTCTGGCCCTTCCTTACCTCTCTAACCTTTCTCAAGCTATGCTTTGTCCCATCCCTTACGTGTTAGTCACACAAGCCTTCCCGAGTCCCCATGAACGTAGGACACTCACTGTTTTTCTTTATTACAAAGCCCTTTTCATCTCCTTTTAAATATAATTATGCACTTCCAGTTTTGTTTATTGCCTGTGTCTTTCCCAATAGGCTGCACCTGTGTGGGGGCTGTGAGTATGTCTGTTTCTTTCACTATTGTAACCCAACACATAACACAGTATTTGGCTCAACAAATATCTAGGTGTGGACAGTGCACCACGTAAGAGATTTGGGCTGATGCTAGCAGTCAGCCTGCCATCCTAGCAGCATCCAAAGGAGAAGTGCTGTGCCCTAAGGACTGACCCTCTGGGTCTTTCTGCAAATCATATCCCAGCCTATTGCTATGGGCTAGGATTGCACATAGTGGTCCATCATCTAATTCCTTCTGCTCTGATTCATTTTATCAAACAACTCTTTAATTGTAACTTGCTTTCTATTTAATAAAAGGAAAGAAAGTGCTGACAGATGACTTGATTATCTTACTCTTTTGGTACCTATATCTATTTGGTGACTTTGGTTAGTTTCATTTTATCCATAAACTAAAATGAATTCCTTGGGAACTGAAAACCTTATCAACATTTTGAACTTGGAGGACTGACAATCGGGCTCTGAACTGTGGTTAATGAATTCATGTATACACTTCTCAGGGGTCCCAGGCAGCCAGCAGACATTCCCTGACAACACTTTTTTCTTCCTGAGCCATCTTTCAGACTTCCACAGTTACATGCTATTCAGCACATGAAGACTGCTGTGGAGATGCAGAATCTCATTAACTCTAGTGGTGTCAGGAACACTTCAGTGCTCTGTGTCCCTCTCAGAGAGGGTGCCCCTGGAGAAAAAGGAAGAGAGCTAGCACCTGGCACTCCTCGGCCTTCCTCCCACTCTGGGCTTCAATCAGATTTGCACACAGCTGCTCTGCTGGATGTTCCGAGAGGTGTTCATCCCTTGTGACTGATATGCACAGAGGAAATGGGGTTGTAGATGAGCTCCAGCTGCCACTCTCAGCAGAGTGGCTTCACACTGGCACTGAGCAAGTAGCTCTGGTGGAATGTCAGGGAGGGCTCAGAAAGCCTTCTCTTCTAAGTGGGCATTGAAGATTTTCAAGTTGATGTTGCTGCCCTTGGTCTTGCCATTTATCTCCTTGAAATGTTCTACTTGTTTACATCATTTTACTACTAATTTTCCATGACATACTTTTGGCAGCTAATGGCCCCTCTGTCCATGCCATGCAGGTGTACTGGCACTCCAGTGCTCACATTCTTGGGGAGGCCATGGAACTTTATTATGGAGGCCACCTGTGCTACGGTCCGCCCATTGAAAATGGATTTTATTATGACATGTTCATTGAAGACAGGTAACACACTGAATACTGGCTTGTGAATGCATGTGTTTCAATTTTATTGTATTTTAATGGTTACATACTAGCTTAGTAACTTTATACTGTTGACCCTTACATAATGTGGGATTGGGGCACTGATGCCCATGCAGTTGAAAATCTGAGTAAAACTTGTGATTCCACCTAAACTTAACTAATAGCCCGTTGTTAGCTAGAAACCTTAATGAAAACATAAACAGTTGAGTACCACATACTTTGTATCTTATGTGTATTATATACTGTATTCTTAAAATAAGCTAGAGAAAAGAGATGTTAAGAAAATCATAAGGAAGGGAAAATATATTTACCATTCATTTAGTGGAAGTGGATCGTTAATAAAGCTCTTCATCTTCACATTGAGTAGGCTGATGAGGAAGTGGAGGGGTTGATCCTGCTGCCTCGGGGTGGCAGAGGCAGAAGAAAATCCACATATAAGTGGACCCATGTAGTTCTAACCTTCGTTGTTCAAGGGTCAACTGTATTGCATAATATGGCATAGATTGGTTGACCAATTTTGAAAATTATTTTTTGTTTAGATGGTCTAAGCCATTTAACTAAAAATTATTTTTAGTCAAATCTAGTTTAGATTCAAGAGGTACTTCTAAAATTGTTTTTTGTTTTGTTTTGTTTTGTTTTGTTTTGTTTTTTGTCCCCAGAAGAATATGATATGCTGTTTATCTAATCTTGGACTTGCTAGAGCATGGTATTAATTAAGACCAGAATCAAAAGCTTAATTCCTAGGGAGAGCTTAGTTTAATTTGCTCCATGATAATCAAGGGCATCATTAACCTCAGCCAAACATCTCACATAGTTGAGTGCCAGACAGGGATGTTTCACAGAGGCTTCACATTCCATAGACCTATGCTTGAATCATTAGCAAACAGCCAGCCCCGTCCAACTCCTGCCCTGAATTCCTCAGCTTTTAAGGGTACCTCCAGTTGGCACAACCAAAACCTCTGATCCTTCTACTTCCTCCCTGCTCTTCACCACCACCCCACCATCCAGTTCTGCCAGTGTTATCTCCTAAATAGTTCTCCCACACCCCTCTCCTTCTCTCACTTCTACCTTAACTTGGCCCCATGGGGTCTCTGGCCTGGATGACTGTGGTGCCTTTTATCTTTACCTTCTCCTGCACACCGCTTAATGACCTCCCCAACCAAGCACCCAACGCTCTGTAGCTGCTACTTAGAGACTTGTCCAGTCTGAATCACTATTCCTCAACAACCATGAACTGTGTTTACCTATACCACTTCTGATCTCAAAGGTGTGGGGTTTTTTTCCACATCAACAGCCAGTGCTCCAACTCTCTGGACACCCACTAGGTGTCTAATGATTGAACTCAATTCTGACACTGTCTACCCTGAGTTAGTGCCGATCCCCCAGGTCAAGGGCTCAGTCCCACAAACTGCCCCCAATTCAGATGCCAGCTGGAAGTCTGGGTCTTCCATACTTTTGACCTACAGGTTACAAATCGGGAGTTCCCATGACCCCATCCTTGGGTTCAATAATTTGTTAGGCTAGCTCCCAGAACTCAAGAAGGCACTTTACTTACCTTACCAGTTTATTATAATGATGGTACAAAGGATAGAGATGAACAGCCTGATGGAAGAGGTGCTTATGGTGAGGTATGTGGGAGGGGGTGCAGAGATTCCATGTGTCTCTGGGCACCATGCCCCAAGCACCTGGATGTGTTCAACAACCTGGAAGCTCTGTGAATCTTGTTTAGGGCTTTTTATGGAGGTTTCATTGTAGAGGCACAATTGATTCAATCATTGACCATTGGTGATAACCCAATCTCTAGTCCCTCTCCTCTCCCTGAAGGAGGCAGGTAGGAGTGCTGAAATTCCCAACCCTTTAATCATGCATTGGTCTTTCTGGTGACCAGTTCCCATTCTGAAGCTACCTAGGAGACCTAGCCACCAGTCATCTCATCAGCACACAAAAGACACTCGTATCACTCCAGAGATTTCAGGATCTTAAAAACCCTGTGCCAGAAATCTGGATGAAGACATGAAGACCAAATATATGTTTGTTATTATATCACAGTATCACATCCAGTTCATCTCTTGTTAACATGGCTCCAGTATTCGTTCAACAAGATGTTTTTGCTCCCTGCTGTATGCTCTGTGGTGGGTGCTGGTGATTCGGCAGTGAAGGAACCAGTCTGTCCTCATGGAGCTAACAGTCTGGTTGGGGGAAGACAGCAAATGCACAAGCAGCCATCTGCTGCCTGGTGGTGATGAATATAGGAACATCAGCCAGGTGTGGGAGGTGTGTGCCATAACAGGCAGGTGGGCAGGAAGGGGCAGATGGCATTGAAGCAGACCAGAGTAGAGGGAGGGAGCAAGCCCTGAGGACAGGGATACTTATGACATCTGCAGGGAGAAAGTTCCAGGCCTCTGTGGGACTGTCCTGATGTGGGGATATGTGTGGCTTATTTGAGGAGTGGCAAGGAAGCCAGTGTGGCAGGAGGGAGTGAGCACTGACCAGGGGGTGATTCAAAGGAAGTCAGTCCATGCATAGTGGAGGATCAGTGCTGCTAGGAGCACCGGGACTCTGCAGTCCACACAGATCTCTCCCAGCCTTGGTTCCATAGCCAGTGAGGGCAGGGACATGATGAGCACTCCATCTGGCTCTTGAGCAAAACTAAAGGTTGTGAAGGATAAGGAAGACCGCACAGAAGAACCAGCCTCAAAGGAGCTCACAGTCCACCTGGATGTCTCCTAGCAGGGCTTCCTGCTCACCTTGCAGCAGAGGAGAAATGAGGCAGGTCGTGGCACCCGTTGATGCCCTAGTCTCCCTCTTTGAGACGCAAGAGTAGTGACCGTATGAATGTTTGACTTTCTGAAGTCCTAGAACAATAAGACTTACCAGATTCAAGTTAGAAAATGTGTCACTGCTGAGCCTTCAGGACAAAGGAAAGAGGGAATGCATAATGTCTGGAAGATCAATGTCAGTTCTCTGCTCTTCTTTTTAGAGCAGTGTCCAGCACAGAATTGTCAGCCCTGGAGAATATATGTAAAGCCATCATAAAAGAAAAGCAACCTTTTGAAAGACTAGAAGTCAGCAAGGAAATCCTCCTGGAAATGTTTAAGGTAACTTGAGGAAACTCCTAAACATCTTACTAGGAATATTAAAAATCCATGTAGACTAGCTTCTCCACCTTCCCCCGAATAGTTAGCCATTGCTCACCAAATTGTTCTAATTCTGTTAAGCTACTGTGAGGTTGTTACCAGTTACTTGCTATGGCATTTCCCTCCTCATCTATTTCCTGAACATTTTAGGGCAGACATAGGTAAAGGGCCAGGTGAATAATTTTTATATGTGTGTTTATAAATCTGATTAATTCTGAGTATTATGAATATCTGTCCCCTAAATTCAACAATATTTATAATCCCATATAAAAGGCTGCCTTTTTCTCTTTTCTTTGGGAGTTTTCTATTAACTTTTTTTTTTCAGATTTTAACCTAGAGTAATCTGTATAAAACAGTAACTTTCTCTATATTTTTTTGACCAATGTACTTAAATATATTCCTGATTTTATGTTTTAAAACATATGTATTGGAGAAAACATACATTTTTTGTTTGTTTGTTTGTTTGTTTGTTTGTTTGTTTGTTTTTGAGATGGAGTCTCTCTCTGCCTCCCAGGCTGGAGTACAGTGGCACTGTCTCGGCTCACTGCAACCTCCGCCTCCTAGGTTCAAGTGATTCTCCTGTCTCAGTCCCTCAGCTGGGACCACAGGCATGTGCCACCATGCCTGGCTAATTTCTGTATCCTTTTTATAGAGACGAAGTTTTGCCATGTTGAGCAGGCTGGTCTTGAATTCCTGACCTCAAGTGGATCTACCCACCTCAGCCTCCCAAAGTGCTGGGATTACAGGCATGAGCCACCGCACCCAACCAAAAACATATATTTTGAAAACACAATATTATTAGTTTTGTGGGCTTTAATAAAAAATAGAGTTGGTTTTGGTAAAAGGTTGTAGTATTCTTTTGTGTGCAGTAAAATATATAACATATAAAATTTACCATTTAATCATTTTCAAGTATACAGTTCTGTGGCATGAAGTACATTTACAATGTTGTCAATCATCACCACCATCCATCTCCAAAGCTTTTTATCTTACCAGGCAGAAACTGTGTACCCATTAAACATTAGCTCCCCATTCCGCCCCTCCACCCCGGCCCCAGCCCCTGGCCACCACCATTCTACTCTCCATCTCTGAATTTGGTTCCTCTAGGCACTTCATATCAGTGGAATCATGACAATATTTGTCCTTTTGTGACTAACTTGTTTCACTCAGCAAAATGTCCTCAAGATTCATCCATGTTTTATGTTTTTTTATTTTATTTTTTATTTATTTTTCTTTTGGAGGTGGAGTTTTGCTCTTTTTGCCCAGGCTGGAGTGCAATGGCGCAATCTCAGCTCACCGCAACCTCCTCCTTCCGGGTTCAAGCGATTCTCCTGCCTCAGCCTCTCGAGTAGCTGGGATTACAGGCATGCACCACCATGCCTGGCTAATTTTTGTATTTTTAGTAGAGATGGGGTTTCTCCATGTTGCTCAGGCTGGTCTTGAACTCCCAACCTCAGGTGATCCACCCACCTCGGCCTCCCAAACTGCTGGGATTACAGGCGTGAGCCACTGCGCCCGGCCTCATCCATGTTTTAGCATGTGTCAGAATCTCCTTCCTTTATAAGGTTGAATAATATTCCATTGTACGGATAAACTACATTTTGTTTACCCATTCATCCATCTATAGACACTTGGGTTGCTTCTACCTTTTGGCTACTATTGTGAACAATGCTGCTGTGAACATGGGTGTGTAAAGTTCTGTTTGAGTCTCTGCTTTACTTATTTTGGGAATATACTTAGAAGTGGAATTGCTGGATCCTATGGCAATACTGGTTTTAAGTTTTTGAGAACTCGCCATACCGTTTGGTGCAGTGGCTGCACCATTTCACAGTCCACCAGTGATGCACAAGGGGTTCAGTTTTCCCACATCCTTGCCAACACTTGTTTTGTTTCATTTTTGTTTTATAGACATCCTAATGGTTGTGAAGTGGTATCTCATGGGGGTTTTGGTTTTGATTTGCATTTCTCTAATGACGTAGTAATGTTGAGCATCTTAATGTGCTTATTGGCCATTTGTGTTTTTTCTTGAAGAAATGTCTTTGGAGAAATGTCTGTTCAGCGCTTTTGCCCATTTTCAATTAGCTTTTTGTATTTGAGTTATAAGAGTTCTTGGATATATTCTGAATATCCATTTCTTAACAGGTATGTGATTTGCAAATATTTAATTCTGTAGGTTGCCTTTTTTTGCAGCTACTTTTAAGAACTGAGCACTGTCTTTGTTAAGGAAAATGATTTGATGTGAATATATAGATATGAAACAGTTAAATCGTACAGATACAGATTTTTCTCCCAACAACTACCTCCTTTAAGTAGTTATATAATATAAAGTGCCTTGTATACCCTGATAATAGTGATGCAGGCAGAAAAGAAAAGAAAAGGAAAAAAAAAAAACACCTTAGTTTTATAAATATATCATCATTACTATAAACTTTGCTTTTGTTTTTATACAAATAATATAGCTGTGTCCTTGTCAGAATTTTATTGATTAATGTAGTTAAAATTAGATCTTCTAGAACAGTACTGTCCAATAGAAACATAATGGAATCCACAAGTCTGAGCTACATGTGTAACCTTAAATTTTATGGCAGCTACATTTTAAAAGTAAAAGTTGCAATTAATTTTAAGAAATGTTTTAACCCAATATATAAAAAGTATCATTTCAATGGTAGCCAGTATAAAGAATGATTAATGAATGATTTTATTCTTCTTTTTGCAACATTATACTTCCTAAGTCCAATGTGTTTTATATTCACTGCATACCTTCTTTCAAATTAGTGGCATTTGAGGCCAGGTGAGGTGGCTCACACCTGTAATCCCAGTACTTTGGGAGGCCAAGCAGGCGGATCACTTGAGGTCAGGAGTTTGAGACCAGCCTTGCCAACATAGTGAAACCCAGTCTCTACTAAAAATACAAAAATTAGCCAGGCATGGTGATATGGTACGTGCCTGTAATTCCAGCTACTTAGGAGACTGAGGCAGACTCACTTGAACCAGGGAGACAGACATTGCAGTGAGCCAAGGTGGCACCACTGTACTCTAGCCTTGGTGAGAGAGTGAGACTTCTGTCTCAAAAAAAAAAAAAAAAAAAAATTAGGGGCATTTGACATGCCCAGTAGCCACATGGCTTGTGGCCTCCATGTTGCATGGTGTAGCTCAAGGCTGTGAGCTGTTTGTATCCCTCGTGTCTCAGCACCTAGAACATCAGTAGCTGCTCTTTCAATGTTTCTTGAGAAAAAGTAGAGTTGTTTTCTTCATTTAAACATTGTGTGTAATAATGTGTAAATATATTTTTCTTTGTAGTACAATAAATTTAAATGCCGCATTCTGAATGAGAAGGTTGACACTGCAACTACCACAGTGTACAGGTTTGTGTCCACACATGTTAAACGCTGCTCAGTGGTAAACTTGAAGGTGTTAGCAGTAGAGGCAGAGTTTGTTTTCTGGTTGAAGATCTATTTTTCAAGTTGTGTAGTTGATACTCTAGTTACAATCTTCAAAATGTTTTCACTAAAGAGAAATGATTATTTTTCCCTTTTTAATAATCAGGACAGTACTGAGACCCATATTTTGTTTTCTGGGTATCAGCTATAACAGGATTTTTCTCCATGTGAGTGATACTGTTGGGAAAGGAGTTTCTATTCTGTCCTTCCATGTTCTTATTAATGTGGCAGTGGGGGCCATTACAGGCCATCTCCTCGGCAGTGATTCTCTGCCTCATACTTACTGTCCAGAGTTCAAGTGTAGAAGAGTCTGCCCCGTTGTCCAGAGTCCAAGTGTACAATCTTTATGCGTTAGCAGGATACTCATGATGAGACAAAAAGAAAATACTGGGAAACAAAGACAGGATCAAATGTAAGAGGAGGGAAGTGAAATTAATACCAGAATCACTTAGTTCTGTTCGTTTAACCTCAGGTTCCTGAGCACCTTTTTATTTATCCATGTTTATACACCTTATACATAATTGCTGTTGTGTGTTCCATCCATCTGGGTGCTGCTAGGACCATCACAGTACCAGCTTAGAAGACCTGGTATTTACTTAATTGCAACCACAGATATTCTCCCTTGTGGTACTTATTTTTCACAGTCAAGGACTTATGGTTCTCTGGTTTAATTGTACTGTAAGTAAAAATCATATCCCCTTTGTGCAAAGCTATGCACAGTGCATTTCTTAAAATTTAAAAATAAATGAAAATGTAGAAAACAGGCTCAGTTTTAAATTTCTGGCTTCTAATACTTGAGCTCTTGGGTTTTAGAACCTTACTTAGGTCAACGTTGACACTTTTTGTAGTTTTTCAATTTGAATGGCTTTTATTTAATTTTTGGGAAAAAAAGTAAAGCTTTTCTTTAGTGGATTTCTTTTTTTTTTTTTTTTAATTTTTTGAGATGGAATCTTGTACTGTCGCCCAGGCTGGAGTGCAATGGTAGGACCTCAGTTCACCACAACCTCCGCCTCTCAGGTTCAAGCAACTGTCCTGCCTCAGGCTCCCAAGTAGCTGGGATTACAGGCACCCACCACCACACCCAGCTAACTTTTTATATTTTTTAGTAGAGACAGGGTTTCACTCTGTTGGCAAGGCTGGTCTCGAACGCCTGACCTCGTGATCCACCCGCCTTGGCCTCCCAAAGTACTGGGATTACACCTGTGAGCCACCGCACTGGCCCTGTGGCTTTCTATTTAAAGGTTAGAGTACTGAAGCCTTTCATGCTAATTTGGCATTCCTTCCTTTCATCTGAGTGTTGCTTACCAGCTCTCTCCCTAGAGAACAATACACAAAGACTGGCCATTGAAAGAGATGACATTTTTGTGTTTGTCAGTCTGTAAGCCAGTCCCTTTTTGTATTCATTGTAATTTAAGTTTTTAATCAGAGAATTGCATAGTTTCTTTCAGAAGATGTTCTGTGGTTTTGGGTCTAGTGGGCAGAGTGGACTCTGAGGCTAGATGAATCGCCTCTCTCCTTCACCCTAAATTAAAAATTTAATTTTTAATTATATGTGGCCTTGCCACATATAAATAAGTGAAGCTCTACCTAAAACATAGGATATTATGGCTTATAATGAATAGTCCAAAAAACTATAACTGTGCCTGAGCATGTCCTAAATATTTCATTATAGGTGCGGTCCATTAATTGACCTTTGCAAAGGTCCACATGTAAGACACACTGGAAAAATTAAAACCATCAAAATTTTTAAGGTAAGGATTGATTTTTTTTTTTAATATAGTAAGCTTAAGGTGCACTAGCTATTAAGGGATTTCACTCATATCCTTTGTAGTCTGAACATCATGATATTTTAAAATATTTCATTCTTATTTGACTAAAACTAATAAAATCATTTAGAACTTTGATAATTAGAGCACTATAGGTATTTTTTATCATTTTACCTTATTGTAAGTGTTATAACATTTCTTTTCCATATGATATTTTTTTAAATTATTTTTCTGAGACAGAGTCTTGCTCTGTTGCCCAGGCTGGAGTGCAGTGGTGTAATCTTGGCTCACTGCAATCTCCGCCTCCTGGGTTCAAGCGATTCACCTGCCCCAGCCTCCTGAGTAGCTGGGATTACAGGCGTGCACCACCACACCTGGCTAATTTTTGTATTTTTAGTCAAGATGGAGTTTTACCACATTGGTCAGGCTGGTCTCGAACTCCTGACCTCAAGTGATCCACCTGTCTCGACCTCTCAAAGTACTGGGATTATAGGCATGAGCCACTGCACCTGGCTTTTTTCCTAGCTATATTAAAATATTGTTCTGTATACTATGGTTTTCTCGAATAGCCCTGATGAATATTTGTCTGCATGTGAAAGTAATGTACTGCAGGATAAAGAAAACAGCAGAAGGGGATATGATGGTGTAATGGAGAAAACATCGCTCTGGGAATTAGGAGGCATGGGACTGACTTGGCAGTCCCAGCCTTTCTTGGCTTTGATTTTCTTACAGGTAAAATGGGGCTGGCTAATGGCACTGTTCTTAATCATTGACTGTAGGTCAGCAAGACTGACCTTTACTTCCCTATACCTACTGTCTATTCTGCCCCGTCCTTGGTGATTATGATTCCTGCTTAGCCTTCCCTCCTTTCCGTGCACTGTCACTGTCATTCCTAGAATCCATAGCAGACTCTACATAATTTGCTGGTTAATGGTATAATTTAGGCTGAGAAGGTTTAGTTAGAATCCATTTTAAGATTGTTCCCAGCACTACAAAAAATCTTCTTTAAGCTTTGTTGATTTTGTTTGTTTGTTTGTTTGATTGATTTTGAGACAGGGTCTTGCTTTGTCACCCAGGCTGGAGTGCAGTGGCACAAACACTGCTCACTGCAGCCTCAGCCTCCTGGGCTCACGCAGTCCTTCTGCCTCAGTCCCCCAAGTAGCTGGGATTACAGGCATGTGCCATCATGCCTGGCAAATTTTTGTATTTTCTGTACAGATGGGGTTTAGCCATGTTGTCCAGGCTAGTCTCAAACTTCTGAGCTCAAATGATCTGACCACCTTGGCCTCCCAAAACTGCTGAGATTATAGGCATGAGCCATGGCTCAGGGCTGCTTTGTTGGTGTTATAGTGGAAAATTGCGTTCATATTTAAGAGCAGTTTTACTTACAACCAAATGTTTGATATATTTACCAAAATCCTGTTTGATATTTAGAATTCCTCAACATACTGGGAGGGCAATCCCGAAATGGAAACATTGCAGAGGATCTATGGAATATCCTTTCCTGATAACAAGATGATGAGGAACTGGGAAAAGTTCCAAGAGGAAGCAAAGAACCGAGATCACAGGAAGATTGGGAAGGTATGCCCCACATCTTATATCACTAGAGAGATGTAATCATAAACCCACATAGGAATGTTTCTGTCTCACAAAACTAAGTTGCTTTAATAATAAGATTTCTTCTTCTTCTCTCCTATTTTGCTGGTACTCATAGTCTGCTGCTGAGTTCTTCCATTTTGATACCCCAGATGTCTTCTAGCCTCTTTCCTTCCTATATCTTTTATTAATTTTTGAAAACTGTACCCTTCTCTTATTTTTGTCATGATATAAAAATGAAGTTGTTTTTGGTGAAACCCCACCTCTACTAAAAATACAAAAAAATTAGCTGGGCGTGGCAGCACGTGCCTGTAGTCCCAGCTACTCGGGAGGCTGAGGCAGGAGAATCACTTGGGCCTGGGAGGTGGAGGTTGCAGTGAGCCAAGATTGTGCCACTGCACTCCAGCCTGGGCGACAGAGTGAGACTCAGTCTCAAAAAAAAAAAAAAAAAAGTTGTTTTTTACATTCTGTGCACTTTATAGCATCGTTTGTATCTGGGAGACAGAGCAGCATGTAGAAGGAAAAAATCAGATTGGAAAGCAGCTAGGCCTGAGCTTTAGGCCCGGTCCTTGTACTCGCTAGCTCTGTTAGATGATGGGCAAGCTCTGTGTCCTTGTCTTCCTTGCTGGGTAGCCTTGCAGGGTGGCTGTGAAGACAGAAACTGGATGATGGTGCCTGGTACAGGGCAGGCTCTCAGTAAGTGACAGCCATGATGATGATCATCATCACTTAAAGCCTACCTCCTGCAGTGAACTTTTTTGGTCTTTTTACCATGTTGTCTCCCCATGAGTGCCATACTCCAAGTGTGCCAAGTAAGAAAATTAGCAGAAAATAGCTGAAGGTGACATAAAAGCTAAGTTCAAAGCTAATTAGCCATAAATATGAGTGGAAATTTTACATATATTTAGGTATAAGTGTTGAATGGCCTTGGAATGTCTATTACTAGAGAAGATAGAAATAACTGAGTATTATATGTTTTATTCCCAGCATATCGTGTGTGTAGTAAATACTAAGCAACAGCAGATGACATTTGAAATGCAATTATTTTTTCAATCTAGGAACAAGAACTTTTCTTTTTCCATGATTTGAGTCCTGGAAGCTGTTTTTTCCTTCCCAGAGGAGCCTTCATTTATAATACACTTACGGATTTCATACGAGTAAGTTAACTTTAAAATGTTTTATTCTTATTCAATTCCAGTTTACATTTTTACTATTTTCTCTTATAATAAAATGGTCAAGCATTTCCACTAATTTTACTTTGGTAACATTAATAAGAATTTTGAGGTTAAAAGTGAGATACTGGCCAGGCGCGGTGGCTCACTCCTATAATCCCAGCACGTTGTGGGGCCGAGGTAGGCAGATCACCTGAGGTCAGGAGTTCGAGACCAGCTTGACCAACATGGTGAAACCCTGTCTCTACTAAAAATACAAAAATTAGTCGAGTGTGGTGGTACATGCCTGCAATCCCAGCTACTCAGGAGGCTGGCAGGAGAATTGCTTGAACGCGGGAGGCAGAGGTTGCAGTGAACCGGGATTGTGCCACTGCACTCCAGCCTGGTGACAGAGCAAGACTCCGTCTCAAAAAAAAAAAAAAAGAAAAGAAAAAAAGTGAGATACTAGATTGTGCCTTCTAATAATAACATGGAGATAATTTCTGTTTTCCCTGAATACATTCCTGGATTTCATAAAAGTCACTTTTTGTCCATATTAGTTTCTAAAGCATGTAGAATATAAAGGTAAGCGTTAGACTAAGTGTGGCACTCCCTGTGAAAAAAGAAAGGAGAAAGTGTCATCTCTGGCACAGAGTGTTAAACCATGAAGCATTGCTTCTCCAAATGTGCTCCAGGGGCCGCTGGTGCTTCCCTTTGCCTATAGCATGACTCCCAGGTGATTTGGCAGCTCCAGAGGAAAGAGGAAAAAACCAGTAGAGCAAAATACCTGCTTGTAATACAAGTTCGTAGATGGGAAGGTCTTTAGTATTTACATGATAAGGACTGTGTAGATAGTGTTCAGAGGTGATCCAGGTGGACTACTAGGATTACATTTCCATTCTTGCACTGTTTTGTCTTTCCTATAATCATTACCTAAATTTTTCATTTACTTAGTTTTTTATGTGCCTACCACTAATTCATGCTCCGATTTCTCTCAAAAAAACTACAAATCTGCTTGCAACATGTTCTGCAATGATTCAGGTAATTGCTCAGTAAATTTTTTTTCAAATTTGGTCCTGCTCCAGAGTTAACTTACTACTAAGATTCTTGCAAACTGATGTCTTAGGACTTCTTTTCGTCGTCATCTTGGCCACTCCCCTCATGTCTCTTCCTATGCTGAGTCCCTTTTCCTGGTCTCTGTCTATCCCTTCATTGCTTATCTTTAATTCTCATTTGGGGATCACTGTCTTCAGTAACTTTCTGAGAAAAGAATACATGGCATGTGGCCTGTGCTGGTTATTCTCTGTTTGCTTCTCCAGTCTTGTTCTCCTTCCTTTTCTTCTTGTGCTGTGCTCCTGGAGGCTGACCTCTATGGATTCTATCATCTGGGGTACCTCTCTTCCAGTAGGGGCTGGCCAGTGTGAGGCGGTAGGAGATCAGAGGGCAGGGGGAGAGACTTGAAGAATCACTGAAGATTATCAGAGATTTAGATTTAGACAGGTGGTGATGACCATCACAGCTGCGGATTTGGATGTGCTATCTTTTCTGAAAAATCAACATGGCCCCTGGCACCTTGTACTCTCAAGTTGGGAGTACAACAGATGGAGAATGAACAGAAAGCCTTTACGGTGGCATTAAGGGGATCTCTTATTTTTTATAGATGCAAGACAGATGTGGCTGATGAACAGGAGCAGGGCCTGATTGTGTGGGTCACCAAATTGTAAAGCCATTTAAATACACAAATCCAATGATCTCTTATTCTAAGGTAAGGGCGGTGGTTGGGAAGGCATGGGTCCCTGAGGCTTGGAATGGGAATATTTGACAGACACAGACGACACTGAGAACTTTGAATTTCTGGATACCTTTGTCTGAAGGAATTGGCCTTACCATGAAAAAAACCTTTTAGGGAACTCAGCTGGTTTTTCTGTTGGTTTTTTGTTATTACAGTCGTGTCTCTTCCCATATCTATTAATATTATATGCCAAATATTATATTTAATTTAAGTGTAGAGGCTCTAGGTGATGTTATCTCCCACTGTAGCATTCACCCTCTGCCAGTATTAAAGACTGATCATTCAATTCAGTCAGAGATTGCACTGGGTTAGGGCTGGCTTCCATTTTATTAAGATTCAACCTACTTTTCATTCCTGTTTCTAGGCCATGACCCCCTTGGGTTTCCAATTGACTGGCTGGTGGGTCTATGTCTTTTCAGCCCCGAAGGACTGTAGGGAAGCCCATTCTACTCTTCCAAAGTGTTCTGTTCTTAACAAATAATTCCAAGGCTCATCTAATTACTACATTGGCTCAAAAATCCAAGATGTCATCTGAATCAGGCCTAGATGCAGATGAGGCTCCTCGGGTGCAGTTTCTTGGGAACAGATTATCAAGTACATGTCCTCTACATTTTAAGACCTGTGAACTAAAAGCACAAGTTATCTATCAGCCACCTCATCCTCCCATTTCCCTCACGTTATAAAATGGTGCTTGAGGAAAATAATGCAGTGGATAGTCTTATTCAAAAAGGAGTGGGGGAGAGTAGGAGGCACATAGTAGTCACCGTCTGTAGAAATTCTGGTATCTACCAGTCATCACTGCCCCAGGGTCGAAAGATACATTTTGATGAAGATCCAGTTTTGCTCTGCCTGGCTGTGATTCTGCCCTCTGAGTCTTCCTTTTTCTTCCATAAGAAATGACCCATGTGTGCCTTGGGGTAGCTTTCTTCTTCTTCTTCTTCTTCTTCTTCTTTTTTTTAGATTTTATTTATTTATTTATTTGTTTGTTTGTTTATTTTTGAGACAGAGTCTCGCTCTGTCACCCAGGTTGGAGTGCATTGGCGCGATCTTGGCTCACTGTAACCTCCTGCCTCCCAGATTCACGCCATTCTCCTACCTCAGCCTGCCAAGCAGCTGGGATCACAGGTGCCCGCTACTACGCCAGGTTAATTCTTTGTATTTTTAGTGGAGACAGGGTTTCACCATGTTAGCCAGTATGGTCTCAATCTCCTGACCTCGTGATCCGCCTGCCTCGGCCTCCCAAAGTGCTGGGATTACAGGCGTGAGCCACTGCGCCCGGCCTGGGGTAGCTTTGTTCTCAACCTGATACCTTCCTGTAGAAGGCTGAGGGGGTCCAAAGCCCTCATTTCATTTTGTGCCGTCTTTCAATCTAAGCTAGTACAATTCCTTTAAAAACTTTGTGAGTCCTTTTATATAAATTTATCATCAACATGGTTAGATAAAAGCCACATCCACATCTTTCTGACACAGATCCTTCTTTACCTAGGAGGCTACTGTGAGACAACAGTACACAGCAGAGTCTTCAAAGCCTTCGTGTTTAACTGAAAGGGTCTACAAAGCCTAAGACTTTCAGAAGGCTTACTAGCTGCACTTACAGTAGATCATTCTGAGGTTTTCACAGAGTGTCTTACAGCCCCAACCTTAAGGTCTTTACCCTAAGGTTATGCTTTGATGATTATAATCTGAATTTGATCCATGTCCTGAAGCCTCCTGAGTCTTTTTTGGGACAGTCTAAGGATAAGAAGGTTTCATTTTTGAACCCAGCAGGTCCTGGTGGCTTTATATTTCCTCTAAACTTGGCTTTAAAAGTTAATTAGTTTCACCTTTGGTTTATACCTCTTTTCTTGTATTTTACCATAGGGAACCAGAAATCAGTTGTCACTTTCTACATTCTCCATGGACATCTTCCCAGCTAAATCCATTAGTTCTTTGGGTACCCTTTCTGTTTTCCGTGTTACTTCTGGTGACAGTGTTACCCACCATCTGTTTCTGGCACCTCGTAATAAGAATCCCTTCTAGCTTCTACCCACCTGGCCCCAAAGCTACATGTTTCAGGTTATTGTTATGTCAACTGAAGAATCATGAGGTTCGTAAAATTGTAAAGGAGAGCTTCATTTCTTCTGAAGGGTTGCAGCCTGAAATCCTGCAGGCTGGGAAGTGTAGCTTCTGCCAGAAACCAGAAGCAGACATTTCAAGGGAGGGAAAAGTAAGACAGGAATTTATGCTGATGAGATTGGCCAAGTATAAATATTTAACAGGTTATAAGAAGAGCTATGAATATTCACAAAGTGGGGGACATGTACATACGTAGTAAGCAAACATGCATGCTACATGCATCCCTTGTTCACTTTCGGGTGAAGACTTAATGCATTAAAATAGTCTGTATAACCAAAAGGTCAAGTGGAGGACACAGAGGCTTCCCATGTGCAGCCTTTATAAACCAACCAGAACCAGTACACGGTTAGTGGTCTTTTATCAGGAAGGAATGCTGGTCAGTTGTGTAAATCAGTGGTGGAGCAAGTCTTTCGAAAGGGCTTAACTTTTAAGAAAGAAAGCCTAATGGTTGTTAGTGACAGAGTGGGTATAATTAGGCATGTCCAACCTCCTGTCACTGCCAGTAACTCAGTTTTTAAGGTTTCTCTGGGGTCCTTGGCCAAGAGGGTCTCTGTTCAGTCAGTTGGGGCGCTTAAGATTTTAGTTTTATTTCTCAGTTATAGCAGTACCTACATCCAGTGCAAAATTCTGTTCTGGATGGCTGTTGCAACATAGCAAAGTATCCCAGAACTTAGTAGTTTAAAACTGCCATTTCATCATTACTGTCTCTCCTAGTTCCAGATTTTAGGCTCCTCTGGGTGGTTCTTGGATTGGGTCCCTTACATGACTGTGTTCAGGTAGAGTCTCATGCCAGGTGGGTGGTTCTTGGATTGGGTCCCTTACATGACTGTATTCAGGTAGAGTCTCATGCCAGGGTTATTGATTGAAGAATGTCCCCTTCCCATCATAGAAAGACTAAAAACATCAGGCATTGGCAAGAATGTGGAGCAAGTATAACCCTTATGGCTGGTAGGAATGTAAAATGGTAGATCTACTTCGTAGCAGTTTGGCATTTCTTATAAACATGCACGTAACATGTGAGCCATCAATCCGCTTAATTTTTTTTTTTTTTTTTTTGAGAGTCTTGCTCTGTCGCCCAGGCTGCAGTGCAGTGACATGATCTCAGCTCACTGCAAGCTCTGCCTCCTGGGTTCATGCATTCTCCTGCCTCAGCCTCCTGAGTAGCTGTAACTACAGGTGCCCACCACCACGCCTGACTAATTTTTTTGTATTTTTAGTAGAGATGGGGTTTCACCATGTTAGCCAGGATGGTCTTGATCTCCTGACCTTGTGATCTGCCCGCCTCGGCCTCCCAAAGTGCTAGGATTACAGGCATGAGCAACTGCGCCCGGCCTTTTTTTTTTTTTTTCTCTCTTTTCTGAGACGGAGTTTTGCCCTTGTCGCCCAGGCTGGAGTGCCATGGCATGATCTCAACTCACGACAGCCTCCGCCTCCCAGGTTCAAGCGATTCTCCTGCCTCAGCCTCCCGAGTAGCTGGGATTATAGGCATGCACCACCACGCCCAGCTAATATTTTTGTATTTTTAGTAGAGATGGGGTTTCTCCGTGTTGGTCGGGCTGGTCTCAAACTCCCAACCTCAGGTGATCCACCCGCCTCAGCCTCCCAAAGTGTTGGGATTACAGACGTGAGCCACCACACCTGGCCCCCACTTCTAATTATCCCAAGAGAAATAAAAACATACACCCACATCTACACAGAGACTTGTATTTGGATGTTCATAGAAGCGTTATTTATAATAGCACAAAACCTGAAACAACCCCAAATTCAACTTGTGAAAGGATAAACACAATGTCTTAAGTCCGTGCTGTGAAATACTACTCAGCATTTAAAAGCAGTGAGATACTGATATACACATGAAGGAGGAACCTCAAAAGCATTGTACTAAGCCAAAGAAGACAGTCAGAGAATACACAAGGCACCATCCCATTATATGACATTTCAGAAATGCCAAAACTGTAGTGACAGAAAGACGATCAGGAGTCCAGTGGGTGGGGAGAGGGGATTGACTCCAAAGGGTCAGGAGGGAACTTCTTGGAGTGTAGAAATGTTCCATATCTTGATTGTGGCAGAAGTTGCATGACTGTATACATTTGTCAAAAGTCACTGAATTGTACACTTAAAATTGGTGAATTTTATGGCATGTAAATTGTACCTCAATAAAGCCATTTTGTGGTAAAATACACATAATATAAAAATTTACCATTTTAACTATTTTTAAGTGTGCAATTCATTCTCACTAAGTGCATTCATGTTATTATGCAACCATCATGGTCCATCTCCAGAACTCTTTTCATCTTTCAAATCTGAAACTCTCCAGGACTTTGTCATCATCCTACACTTAATCTCTGTACCCACTAAACACTAACTTCCATGCCTGCCTCCCCCAGCCTCTGGTAACCACCATTCTAGTTTTTGTCGCTATGAAATTGACTATTTATAGGTGTCACATATAAATGGATTCATAGGCTATTTGACCTTTTGTAATAAAACTTTTTTTTTTAAGTCTACTTTGGTATTGACATAGGCAAGCCAGCTTTCTTAACATTAGTGTTTGCATGATATATCTTTTCCTATCCTTTTATTTTCTGCCTCTGTTTCTATATTTAAAGTACGTTGCTGGAGAAAAGAATACTGTTGGGTCTTAATTTTTTTCAGTCTATCTGCCTGTGTGTTTTTTCCTCTCTGCCCTCCTCCATATGCCTCAAGGTCCTCCCTGAGGTTCCAGTTGGTTCTGTTAGTCACCAGCCAGTAGAGGGTGTGCTTGTGGGACAGACTCTCAGTCACAGCTGGGCTGTCTCAGGGGCTGTGGTCTGGTCCAATATCAGTAGCCTTTGGCTTGGTGCCGAGTCCTAGTCTAGTCAGTAGTAGCCAGAGTGCTGGGGAAACATGGTGTGCTGAGCACAGTGGAATATATGGCTGTATTCCACCAGGAAGCATCCTTTTCCTCAGAACTGGAACTGCTGCTTTTCTGTGTAAGGGATGTAGGAGGCCAGGATAGGCTGGATGTGCACACCGTTCCCACTGAGGGAAATTCCACGATTTCTGAGTTTTTGACTTAGGTAAGATGACTTCCACTTAGGTTTAAGTAAAGGGAAGTGAACTTTTGTTCGTATATTGGTTACTGACTGTGTGGACAACTGATAGTAAATGAATAGATCTTTTTGTGACTCTCCTTGAATTTTTTTTTCTTGCATTCTGGAAAATATCTGTCAGCTGATTCTTTCTGTACCTTTCTTACCTTTTTTTAAAATTAAAATCTTTTTTAAAAAATTCTCATGCAGTAAAATTCACGCCTTTTTGATAACATGCAGAACTGTGTTACCACCTCAACAATCAAGATACAGAACAGTTCTATCACCCCTCAAAACTCCCTCATGCCACCCTTTTAAAATCAAACCCTCCCCCACCCCGATCTCAGGGAACTGCTGATTTTTTTTTCTCCACCCCTAAAATATTGTCATATAAATGGAATCATAATTTTATAAAGCTTTAAACACTGCTTTCACCCAGCACAACATCCTTGAGATGCATCCAAGTTGAGTGTCCCCACGGGCCTCTGCTTTTATCCCTGGACAGTATTCCATCATATGAACATACCCCTGCTTCGTATCCATCCCGCAGTTGAGGGGCATTTGGGTTGTTTTCAGTTTTTGGCAATTATGAAAACTTCCGTTATCATTCATGTACTGTTTTTTCTATGAACATAGGTTTTCATTTTACTGGAGTAAATACCTAAGAGTGTGATTTCAGGGTCATATGGTGATAGGGTTTGGCTGTGTCCCCACCCAAATCTCACCTTGAATTGTAATAATCCCCAAGTATCAGGGGTGGGGCCAGGTAGAGATAATTGAATCATGGGGGTGGTTTCCCCCATACTGTTCTCGTGGTAGTGAATAAGTCTCTTGAGATCTGATGATTTTATAAAAGGGAGTTCCCCTGCACAAAGTCTTTTGCCTGCTGCCATTTAAGATGTGCCTTTGCTTCTCCTTTGCCTTCCACCATGATTGTGAGGCCTCCCCAGCCATGCTGAACTGTGAGTCCATTAAACCTCTTTCCTTCATAAATTACCGAGTTGTGGGTATGTCTTTATTAGCAGTATGAGAATAGATATAGTAAATTTAAGTTTATAAGAAAATGCCAAACTATTTTCCAAAATGACTACTGTTTTGCATTCCCACCAGCTATATATGAGGGTTGCTTTTGTAAAGCTCGTCTCAGTCACACCTTTTGCATTTCCTGGAATCTGCCTGACTTGTTGCATGTCTTGAAACCGTGGAGTAGGGAGGGGAGTTTTTTCTCTTGTTATTATATTAATAACCCACTTGGGGAATTTTTGCTTCCTCTTCACACAACCTTAGATTCAGTGGATTTCTTTACCAAGCTTGTCTTTGTGAACATGGCAGGCCTGAAAACATTCAGCTCTTCTGCAGGGAAAGTCCTGAAAGATGCACTTCAAGGGTTTAACTGAAGAGAGTCTAGTGAAGGAAATATTTATGGAGGTAAGGGCCTGGCTAAGGTAACTAACAAGCAATGATAGATCACCCAGGGATTACCAACAGCAAGAATCCCTTCCCCTCCATCACTAGGCCTGCAGAAGTGTGGAAATGGAGTAGTAATACCAGAACCCACAGAGAGCTTGAAGCCATGGAGGAGAGGCCACTCAACAGAAGCTGTAACTGTAGAATGCAGCCAGAGCCAGAATAAACCCACAGCAGGGAAGAACCACGGAGGGGAAAGAAATATCCAGACCTCTCTCTTCCACTGCCCTCTGAATCCTTTTGAACTTACCATTGGTCAAACCCAATCAGAAACCATACAGAAAGTATATTAGCATGTCAGGATTCTCCAGAAAAACAGAACCAACAGGAGATATAAGAAGAAATTTATTATGAGGAATTGGCTTGTGTGATTATGGAGGCCAAGAAATCCCATGATCTAGGGGTCCAAGAAAGTTGGAGATGTAATTCTAGCCTGAGTGCAGAGGCCTAAGAACCGGGGGAGCTGATGAATCTAAAAAAAGGAGAGAGCTCAGGTACGTACACAGAGGATTAAACAGTGCTTACCATGGTCAGGGGCTGGGAGAAGATATGGGAAGACATAGATCAAAGGATACAAAATAGCAGATATCTAGGATCAACAAGGTTTGAGATCTCATGTAGAACATGAGGACTAAAGTTAACAAAATTATATTTTATCAGGGAGTTTTGTTAGATTTTAACTGCTCTTGTCACACACACAAAAAAGGTAACCCTTTTACTATTTGTGTCCTATAATATCATGTTGTGAATCTCAAATATATGTAACAAAATTTATTGAAAATTTAAAAGGCTGGGCATAGTGGGTCAAGCTTATAATCCCAGCACTGTGGGAGGCTGATGGGGGTGGATCGCCTGAAGCCAGGAGTTCAAGACCAGCCTGGCCAACATGGTGAAATGCTGTCTCTACTAAAAATACTAAAATTAGCCAGGCAAGGTGGTGCACATTTGTGATCTCAGCTACTCGGGAGGCTGAGGCAGGAGAATTGCTTGAACCCAGGAGGGAGAGGTTGCAGTGAGCCAAGATTGCACCTCTACACTCCAGCCTGAGAGACAGAGCAACACTTCGTTTCAAAAAAAAAAAAAGGTAAATGCTGAGGTAATATTTCTACTTATAAGATTGGTACCCATCAGCCAGGCACAGTGGCTTATGCCTATAATCCCAGCACTTTGGGAAGACGAGGCAGGCGGATCACGAGGTCAGGAGATCAAGACCATCTGGCTAACACGGTGCAACCCCGTCTCTACTAAAAATACAAAAAAATTAGCTGGGCATGGTGGCGGGTGCCTGTTGTCCCAGCTAATCAGGAGGCTGAGGCAGGAGAATGGTGTGAACCCAGGAGGTGGAGCTTGCAGTGAGCTGAGATCGTGCCACTGCACTCCAGCCTGGGTGACAGAGCGAGACTCCATCTCAAAAAAAAAAAAAAAAAGATTAGTACCCATTAAATAATTTTCATTGCTGAAGGAAACGTGAGGAAACACTTATCATATACTTATGGAGAAAGTTTAAATTGCTACTAAAGCAATCTGGTAATAAATACTAATGTGGAAAAAATGCACACTCCTAGCAATATTCTTAGAGAGGAATCTAAAATATACAATTAAAATCACATAGAAAACTTTACTGAAGAATAGTTTGTAGTATTCAAAACTGAAAAGTCTAATGTTTCTCAATCGTAGAAGGGTTAAATACTTTATATGTCCGCACAATAAAGCACTATGTAGTTACTACAAAAATATATCTATGCATACTAATTTGAAGGGGGGTTCAGTATACCTTACCATTGAAAACTGGAAGTTACAGAGTAAATGTATAGTGTATCCTTTTTTTTTTTATAGATAAAAGCAAAAAATAACAAAATCCTGTATGTGTGTTTTGTGTTTGCACAGTCATGTAGAAGAGGGTTGAAATACGGTAACGCCAAGCCATTAGCATTATCTCAGGGCAGTAAAGGGTGGAATGAGAGAAAAATGTTAAGGTTTTCTTTGTACACCTTATTTTTTTTTTCACATGAAGCATAACTTAAGCATATCGTATTATACTATTGTGTTTAAAATAAAAATGTATCTTTTGTAAAATAATAAAATAATAATCACAGCAAATAAGCCTTTTGTGGAGCCAATAGGAGTCAGCTTTGGGGGACACAGTGCAGGGCAGAGAAGGAAGGAAAATGGGCCAAGATGAGCTGAGACAGGCAGTGGCAAATGGAGAATAACCAGCCCGACTCATCCCCTGTGCCTCTCAGCACATTCTTACCTTTTGCTTGGAGGACATTGAGGACATTGGTTTCCTCCCACAAACTCCCATCAGCCAATGTATCATCATCATGTGATGTCATTTCAATTTCACCTAAATCTGAATTGTGACATTGGCCACCATGAGTGCCCTTCATGTAAGAATGCAAGGAAAAGACGTAACTAAATGTAACTGTTTCAGCCCCAGCCTCTGTAGATGGACACTAGGACCAAACTGATACATCAGAGCCTTCTTTTTCCATCACTCATTCCATGTTTGCCTTATCCTGGCGGCACCCCAGATGGGCAGTGTTTTATTTGGTGGGTGCATTAGTTTCCTAGGGTATTATAACAAAATACCATAAACTAGGTGACTTAAAACAACGGAAATTTATTGTCTCCCAGTTTTGGAGGCCAGAAGTGTGAAATCAAGGTGTTGACGAGGCTGTGTTCCCTCTAAAACCCGTGGGGGAATCCTTCCTTGCCTTCTAGCTATTGGTGGTTGCAAGTCATCTTTAGTGTTCCTTGACTTGTTGAAGCATCATTCCCATCCTCTGTCTTCACGTGATGTTCTCCCTGTGTGTCTTCACATTGTCTTCCCCTTGTGTGCATCTGTCTGTGTGTCCAGACTTCTCCTTTTTATAAAGAGACCAGCCATATTGTATTAGAATCTACCCTAATGATCTCATTTTAATTTAATTACCTCTATAAAGACCCTACTTCCAAATAAGGACACTTGCTGAAGTACTGGTCTCAAATTCCTGACCTCAGGTGATCCGCTCACCTCAGCGTCCCAAAGTGTTGGGATTACAGGCGTGAGCCACCACACCCTACCTGTTAACGTTTTCTAATTTAGTAAAAACAAAGAGTAGGTAAAGCAGCTCACTGAATGGCTGAGACCCAAGCTGTCTACCATGGACTGCCAAGATGCCCTGCTGAAGAATGACAGATAACATTCCTTTCAGTTATACAAAACCATTGTTAGTAATCTTAAAATGTTATGTTTTATGTTTTTTTAGCTGTGAAAAGTTTTTAAAAGGTGCTCAAAGTGTATATGGCATTCTAGATTTGTGCCAGATGTCCATTAAGTGATTTACAAATGTTGAGAATCTAAGTATTCTCAGAATTCTTACTTATTCAGGTTTTTGTGTTCATCCAAATTAAAATTGTCATGCAAAGGGTCCCTATCAAATACTGTCAAAACAATTTGACCTAACTGACATTTATAAAACAACAGCAGAATATGCATTTTTGGAAAGTGTACATAAAATATTTACCCAACAAAGATGACCTAATTGTTTTGTTTTTAAAGAAAGTTTAAATAAAATTAAATCTTTGCTTGGGAAAAAACTCTCTTCTCCTGTCTCCAGTGATTCAATTAGGGAAGCTGTTAATAGGTAGGAGGGAGAGAGGCCAGCTCACAACTTAATAGATATCAGCTGCTTAAATCGTTATACACTAAAATTCTTATTTTTGTTTAAAACTAAATAAATCAAAATTATAACATGCAACATGGCATTCAGGCTTATTAAATTATGAATTTTTTCTGCTTCTTAAAAGGAAAAAACCTGTTTATCTAGAAGGACTTTGGAATTTATAGTTACAGTGAGTTTCTATATATACTGTATTTCAATTACTACTTTTCAAAGAACTAAAACATTATATACTATATACTGTTGTATGCTATAAAATAAATATACTCAATAGAAATTATACTGAGCATATGTAAATCTTTCTTTCAAGATCCAGAAACCACCACACCTAAAACTGAGGGTACATTAATCATGAATTAATATAGAACATGAGCCCAATTTGAAAATATTTGCTCATAGTGTTACTTTGCATGGAATTGTGATCTGTCCTAGCAGATTTTAATGTTGAATGCATGTATCTTGAAGGAGGAATATCACAAACGTGACTTCACGGAGGTGCTCTCTCCCAACATGTACAACAGTAAACTCTGGGAAGCCTCGGGCCACTGGCAGCATTACAGCGAGAACATGTTTACCTTTGAGATTGAAAAGGACACTTTTGCCCTCAAACCCATGAATTGTCCAGGTCACTGGTGAGTATTAAAAGTGAAGCAGACCTTTTCATGAGAGCACATAGCACACTTCGTCACAGTTAGCTTTTAATATTATTATTTTGCTTTGTGGAATGAAAGAATCCCTTTAATCTGAAGAGTGGTGATAACTAATTTTTACTAAGTTGTTTCATTCTAGAGAATGGATTTACTTTTGAAAATATATTTGATCTTTGGCAGGTATGGAATGTTAGCTGGTAACCATTGCATTTTTTGTGCCAATTAAAGGGTAATGTTATGTGTCAATTTTATAAGTTTTGTAATATTTGTCTTATAGTAATGCACTTCAAATGTTCATATTTGCAGAACATTTAGTTCTTTCATACTGTTTGGGTGGATTATAACAAGATCAATGAGGTCATAATCAATGGGTTTTTGGATTTCACTGATTCCAAGATACCATTTTTCTTCCGCATTTCAACATTTCTGAAGTTGAAATGCATCTTATAGTTGGTGGCATCTTAGCCTTGTGTCATAATTTAATTAATAGGTTATTTTCTTTCTTTGTAGCACATAAAATAAAGATATATTTTACAATCAATGCTGTCTTTGATTCTATGAAAGACTAATTATCATAAAGTTGGTATGCAAATTCAACCTTGTAAGACAAACATATTTTACAACTGAAATTGAATAGGCATAATTGTCCACAAAAAGAATCCCAACAATCATAGTTTTTGTATTATCAACATAGATAGTTTCAAGTAAATTTACACAGAAGATAATTATTAAAACCAATAACTGAACACTGAAGAAAGCTCTTTGCCCTTTTAAGTGAAGACAAGTAGAAATTTAACTTTATGATGATGTCATGTAAAAAATACATATAACTTTAATTTTAGGAATACTGGCATGTAAACATTCTGTACCTTCTCTTTCTAAGCAGAAGGTAGAAGCTACGCTAGTGTTTTGCATTGTAAAACACTTGCGTTAACAACTTCTTAACTCATTTTCTCAAAGGCATCCTTTAAAATTATAGCCTCACACTTTAGCTATAATGAAAGTAGAGAATTTAAGTTTGTCTTTTTACACCTCAGAATAAGGAAGCAAGACCACGATGGCTTAGAGGCAGTGGGATATGGAAGCCAGGAGTGCTTTCTGCAGGAGAGAAGTCTTTCATTCAACAGAGAACATAGCTGAGTGGTTTTTGTGCTTAGAGCTAGAAGTGCAGAGGTGATTAAGACACAAACCATTTCCTCATGGAGCTCATAAGCAGAGTGGGCAGGGCCATGCATGTAGACAATCTGTTATAAAAAGACCAGTGCCATAATGATGGCATGTTTGAGGTGTTCCAGGAGCCTGAGGAGAAACTGCCTAATCCTGTCTAGGGAAATGTCTAGGAGGGCTTCATTTAAGAAGTAGCGTTTGAAATGAATTAAACAGTAAATGGTGATTCACTGTATGGATGAGGGAAGGGAACAGCATTTCTGGGAAGAGATAATAGACAAGCTTCTTTCTTAGAGTGCTGCAGTGATGTAAATGCAAGGTTCACTAATTTCTGGAAGAAATGTTTTCTTTAACTTGGTGATCTAAGAACTGGAATAAGGAGTTTATGAATTTTGAGGCTTAATTGTAACTTCTTTATATTTAGATAATTATTTAATCTTTCTGTGCCGTGTAAAAGCTGTGTGTTTCTGCATCTTTTCTAGTCTAATGTTTGCCCATCGTCCACGATCTTGGAGGGAAATGCCTATGAGATTTGCTGATTTTGGAGTTCTGCATAGAAATGAACTGTCGGGGACTCTAAGCGGCTTGACCAGAGTCAGGCGCTTCCAGCAGGATGATGCTCACATCTTTTGCACAGTGGAGCAGGTAAACACTAACACAGAGTGAAGCATGGTGGTCACAAATTCAGTGTGATGCCCTGAACACATCTTGTATTCTTTCAGAGTTACTGAAACATAGATGTTTGGTCTAGTCTCTGAGATCTCATTCAGCTCTAACCTGCTGTGATTCTCTAAATTAGGTCAACAGGTTAATCATCTCTTGACATGAAATGTGTTACTTTTTCTTTGGCTTCCTTCAGTGATTTTATTAACCTGAATTCCATTAAATGGAGTATTTTAAGGGATTTGGTGGAATTCTGGATGTTTTGTTTTTCAATATTGCCTAGAACTTAAAATTTACTTTTTCAAGTTTTTGTGTTAATTCAAGTTAAAATTACCATGCAAAGGGTCACTGTCAAACAATTTGACCTAATTGATGTTTATATAACAGCAGGAGAATATACATTCTTTGGTTTTCATGTTGGATGGTTAATGTGCCAGTGTTGTATCCAATGTGCTTCATGTTGGATGGGTAATATGCTAATGTTGTACCAAGGTGTGAGGGAGGCACATCTTACAAGTGTGTACACCCAATCATCACGCTTAGGAACTACAAAAGGATCAGAGTGTTTGTTTTTTGAAATTGTACGTAGAATATTTACTAAGATAGACCATATTCTGGACCATAAAACAAGTCTCAATAAGTTGAAAGGGATTCAATTAAAACAAAATGTTTAATTAACCCAAATGTTTAACCCTAATCCTGACTGAGCACAATAGAATTAAAAATAGATAACACAAAATCCCAAAGGAAAATTAGATAATTTTATGTAACAAATGAAATAAAACACCTCAAAATTTGTGGGATGCCATTTAAGTGGTATTTAGAGGGATGTTTACAGCAGTGAATACCTGCATTAGAAAAGAAAAATCAATGACTTAGCTTTTACTTAAGATAGAAAAAGAAGAACAAATTACACCCAATGTAATGGAAGCAAAAGAAAGAAAATAAGAAGGAGCAGAGCAGAAATCATTGAAATAGAAAAAGAAAATGAAGAATATAAATAAAACAAAAGCTGGTTGTCTGAGAAGTCAGACTGATGAGGGGAAAAAGAGAAGGCACAAATAAAAATGTCAGGAATAAGACAGATGTCATCACTACAGATTCTGTAGCTATTAAAAAGATAAGGCAGTTTTATGAATAACTTTATGCTAATACATTTGACAGCTTAGATGAAATGGATAAATCCTTGAAGGACACAAACTATTCAGCTTTACTCAAGAAGAAGTAGATCATCTGAATAGCCCTGTGTCTACTACAGAAATTTGATTAATAGTTAAAAACCTTCCTACACAGAAAATTCCAGGCCAAGATGGTTTTACTGGTGAATTCTACCAAACATTAAAGAAGGAATAATACCGATCTGGAGATATTCTTCCAGAAAATTGAAGAGGAGGAGATCTTCACCACCTCATGAAGCTAATGAAGCTAATCTTGCACTGATAGAAAAATAAGACAAAGAAATTTTTTAAAAAACTACTGAATATCTCAAAGAACTTAAACAACATTTTAGTCGTCAAATCTAGTAATTTTTTAAGAAGGACATGTTAATCAAATGGACTGAATCCCAGGAATGAAAAGTTAGTTTAACATTAGAAAATGAATCATTGTAATTCCCCACATTCACAAACAAAAAAAAGAAAACAAAAAGACAAAAAACATATGATCTTCTCAGTAGATGCAGGAAAAAGTATTTGGCCAAATTGTACATCCATATCTGATAAAACTCTCAAAACTAGAAATGGAAGGGATCTTTCTTAACCTGATAAAAGGCCTCTATGAAAAACCTACAGTTCTCATACTTAATAGTGAAAGTCTGAATGCTTTACTCTTAAAATCAGGAATTAGGTAAGGATTCTCTCATTACTTCTCTGATCATTGTACTGCAGGTACTTTCTGATGCAGTAAGTTAAGAAAGAGAAATAAAAAACACCTAGATTGGAAAGAATTAAAACTCTTGTAAATGATATAATCTATGTAGAGATTAGATGGAATCTACAAAAAGCTATTAGAAGTAAGGTGAATTTATAAAAATTGTAGTGTGGAATATCAATATATAAAAATCAATTGTATATGCATTTCACAACAATAAACCCTTAGAAATTGCAAATAAGAAACAATTTATAATAGCATCACAAAACATGATAATACTTTGGGATAAAACTGACAAATATGTTGCTGTGGACTGAGTTGTGACTCCCAAAATTTATATGTCGAAGTCCTAACCCCCAATGTGATGGTGTTTGGAAATGGGGCTTTTGGGAAGTAATTAGGTATAGATGAGATCATGAGGATGGAGCCCTCATGATAGGATTAGTGCCCTTTTAAGGAGATACCAGAGGCTTCCTTTTTGTCTCTGCCATGTGAGGACACAGTGAGAAGTCAGCCATCAGCAAACTGGGAAGAAAGCCCTTACCAAGGAATTGAATCAGCTGGCACATTGATCTTGGATCTCCCAGCCTGCAGAACTGTGAAGAATGAATTCTTCTTATTTAAGCCACACAGCCTATGGTTTTTCATTCTGGCAGCCCAAGCTGGTAATACATAGGTACACAACCTATACAGTGAAAACTTTAAGACATTGCTGAGATAAATTTAAAGAAGGCCTAAATACTGGCCTCATAAAATGAGTTAGGGAGGATTCCCTCTTTTTCTATTGATTGGAGTAGTTTCAGAAGGAATGATACCAGCTCCTCCTTTTACCTCTGGTAGAATTCAGCTGTGAATCCGTCTGGTCCTGGATTTTTTTGGTTGGTAGGATATTAATTATTGCTTCAATTTCAGAGCCTGTTATTGGTCTATTCAGAGATTCAATTTTTTCCTGGTTTAGTCTTCGGAGGGTGTATGTGTCCATGAATTGATCTATTTCCTCTAGATTTTGTAGTTTATTTGTGAAGAGATGTTTATAGTATTCTCTGATGGTAGTTTGTATTTCTGTGGGATCAGTGGTGATATCCCTTTTATCATTTTTTATTGCATCTATTTGATTCTTCTCTTTTCTTCTTTATTAGTCTTGCTAGAGGTCTATCAATTTTGTTGATCTTTTCAGAAAACCAGCTCCTGGATTCATTGATTTTTTGGAGGGTTTTTTGTGTCTCTATCTCCTTCAGTTCTGCTCTGATCTTAGTTATTTCTTGCCTTCTGCTCGCTTTTGAATGTGTTTGCTCTTGCTTCTCTAGTTCTTTTAATTGTGATGTCAGGGTGTCAATTTTAGATCTTTCCCGCTTTCTCTTATGGGCATTTAGTGCTATATATTTCCCTCTACACACTGCTTTAAATGTGTCCCAGAGATTCTGGTATGTTGTATCTTGTTCTCATTGGTTTCAAAGACTATCTTTATTTCTGCCTTCCTTTTGTTATGTACCCAGTAGTCATTCAGGAGCAGGTTGTTCAGTTTCCATGTAGTTGAGCGATTTTGAGTGAGTTTCTTACTCCTGAGTTCTAGTTTGATTGCCCTGTGGTCTGAGAGACAGTTTGTTGTAATTTCTGTTCTTTTACACTTGCTGAGGAGTGCTTTACTTCCAACTATGTGGTCAATTTTGGAATAAGTGCAATGTGGTGCTGAGAAGAATGTATATTCTGTTGATTTGGGGTGGAAAGTTTTGTAGATGTCTAGTAGGTCCGCTTGGTGCAGAGCTGACTTCAATTCCTGGATATCCTTTTTAAGTTTCTGTCTTATTGATCTGTCTAATGTTGACAGTGGGGTGTTAAAGTCTCCCATTATTATTGTGTGGAAGTCTAAGTCTCTTTGTAGGTCTCTAAGGACTTGCTTTATGAATCTGGGTGCTCCCGTGTTGGGTGCATATATATTTAGGATAGTTAGCTCTTCTTGTTGAATTGATTGCTTTACCATTATGTAATGGCCTTCAAAGCCTGGGAGAGACACAACAAAAGAAGATAATTTTAGACCAATATCCCTGATGAACAGCGATGCAAAAATTCTCAATAAAATACTGGCAAACTGAATCCAGCAGCACATCAAAAAGCTTATCCACCATGATCAAGTGGGCTTCATCCCTGGGATGCAAGGCTGGTTCAACATCTGCAAATCAATATATGTAATCCAGCATATAAACAGAACCAAAGACAAAAACCACATGATTATCTCAATAGATGCAGAAAAAAACCTTTGACAAAATTCAACAGCCCTTCATGCTAAAACCTCTCAATAAATTCGGTATTGATGGGACATATCTCAAAATAATAAGAGCTATTTATGACAAACTCACAGCCATTATCATACTGAATGGGCAAAAACTGGTAGCATTCCCTTTGAAAACTGGCCCAAGACAGGGATGCCCTCTCTCACTACTCCTATTCAACATAGTGTTGGAAGTTCTGGCCAGGGCAATCAGGCAAGAGAAAGAAATAAAGAGTATTCAATTAAGAAAAGAGGAAGTCAAATTGTCCCTGTTTGCAGGTGGCATGATTGTATATCTAGAAAACCCCATCGTCTCAGCCCAAAATCTCCTTAAGCTGATAAGGAACTTCAGCAAAGTCTCAGTATACAAAATCAGTGTGCAAAAATCACAAGCATTCTTATACACCAGTAACAGACAAACAGAGAGCCAAATCATGAGTGAACTCCCATTCACAATTGCTTCAAAGAGAATAAAATGCCTAGGAATCCAACTTACAAGGGATGTGAAGGGCCTTTTCAAGGAGGACTACAAACCACTGCCGAATAAAATAAAAGAGGACACAAACAAATGGAAGAGCATTCCATGCTCATGGGTAGGAAGAATCAATATCGTGAAAATGGCCATACTGCCCAAGGTAATTTATAGATTCGATGCCATCCCCATCAAGATACCAATGACTTTCTTCACAGAATTGGAAAAAACTACTTTAAAGTTCTTATGGAACCAAAAAAGAGCCCACATTGCCAAGTAATCATAAGCCAAAAGAACAAAGCTAGAGGCATCACACTACTTGACTTCAAACTATAATACAAGGCTACAGTAACCAAAACAGCATGGTACTGGTACCAAAATAGAGATCTAGACCAATGGAACAGAACAGAGCCCTCAGAAATAATACCACACATCTACAACCTTCTGATCTTTGACAAACCTGACAAAAACAAGAAATGGGAAAAGGATTCCCTATTTAATAAATGGTGCTGGGAAAACTGGCTAGCCGTATGTAGAAAGCTGAAACTGGATCCCTTCCTTACACCTTATACAAAAATTAATTCAAGATGGATTAAAGACTTAAATGAAAGACCTAAAACCATAAAAACCCTAGAAGAAAACCTAGGCAATACCATTCAGGACATAGTCATGGGCAACGACTTCATGTCTAAAACACCAAAAGCAATGGCAACAAAAGCCAAAATTGACAAATGGGTTCTAATTAAACTGAAAAGCTTCTGCACAGCAAAAGAAACTACCATCAGAGTGAACAGGCAACCTACAGAATGGGAAAAAAATTTTTGCAGTCTTCTCATCTGACGAAGGGCTAATATCCAGAATCTACAAAGAACTCAAACAAATTTACAAGAAAAAAACAACCCCCTCAAAAAGTGGGTGAAGGATATGAACAGACACTTCTTGAAAGAAGACATTTATGCAGCCTACAGACACATGAAAAAATGCTCATCATCACTGGCCATCAGAAATGAAAATCAAAACCACAATGAGATACCATCTCACACCAGTTAGAATGGCGAACATTAAAAAGTCAGGAAACAACAGGTGCTAGAGAGGATATGGAGAAATAGGAACACTTTTACACTGTGGGTGGGACTGTAAACTAGTTCAACCATTGTGGAAGACAGGGTGGTGATTCCTCAAGGATCTAGAACTAGAAATACCATTTGACCCAGCCATCCCATTACTGGGTGTATACCAAAGGATTATAAATCATGCTGCTATAAAGACACATACACACGTTTGTTTATTGCGGCACTGTTCACGATAGCAAAGACTTGAAACCAACCCAAATGTCCATCAGTGACAGGCTGGATTAAGAAAATGTGGCACATATATACCATGGAATACTACGCAGCCATAAAAAAGGATGAGTTCATGTCCTTTGCAGGGACATGGATGCAGCTGGAAACCATCATTCTCAGCAAACTGTTGCAAGGACAAATAACCAAACAACGCATGTTCTCACTCATAGGTGGGAATTGAACAATGAGAACACTTGGACACAGGAAAGGGAACATCACACACCGGGGCCTGTTGTGGGGTGGGAGGAGGTGGGAGGGACAGCTTTAGGAAATATACCTAATGTAAATAACAAGTTAGTGGGTGCAGCACACCAACATGGCACATGTATACATATGTAACAAACCTGCACGTTGTGCACATGTACCCTAGAAATTAAAGTATAATAAAAAAAAATGAAGGCCTAAATAAATGAAATATACCTTGTTCATGGGTTGGAAGACTAAATATTATTAAAATATCAATTATCCCCAAATTAATCTATAAAGTCAGTACAACCCCAGTCAATACCCAAGCAGACTTTTTTTTCTCCGTAAGAGTTGACATGCTGATTCTAAAATTCGTATAGAAATCACAAGAACCTAGAATAGCCAAAAGAACTTTGAAAAATAAAAACAAATTTGGAAGGCTCACTATGCTTGATTTCAAGAATTATTAGAAACTACAGTAATCATGCTGGTCTAGATAGACAAATAAATCAGCAAAACAGAGTCTAGAAATAGACACAAATATATGGACAACTGATTTTTAATTAAGATTCAAAGGCAATAAAATGGAGGCAAGATAATATTTTCAACAAATGATGCTGGAATGATTGTGTATCCATATGCAAAACATGAGGTATGAGGATTCATACCTCATACCATATGAAAAAATTAAGATGAATCACAGGCCTAAATGTAAAACCTAAAAATACAAAACAAAACTTCTAGAATAAAAATTGGGGAAAATCTTTGCGATTAGGTGATAGGTGATGATTTCTCAGATATGACACCAAAGGGCAATCCATAAAAGAAAAAAGTTGATAAATTGGATTCCCCAAAATGTAAAACTTCTGCTCTTCAAAAGATACTGATCAGACACAGGAAAGACAGGTCACAGACTGGGAGAAAATATTTGTGAGGCATATATCAAATAAAGGACTTAAATCCAGAATACTTAATGAATATTCAAACCTCAATAAGAAAACAGACAACTCAGTTAAACAATGAGCAACAAAGACCTGCTTTGGGGCAGATGAAGTAGGTGCTTTCCCTATCCTTCCCTCTAAGTACAAGTAAAAACCTTGGATAGTATATATAAAACAAACACGAGACTCTGAAATGTGGTGAGAACAGAGGCACACTGGCTATGGACATCAGGACCTAAGAAACAACATGATAGTGAGTTTCTTAGGTGTTTTTTTTTTTGTTTTTTTTTTGTTGTTGTTTGTTTTTTTGCCACATATATTCCAGACTTGGCAACCAACAAATGCCAACAGGCATAGATAAAATAGGCCAACAGAAGTCTGTTTGCTGTAGCCAAAGGACTGGGAAAGGGGCAACCTAGAAAGACAGAAAAGTTTTAGACAATATCTAAAACTTTTTTTTAGCCAGACACCACAGAAAAAAACTGTGGCCCTTTATATGCCAGCAAAGGCTGATTGAGGAGCTTATATTTTAACTCTCACCAGGCTCTAACTAAGTACCCCAACACCTGTTGGAATGGGTAAGAGAAGGCTTAGTAGGAAGCTGGGACTTTTACTCCTGCGTTAACAGGATATCCCATTCCCCTCCCCCAACCCAGCAGTGTCAGTGAAGACTATGTAGGGGAGCTTGGACTTTCACCGTCCCCTGGAAGTAATGAGGTGCCTCTTCCACTCCTGCTTGAGTAGTATCAGAAGACATCTAGTGGAAAGATAAGACTTTTTCACTGCCCATTGGTCATGAGGCCATGCATTCTATGTGCAGTAATGGCCATGGAGGGGGAGCTAGAACACCCATGCAACCCAGAAGTAATGAGGAACTCCTCTCCCCTTACTTCCTTTCCAAAAGCTTGGACTGCTTTTCCCACCTGACAGTAACTGGCCAGTACTGTCTTCCCCCTGCTGGAAGAGCATCAGTGGAAGTCAGCTAAAACAACATTTAAGATCCAGAGGCTTATTATAAAACCCAAAATGTCCAGGTTTAAGAAATTGAAAATCACTCATCATGCTAAGAACAAGAAAAATCTCAACTTGAATTTAAAAAGGCAATCTATGAACAGTAACACTGAGATAACAAAGATGTTACAATTGTCTGACAGATATTTTAAAGCAACCACCATAAAAATGCAATTACTAACTAATGAGCAATTACTAACACACTTGAAACAAACAAAAATTACAAAGTCAGCAAATAAACAGAAAATCTCAGGAAAGAAATAGAAGATATAAAGAAGAAACAAATGGTAATTTTGAACTGAGAAATATAATATTCAGTGAATAGATTCATAAGCAGAATGGTAAAGACAGACTTGAAGACAAGAACAGAAATTACCCAATCTGAAAAACAGAGAGAAAACAGACTGAAAGAGAAAAGGGCAGAGCCTGAGAACAGTAGGATATAACAAGATATCTGACATTCATATCATCATAATGTTGAAAGGAGAGGAGACTGAAGGTGGGAGTGAAAAAGTACTCAAAGAAATAATAGCTGACAACTTGCCAAATTTGGCAAAAGCATCTACAGATTCAAGAAACTGTTCAGAATAGATTGAAAGAAACCTACACCAAGATACATCATAGTAAACTGAAAACTAAAGACAAAGAAAAAGCTTGCAAGAAATGAGAGAGAAATGATGCATTACCTTTAAAGAGAAAAACAATTTGAAAGCAATTTCTCATTAAAAAACAAAAACAAAAAAAATCCTGGAGGCCAGGAGGAAGTGGCACAATACTTTTCAAGTGCTGAAAAAAGAAAAAGGAATTTTCAACCCAGAAATCTATGTCTATAGAAAATACCCTTCAGGAATTGAGAGGAAATCAAGACATTGGACCCACCAAAAGAATGGCTATAGGAAGTTTTCTAAACAGAAAGGAAATGATGAAAAGAGGAGTCAGGGGACTTTAGGAAGAAAAAGATTGTGAAAATAAAAATGGGTAAATACAATATATTTTCCTTCTTTTGCGTTTTCTAAATTATGTTTGATCGTTGAAGTAAAAATCACATGCTCTTTCTGACGTTCTAAATGTATGTAGAAGAAATGTTTAAGAAAATTATACTATAAATGGGGGAGGGCAAAGGGAATAAAAGTTTCTGTACTTCACCTGAGCTGGTAAAGTGACAATATCTAGACTGATAAGTTATATAATACCTAGAAAACCCACTGAAAAACAAAACTATAGACAGAGATACACTAAGAGAACCTATAGATAAATTGGAATTGAATTCCAAAAAATTATTAAAAGTAATCCATAGGAAGACAGGAAAAAGAAAACAGAAATGAATAACAAGAGAGAACAAGAAGGAAACAAAAAGGCAGTGTAAAGCCTTAACATATTACATTAAGTGTTAATGATCTAAATAAACCAATTAAAAGAGATTGACATAGTGGATTAAAAAATATGACCCAGGCTGGGCGAGGTGGCTCACGCCTGTAATCCCAGCACTTTGGGAGGCCAAGGCAGGCAGATCACGAGGTCAGGAGTTCAAGACCAGCCTAACCAACATGGTGAAACCCTATCTCTACTAAAAATACATAAATTAGCTGGGTGTGGTGGTGCACACCTGTAATCCCAGCTATTGAGGATGCTGAGGCAAGAGAATCACTTGAACTTGGGAGGCAGAGGTTGCAGTGAGCCGAGAGCATGCCATTGCACTCTAGCCTGGGCGACAGTGATATTCCATCTCAAAAAAAACCAAAAAACAAAAAAACAGAAAAAAAAAACGACCCAACAATATGCTTCCTACAAGAAATACACTCCAACTAATAACACTAAAGTCAGATTGAAAGTAAAAGGATGGTAAAATATTATACAAATAATCAAAAGCAATCTAGGATGGCTATATTAATGTCAGATAAAATAGACTTCAAGACAGAGATTATATAATGATAAAAGGGTCAATCCACCGCAGAGACATAGCAATCCTAAATGTGTGGGCATCACACAACAGAGCTGCAAAATATATAAAGCAAAAACTGATAAATTGAAAGGAGAAATAGACAAATTCACAATTATATTTGGAAACTTCAACACCCCTCTCTCAAAAAAGAACAGAACAACTAGGCAGAAAATCAGCAATGATATAGAAGAGCTCCGCTATACAATCAACCTAACTGACTTGTGTAGAGCACCCAACAACAGCAGAACACATATTCTGTTCAAGTGCCCACAAAACATTTAAACTATGGTGGATCATATCCTGGGCCATCAGACAAACCTCAACAAGTTTAAAAGAATTGAAATTATACAAAGTGTTTTTTCCAAACCCATGGAATTAAAGTAGAAATCAATAGCAGGATGGTAACAGGAAATCTTTTTTTCTTTTTTTCTTTTTTTTTTTTTTTTGAGATGGAATTTTGCTGTTGTCACCCAAGCTGGAGTACAATGGTGCAATCTTGCTTACTGCAATCTCCAGCTCCCAGCTTCTGCCTCAGCCCCCTGAGAAGCTGGAATTACAGGTGTGCTCCACCATGCCTGGCTAATTCGTGTGTGTGTGTGTGTGTGTGTGTGTGTGTGTATTTTTAGTAGAGGCGGAGTTTCACCATGTTGGCCAGGCTAGTCTCAAACTCCTGACCTCGGGTGATCCACCCGCCTTGGCCTCCCAAAGTGCTGGGATTACAGGAATGAGCCAACATACCCGGCTGATAACAGGAAATCTATAAGCCCTATTGATCACTGTATCTAAACATATTATTACTTCCTGGTAATTTCATTCTTTCCTGAATTCCCTTCATCCTGCAGAGTGCTTAGCATGTGGGAAGTTATTGTTTATGCTATGTTTGTATTAGTCAGTGTTCACCAAAGAAACAGAGACAGTAGAATATATACATATATGAGGAGATTTATTACGGGAATTGGCTCACTTGATTTTGGAGGCTGAGAAGTCCCATGATATGCCAATTAAAAACTGGAGAAAGGCCAGGCATGGTAGCTCACGCCTGTAATCCCAGCACTTTGGGAGGCTGAAGCGGGCGGATCACCTGAGGTTGGGAGTTCAAGACCAGACTGACCAACATGGAGAAACCCTGTCTCTACTAAAAATACAAAATTAGCCGGGCGTGGTGGCACATGCCTGTAATCCCAGCTACTCGGGAGGCTGAGACAGGAGAATCGCTTGAACCCGGGAGGCAGAGGTTGCGGTGAGCCGAGATCGCGCCATTGCACTCCAGCCTAGGCAACAAGAGCGAAACTGCATCTCAAAAAAAAAAAAAAAAAGGCTGAAGAACTAGGAAAGCTGATGGTATAACTCCCAGTTTGAGGCCAAAAGCCTCAGTGGGATGAGCAGAGGAGGGAGCTGGTGTAAGTTCTAGAGTCGGTGGGCCTGAGAACCAGGAGCTCCAATGTCTGAGAAGAGGAGAAAATAAATGTCCCAACTCAAAAAGAGACAGAATTTGCCCTTCCTCTACCTTTGAGTTCTATTCTTGCCCTCAACAGATTGGATGAGGCCCACCCACACTGGGGAGGGTGGAAGTTGTTTACCTATTCCACTGATTCAGATGCGCATCTCTTCAAGAAACACCCTCACAGGCATTCCCAGAAATAAATGTAAAGGTGGCCAGCTGTCTGGCATCTCTTAGCTCAGTCGAGTTGACACTTAAAAACAGCCATCACAAGCCATTATCCTCAGCAAACTAACACAGGAACAGAAAACTAAACGCCCTATGTTCTCACTTATAAGTGGGAACTGAACAATGAGAACAGATGGACACAGGGAGGGGAACAACACACACTGGGGCCTGTCGGAGGGAAGCTGGGGGAGGAAGAGCATCAGGATAAATAGCTAATGCATTCTGGGCTTAAATACCTAGGTGATGGGTTGATAGGTGGAGCAAACCACCATGGCACACATATACTTATGTAATAAACTACACATCCTGCATATGTACCCAGGAACTTAAAAAAAAAAAAAAAAAAAAAGACTAGGTATAGTGGGTCACGCCTATAATCCCAGCACTTTGGGAGGCTGAGGCAGGTGAGTCACTTGAGGCCAGGAGTTCAAGACCAGCCTGGCCAACATGGCGAAACCCCTTCTCTACTAAAAAAAAAAAAAAAAAAAAAAAAAAATACAAAAATTAACCGAGTGTGGTGGTGAGCACCTGTAGTTCCAGCTACTCGGGAGACTGAGGCATAAGAATCACTTGAACCCGAGAGGCAGGTTGCAGTGAGCTGGGATCACACCACTCCATTCCAGCCTGGGTGACAGAGCAAGACTGTCTCAGAAAACAAAACAAAACAAGAAACTAGCCATCGCAGTTAATGAAAGAAAGACTTGATATCTCAAATCCATAAAATTCCCTGCATTTCAGGTGCTTCTCTCTGGTTTAAGCTGCCATCATCTTGCTCCTAATTGACTCCGCCAGCTTCCTGACGGGGCTGTCTTCTAATCTTGCCAATTCATTCCACATACTGTGAAAGAAAGAACACATTGGGTCATGTTAGTCCGCTGCTTAAACAAAACAAAACAAAAACCCTTCATTGCCTCCCCATTGTTCTCAGGCTAAAAAATCCATACATTCGCCTGGCTTTGAAAGCACTTAATTTTCTCTGGCCCCTGCCTGCCTCTAGCCTGCTCACCTACCACGCTGCCCCTCTGCCCTTCATCCCATCATATGCAGCCCCTGACTTAGTCTGCTCCTGTGTCCACTGAGCCTTCAATTCAAGGTGTCTGCTCACAGAGCTCCTGAGCTACCATTCCATGCAGAGCGTTTGCTTGTCCCCTGCTGCAGCTCAGTCTCACTTCCTCTGGGCAGCCCCTCCTTGCCGTTCTCCTGTGCGTGGCGCTGCCTTTTCACAGTACAGTTCCCTCGCCTACTCCTCCGTTCCCTGCTCTGGCCTGGAGAATCTGCCAGCCCGCATGTGCCTAGCACTCAAATGAAGATTCAACTCAGGATCGGATGAACAACCAAAACAGGGTCACCAACTGTACTCCATTAAAAACATACTTTATTTCTGTCTGGCATGAAGAAATTTATTTTTTAAAACATAAATGAATTTAATTTGATGTTCTTTTTGAATGTTTCGTTTGCTTTGATTTCAGATTGAAGAAGAAATAAAGGGGTGTTTGCAGTTTTTGCAATCTGTTTACTCAACATTTGGCTTCTCCTTTCAATTAAACCTGTCAACAAGGCCGGAAAACTTCCTAGGAGAGATTGAGATGTGGAATGAGGCTGAGAAGGTAAAAAACACACCTTGTACTTCCTCTTCATTTTAGTCATATGGAAAACACCTGAGAGGCTGTGCTTCTTTGCAGGAGGATGCAATAATTTGTAATAGAAATTTTGAAACTGGAAATTGTGGGATAAATGTATAGGTTGTAGAATGTGGTTATCCCGTTTTCTTTGTGACGGTGATAATAATAATACCTTACATTTGCTTCACACTTAAAGTTCATATCTGGCTTTTACTTATAGTCTTTCAGTGCTGGTCACTAAGAATTGGCTCAGGTTTTTAAAGAAATCTTCTGATTGCTATAACTCTCGGTTTGTGAGGTTTATTTTAAACCATTGCCTGTTGAGTCATCTTAGTTCAACTGTAGAGTCCCAGGGCTGCATGGTCTAGATGTAGATGTGCATACTTGATGCTGGAGTCCCCTTCATAGACACGTCCTGTCATGCCCTGCCCTGTGTCTGTCTGAAGACACCCACGCTCAAAGACGTTACATCTAAGCTTTGCAAAACCAAGATAAGGAACTCATCACATTGCTTTTTTTTCCTTAATAAACAAAGGATATAGTGTATTTCCTGTGTTCGCTTTTATTAAAAATGAGGATGGTGTCATGGCCAGATACCCTGCTCCGCCTATTAGTTCTCCTCTCCTTGGAATATAATAGTCCCCACTTATCCATGGGGAATAAGACGCCAAGTGGATGCCTGAAACCCTGGATGGTACCAATTGACGGCAATCAGGTTAGGACACCTATCTGTTCATGCCTTCACCCACAAATTTAATGCCCCCTTTTTTTTTTTTTTTTTTTTTTTTTGAGACGGGGTCTTGCTCTTTCGCTCAGGCTGGAGTGCAGTGGCACGATCTCGGCTCACTGCAAGCTCCACCTCCCAGGTTCACGCCATTCTCCTGCCTCAGCCTCCCGAGTAGCTGGGACTACAGGCGCCCGCCACCACGCCCGGCTAGTTTTTTGTATTTCTTAATAGAGACGGGGTTTCACCGTGTTAGCCAGGATGGTCTCTATCTCCTGACCTCCTGATCCTCCCACCTCGGCCTCCCAAAGTGCTGGGATTTAATGCCCTTTCTTAACTAAGCACTTTTCATACACAGTGGCTGGAACTTTTGCAGTGTGAGATGCAACAGCAAAACTAGCATGAATTTTTTTTCCTTCTTCACTAATTCACAACTTACCCAATGGATAGAAGATTTTTTTTTTTAACCATAGCTCTTAGCAACTTCAGCATAGGATTTTTTTTCCTTATTAAATTGATAACTTTCACCTTTTCACTTAAAGGAAACATTTTGTGGCTTCACTCTGGCATATCCAGATTGCTAGTAACACAACTCTTGTGCCTTGAGGCCATGGTTAAGGAAAATAAGGGTGATGTGAACGTAATCACTGTGATACTGCACAGGTGATTTGAAACATGACAGCTCGTAAGTGACTAACAGGTGGGCAGTGCACCCAGCATGGAGACTCTGGACAAAAGGATGAGTCACATCCCAGGTAGGACAGAGTAGGATAGTGCTTTATCCTGCTGCTCAGAGCAGTGCACAATGTAAAACTTATGAGTTGTTTATTTCTGGAATTTTCCATTTAATATTTTCAGACCTCAGTCGACTGCGGGTAACTGAAACTGAGAAAAACGAAACCACAGATAAGGGGGACTACTGTACTCATGGGAGCTTAACACACAAATACAAGAAATACGAATCAGAGAAGCACTGGATTAATAGTGTAACAATTATTTTTACATGATTAATAGGTACAGAAGCCAAGCAGAGGCTGCACAAAAGCAGTTTAGCCTTGAGCTCTAAATAGGGCCTTCTCCTCTGCACTGACCCGTGCCCACCCTAAGCTCTTCTTCCACATCCACTGCATGGACTAAGAGGGCCAAATGAGATAGACTATCTACCCTGGGAAGGATGCAGACTCAGTTTACCTAACAGCCATGTGGAAGCAGGAAGAGGAAATGAGGACACAGAGCTCAGATCTGGAGCCATTTTACTCCAGACTTTAAATTCTGAAAGTACTTTATCTCCATGAGTAAATTATAGAAGATCTCTAAGCATCAGGATCAAGCATGAAATGGTGGTGATGAGACAGTGGTGGTGATGGTGGTGGTGATGTAGCGATAACACCTACTTCCTGAGGGTGTGGTGAACTTAAATGAAGTAATTTACAGGAGTGTTAGGCATAATGCCAGGCACATGTAAGTGCCCAGTAGATGTTAGGTGTTGGTGTCATTGTCATTACTCTATTCATTTGAAGTTTGGCAGGGTGTGGGGAGCTGAAAAAGGGATGGACCAGGTATAGACCTGGCATGGAGAGGACAGGCTGGAAGTCCCAGCATTTTTGCTCTTTTCTTAACTGATGGGAGTAAATAGTTTAGCAACCAAGCCTGAGGTCACCCAGGGGTGTGACTGGAAGGACCTGCTTCTGCTTTGGGGATATTTCTCTCAAATATCTAACCCTGGCCTGGAAATCACTGAAATGAGCATTTAAATATTTTGTCTTCAGAAGTGTCTGAAACAGTTTGAAAGAGACACATCTTGCATGAATGCAATGCTCTTTTGGCTCTGGCAGCTCCTACTGTGCCCTCCTGTTCTGTGTCCTCCAAGGCCCAAGGAGCAGCAGTGACCCCTGCTTTATCCTCTTCTCCAAAACTTGGCCTTTCCGTGGCTTTTTAGCCTCTTGCAGTCCCCAGAATTCTTTCCATCACTTGGTATCTGCTGTAGGAGGGCCTCATTTGTCCTGGAAACATGAGAAGGAAACCTGTGTTCCTTCTCCTTTTAGAAACAGAGTAGAACAGGGGAGCATGGCCTCCAGTCCCAGGAAATGTCTCCATGGGGGTGGCTTCCTCTGGTCCTAAGTAGAAAAGAAGCTGCTTCTGTAAGATCAGGCCTATGTGGGACACTCTCAGGATCCCAGGAATAAAATCTCCATCTCTCTCAAGATCATATCCTGACTGAGGTCCTGGGAAAGGCTTCCAGGACTCCAGGAGTCAGCTTTCTTGATGATGGCAGCTTTGGCCTTAAGACTGCCACTGCTTTGATTTCCCCATGAGGCATGTCACTCCCAAAAATTGGCCCCCTCATGGGCACCAGTATGATGGAGGCGATGATGGGAGTTTGGCTCGTGTTTTGGCAGTACTTTGGCCAAGGACTTAGGAATGCCCACGTGCTTCCCAGGGAAGCTGGATTCATGGGAATACTGGAAGACTCTGGGAAATTTTTCATTAATACACACTTGCACCCTCACCTTCAATGTGGAACATCTTCACTACAAGCTAAGTTGAAGGCATGTAGTGGCTTAGGCTGAAGACAAAAGTAGAGCCTCATGCTCCCATACCCCTATAAATTATAAGTGACCCTCCCAGACATGTGCAGAGGTGAAGGAAAGGCAAAAAAGAAGTAGCGAGGCCTGCCCTCTTGGCCTTCTTACCCACCCAGACTCAGAGTGGAAGAGGGAGTGAGATCAAGGCTTTCCTGCTTTTTCATGTGTCAAGGCCCCACCTACAAGGGGAATGGGTCTTGGAACCGTCACCAGGAGGCAGAAGCTGGTTGTTGTTTAGGGCACAGGGGACCTGTGTTAAGAGGAAGACCAAGCGTCCCCTCCCTAATGCTTACCTGGAATTCACTGGAACAATTTATAAATGATCTTTTCTCCCCAGTTGAAATGTTTGTTTCTTGAGAGCAGGTGGCACCTTAATCATCTCTGTGTAGTCCCTGCTCAATAGTTTATTGAATGTAAAAGATGCTCAATAAATATATGTTGAACTAACATAGACTGTAATGAAGAGTTATAGCAACTTTTGTGAGCTGTATGTAAAAAAAAATACAATGTATAATTTTATCTTTTTTCCTCTTTTGAAAAAGCAACTGCAGAATAGCTTGATGGAATTTGGAGAACCATGGAAAATGAACCCAGGTGATGGAGCATTTTATGGCCCTAAAGTAAGTAGACCATATGCTTCTTTTAAGTAAAATTTAAAAGAAAAATAAATATCCTCTCTAAGAAAACATTATTTAATTTGTAGATTGACATAAAAATCAAGGATGCTATTGGCAGATACCATCAATGTGCTACAATTCAGCTGGACTTCCAACTGCCTATTAGATTTAATCTCACATATGTTAGGTGAGTGATTGAATGTGATAAATATTATAGTACTAATATTCTAATTGTTTGTCATTTGAGTATTAGCAATACAGAAATAAACATTAGTGAATGTCTAGTATATGTACTATACACTCAATATATATTTGTTTACCTGATCATAATCCAGTTGGGAATCAACTTGAATTTTCTGGTCTAGTAGGGGGAGGAAGATAACTAAACATGAGCGTAGAGATATGAACAAAGTGCCATGAAAACACGATCCAGGCTGCTGACTCTCCCTGAGTTACAGAGGGGAAGACTTCACAAAATGCTGGCATTGGGTCTGTGTCTTAAGGATGAGATGTTTTCTTGAAAAAGCAGAGGGAGAAAAAGGCAATTTTATCACTGTAAGCCAACAACTTCTTTAAAAAAAAAAAAAAAAAGAACATAGAGTAGAATTAACTCTCTCTGCGTGTGTGTGTGTGTGTGTGTGTGTGTGTGTGTGTGTGTACAGCTTAATGATTATGATTCTGTTATTCTCTTGTGCTGCTTCTTTGTGGTCACACATTCCTCCTACTCCTAACCCCGGACTACCATTAATGCATTCCCCATCAAGATAGTTTTGCCATTTCCAGAATGTCATGTAAATGGAGTCATGCAGTATAGAGCCTTCTGAGACTGGCTTCTTTCACGTAGCACAGTGCTGTGGAGATTCATCCATGGTTTTGCATGTATTGCTAGCTTGTTCCTTTTTATCACTGACTAGTAAGCCATTGTGGATCCAGTCTCTCATTTAAGGGTGTTTGGGTTGCTTCCAGTTCTTGGTGATTATGAATAGAGCTGCTGTAGGTATTAGTGTGTAGGTTTTTGTGTGAATAGAACTTTTCGTTTCTTTAGGTTAAATACCTGGGAATGGGTCATATGATAATTGGATATTTAACTTTGTAGAAACTGCCAAACTGTTTTTCCAGAGTCGCTGCACCATTTTGCATTCTCACCTGCAATGTGTAAAGAGTTCCAGATGTTCCACATCCTTGCCAGTACTTGGTATTGTCAGGTTTTGTTTGTTAAGCAGTTCTAATAGGTGTGTAGTAGTATTTCATTATGTTTTGATTTTACATGTTTTTAGTGGCTAATGATGTTAACATGTTTTCATGTGCTTGTTTGCTATTCATTTATCCTCTTTGGTTAAATGTCTGCCAACGTCTTTTTGCTAATTTTTAATTGAGTGATTTGTTTTCTTACTGTTGAGTTTTGAGAATTCTTTATATATTCTAGATACAAGCCCTTGGAGGAATATATGATTCGCAAATATTTTACCCTGGGCTGTAGCTTGCTTTTTCATTTTTTGTAATATCTTTACTTTCCCATTCATCCTGAGTTATTAAATTCAATAAAGTTTAATTTCTCAATTTTTTTCTTTTATGGATCATGCTTTAGCATCACATCTATAAGCTCTGCCTAAGTACAGGTCATGAAGATTTTCTTCTATGTTTTATATCAAAAGTTTTGTAATTCTAAGATCTGATTTGAGTTCATTGGGTGCAATGTGACATTTAGGTCAAGATTCATTGTTTGCATCTAAATGTCTAATTGTCCACACATCAGATGATGTGAGAACAGGCCATTATTTCATCATTGACTTGCCTTTGTATCTTTGTCAGAAATTAGTTGGACATATATATGTGGGTCTGTTTCTAGATTACAAATTCTGTTCTATGGAACCACTGATTATCCCTTTGTCAATACTGTGCTGTCTTGAATACTGTAACTTTATAGGAAGTCTTCAAATTAGGTAATGTGAATACTTTATTCTTCTATTTCAGAATTGCTTTCACTGTCTATTCTAATTGTTTGGCTGTTAATACAGTCTACAAAAAATTCTGGTGGGAATTTTTATTGGAATTGCATTAAATCTAGAGATCAGTTTGGATAGTTTTCCAATTGACATCTTAACTACATTAATTATTTTAATCCATGACCTTCTTTCAGCATTGAAGCCCTATGCCTATCTTGTTAGATGCAGAAGTAGATGTAGGTGTAGAAATGTCCAAGTATTTCACTTCGGGGTGATTTGAGTGATTGTAAGTGGTTTTATATTCTCAATCTTCACATCCACATGTTCATTGCCAGTATAAGGAAATACAGTAGATTTTTAATGCTGATCCTGTATCCTGAGACTTTACTGAACTTACTTTCTAGTTCTAGGAAGGTTTTCTGTTTTTTTTTAAGAATTCTTGGGATTTTCTATGTAGACAATCATGCCATCTGCAAATAGGGACAGTTTAACTCATCATTTCTGATTTATATGACTTTTTTTCCTCAGTGATCCTCATTCTGATATATGACTTTTATGACCTTCTCTTGCCTTATCGCACTGGTGAGAGCTTCCAGTGTTACGGTAAATGAGAGGGATGAGAGTAGACATGCTTGCCTTGTTCCCATTCTTAGACAAGCAGATGATGTTTCATCATTGATTACTGTGTAATGTTAGCTGCAGGTCCTTTGTAGGTATTATCTGTCAAATTTAAAAGTTTCCCTGTATCTTAGTTTTCTATGTTTTTATTATGAATGTATGTTGAATTTTGTTAAATTCTTTTTCTGCATCAATTTATATGATCATGTGATTTTTTTTCTTTAGCCTATTAATATGATAGATTGCATTTACTTTAAATATTGAACCAGCCTTACTTTGCTGAGATAAAATCCACTTGGTCATGCTGTGTCATTGTTTTTATATATTGCTGGATTCAATCTCCTGATAGTTTGTTGAGAACATTTGCACATATGTTAATGTGGGATATTGGTCTGTATTTTTCTTGTACTGTCTTTAACTGGTTTTAGTATCTGAGTATGCTGGCCCCATAAAACGAGCTGGGAAGTATTCTATACTGTTCTGTTTTCTGGAAGAGATTATGCAGAATTGATGGTATTTATTTTTCAAATTTTGGTAGAATTTGTCATTGAAACGATCTAGTACTAAAGGTTTCCTTTTGGGAAGATTTTAAACTTGGAGTTTATTATTTTATTTTTTTAAATTTTATTGTATTTATTTTATTTTTATATTTATTTTATATTTTCGAGACAGGGTCTTGCTTTGGCATGCAGGCTGGAGCGCAGTGGTGTGATGATAGCTAACCATAGCCTCACACTCCTGGGCTCAAGCGATCCTCCCACCTCAGCCCCCCTAGTACCTGGCACTACAGGCATGTACCACAATGCCCGGCTAATTTTAATTTTTTATAGAAATGGGGTCTCATTATGTTACCCAGGTTTATCTCAAACTCCTGGCCTCAACCAGTCCTCCTGCCTCAGTCTCCCAAAGTGCTGGGATTACAGGCGTGAGCCATCATGCTCAGCCTGAGTTTATTTTCTTGAACAGATAGAGAACATTCATGTTACCTATTTATTCTTGGTAAAATTTAGATTGTTCTTTCCAAGGAATTAATCCATTTCATCTAAGTTGTCAAAATTATATGCATAGAGTTGTTTATAATGTTACCATACTATACTTTTAATTTCTGTGGAGCCTATAGTAATATCTCCCCTTTCATTCATAATATTAGTAATATTACAATATAGTTTATATATATATATATATATTTTGTCAGCTTGGCTAGAGATTTATCAATTATATTTATCTTTTAAAATAACTGACTTCTAATTTCACTGATTTTTCTCTATTTTTGTTTTCAATTTTATTGATTTCTGTTCTTTATTACTTTCTTCCTTTTGCTTGCTTTGGGTTTATTTGCTTTTATTTTTTTGATTTCTTAAGGTAGACACTTAGATTGTTGACTTGAGGACTATCTCTTTTTATAATATAATTTAATACAGAGGCTTACAGTCTATAAAAGGCCAGGTTGTTAACATTTTAGGCTTTGTAGGCCATACAATCTTTGTTGCAAATACTCAGCTCTGTCATTGTAGTGGGAAAGCATCTGTAGTGGGAAAGCGGCTATAGACAATACATAAACTAATGAATGTGGCTGTATTCCAAAAAAAATTATTTACAAAAACAGGATATGGGCTGGAATTGGCTCATAAGCCATAATTTGCTGACCCTTATTTTATATTATAAATTTTCTTCTAAGTACTGCTTTAGACATATCTTATAACTTTTGGTATCTTGTGTTTTCATTTTTATTCAGTTCAGAATACTTTCTTAATTCCCTTGAAACTTCCTCTTTGACTGATGGATTGTTTTGAAATGTGTTTTTTAATATTTACGTGTTTGATGATTTAGCAGTTATCTTTCATTATTTATTTCTAGTTCAATCCCACTAGGTCAGAAAACATTTTGTATGGTCTCAGTGCTCTTAAATGTGTTCAGGTTTGAATATTTCAGGTGTACTTGTAAAGAATGTGTTTTCTGCTGTTGGTGGGTGTAATGTTTTGCAAAAGTCAGTCAGATTTGTTGATTGTTGGTGGTGTTCAGTTCTTCTGCACCCTTACTGATTTTATCTTTTTCCTATTGATGACTGAGAGAGGAGTGTGGAAGTCTCCAGTGGTAATTGTGGACTTGTAGTTTTCGCCTTTCAGTTTTTCCTTCATGTACTTTGAAGCTCTGTTGTTAGGTGCATCATATTTAGAATTTTTAGGTCTTCTTGGTGAATTTACTCTTTTATCTCCATTATCATAACATGCAGTGTCCCTCTTTATCCCTGATATTTCTGCTGTAAAGTCTACTTTGTCTGACACTAATACAGCCAGCTTTATTTCGATTCGTGTTTGCACACATGGTATATCTATGTCTTTTCCCATCCTTTTGCTTTTAATCTGCAAAGTGGATTTCTTCTAGACAGCATATTGTTGTGTCTTGGCTTTTAAAAAATCTATTATGACAATCTTTCTTGTAATTGGTGCATTGAAAAACTTACTTTTTTGAACTTAGTTTTTAATTTTTGAATAATTTTAGATTGACAGAAAAGTTACACAGATAATACAAGAGTTCTCATATATCTTCCATTCAGTTTTTACTAAAGTTAGCATGTTACACAATCATGCTACATTTTCTAAACTAAGAAACTAACATTGGTACATTATTATAAACTGAACTGCAGACTTTATTTGGATTTCATGTTTTTCATTAATGTCATTTTGCTATTCCAGGATCCAACTCAGGGATACATCTAGTCAACCTATCCCAAAGTCTCCTTTGATACATGACAGTTTCTCAGTCCTTCCTTGTTCATCACCTTGACAATTTTGAAGAGAACTGGTCAGGTGTTTTGTAGACTGTCTCTCAATTGGAGTTTGTCTAATATATTTCTCATGATTAGACTAGCGTTATGGGTTTCTGGAAAGAATACCACAGAGATTAAGTTCCTTCTCATCATATCCCATAAAGGTGTGCATGTATGATATGATTTATAACTAGTGATGTTAACCTTGATCACTTAGTTAAAATAATGTTTGCCAGGCTTCCCCCTGTAAAGTTACTGTTTTTCCCTTTCTATACTCTTTATTGAGTCCAATCCACATTTAAGCTTATGCTTATGCTTCACCTTCTGGAGAGGGGAATATCTGCACATATTTTGTGTAATTCTTCTATAAAGAAGATTTATCCCTTCTCCATTTGTTTATTTGTCCAGTTATTAATTTATATAAGTATAGGCTTGCAAATATTTTATAGTTTGGGTTATAATAAAATACTACATTACAAATCTTTATTGCTCAAATTATGCCAGCCTTTGCCATTGGGAGGTAATTTATATTGGCTCCTGTGGCCCTTTAACATATGTCATCCTTTTTCCTTTTTTTTAAGCACTTGCTTTACTCACTGGCACTGTAAGGTGTTCAATGCTCATCTTGTACGTTCCCTGACCCAGCTTTTGATTCAGTCATTTTTCCAACGAGGAATGGAAATTATAGAACCAAGAAATACAATACAATGATATTTAGAAATCAAAATCTGGGATAAACAATCTTAAGATGGCTGAATATGAACAGCTGCAGCCTTCAGCTCCCAGCATGAGTGACACAGAAGACAGGTGATTCCTGCATTTCCAGCTGAGGTACCGGGTTCATCTCACTGGGGCATGTCGGACAGTGGGTGCTGGACAGTGGGTGCAGCCCAACGAGCAAGAGCCGAAGCAGGCCGAGGCATTGCCACACCCGGGAAGCGCAAGGGGGAAGGGAATTCCCTTTCCTAGCCAAGGGAAACCATGACACACAACACCTGGAAAATCGGGTCATTCCCACCCTAATACTGTGCTTTACCAAGGGTCTTAGCAAATGGCACATGAGGAGATTATATCCCGCACCTGGCTCAGAGGGTCCCACACCCACTGTCTCTCAGACCACAGTGCAATCAAACTAGAACTCAGGAGTAAGAAACTCACTCAAAACCACTCAACTACATGGAAACTGAACAACCTGCTCCTGAATGACTACTGGGTACATAACAAAATGAAGGCAGAAATAAAGATAGTCTTTGAAACCAATGAGAACAAAGATACAACATACCAGAATCTCTGGGACACATTTAAAGCAGTATGTAGAGGGAAATGTATAGCACTAAATGCCCACAAGAGAAAGCGGGAAAGATCTAAAATTGACACCCTAACATCACAATTAAAAGAACTAGAGAAGCAAGAGCAAACACATTCAAAAGCGAGCAGAAGGCAAGAAATAACTAAGATCAGAGCAGAACTGAAGGAGATAGAGACACAAAACACCCTTCAAAAAATCAATGAATCCTTTTTTTAAAAAAGATCAGCAAAATTGATAGACGCTAGCAAGACTAATGAAGAAAAGAGAGAAGAATCAAATAGATGCAATAAAAAATGATAAAGGGGATATCACCACTGACCCCACAGAAATACAAGCTACCATCAGAGAATACTATAAACACATTTACGCAAATAAACTGGAAAACCTAGAAGAAATGGATAAATTCCTGGACACATACACTCTCTCAAGACTAAACCAGGAAGAAGTTGAATCTCTAAATAGACCAATAACAGGCTCTGAAATTGAGGCAATAATTAATAACCTACCAACCAAAAAAAAGTCCAGGACCAGATGGAGTCACAGCTGAATTCTACCAGAGGTACAAGGAGGAGCTGGTACCATTCCTTCTGAAATTATTCCAATCAATAGAAAAAGAGGGAATCCTCCCTAACTCATTTTATGAGTCCAACATCATCGTGATACCAAAGCCTGGCAGAGACACAACAAAAAAAGAGAATTTTAGACCAATATCACACAGGAAGGGGAACATCACACACCGGGACCCGTTGTGGGGACAGGGGAGTGGGGAGGGATAGCATTAGGAGATATACCTAATGTAAATGTTGAGTTAATGGGTGCAGCACACCAACATGGCACATGTATATATATGTAACAAACCTGCATGTTGTGCACATGTACCCTAGAACATAAAGTATAATAAAAAAAAATTTAAAAAGAAAAAAATGAAAAAATAAAAAAAATCAAACTCTGGGTGCTAGGTGGGACCATTTCCTTTAAATGTAATTATTGATATTTGGATTTAGGCCTACCATTTTGTTATTTGTTCTGTTTGTTCTTGTGCTTTTGCATTCATCTATTTCCCTTTTCCTACTTTCTTTTGTATTATTTGAATATATTTGAGTATTTCATCTTAATTTAGCTATTGAAAGTTTTTGGCTATATCTCTATAGTTTTTAGTGGTTGCTCTGGAATTACTATGTATACACTCATGTGTTGCTTAACAACAGGGATATGTTCAGAGAAATGCATTATTAGGTGATTTTTGTCACTGCGTGAACATCACACAGCATGCTTACACAAACCCGGGTGGTAGAGCCTACTACATACCTAGGCTAATATGGTCTGGACTATTGTTTCTAGGCTACAGACCTGTAAAGCATGTTACTGTACTGAATACTGTAGGCAACTGTAACATAGTGGTAAGGTAATTATGTATCAAAACATATCTCAACATAGAAAAGGTACAGTAAAAATAGGTATAAAAGATAAAAAATGGTACACTTGTTTAGGACACTTACCATGAATGGAGCTTGCATAACTGGAGGTTGCTCCAGGTGAGTCAGTGAGTAAGTTGTAAGTATATGTGAAGGCCAAGGACATTAGTGTATGCTACTGTAGACTTTATAAACACTGTACATTTAGGCTACACTAAATTTAAATAACTTTTTTCTTCAATAGTAAATTAACCTTAGCTTACTGTAACTTTTTTACTTTATATATTTTTGACATTTTAAAACTTTTGAATCTTTTATTATAGCACTTACCTTACACAAATACATTACAGTTGTACAAAAATATTTTTTATATCTTTATTCTATAAACATTTTTATATTAAAAAGTTTAAAAATTTTTTACTTTTACGTTTTTTTGTTGTTAAAAACTAAGACACAAACACATACATCAGCCTAGTTCATACATCAGCCTAGTAGCCTAGGCCTACACAAGGCCAAGGTTATCAATATCACTGTCTTCCACCTCCATTTCTTGTCCCAGTGGAAGGTTCCAGGGGCAGTAACACACTTGGGGCTGTCATCACCCGTGATAATAGTGCCTTCTTCTGGAATACCTCCTGAAAGACCAGCCTCAGGCTGTTTTACAGCTAACTTTTTTTTTAAAAAGTAAATGAAAGAATACTTACCTTAGATAACAATTAAAAGTACAGTGTAGTAAATACATAAACCAGTAACATAGTTGTTCATTATCATTATCAAGTATTATGTACAGTACATAATTGTAGGTGCTGTCCTTTTATACAGCTGGCAGCGTGGTAGGTTTATCACCACAAACATCTGAATAATGGGAAGATTTTTAGCTCCATTATAATCTTACTGGACCACTGTCATATATGTGCTCTGTTGTTGGCCAGAACACTGTTACGCAGTGCACGACTGTATATATATACAGGCACACCTTGTTTTATCGTGCTTCACTGTATAGCACTTCACAGATGTTGCATTTTTTATAAACTGAAGGTTTGTGGCAACCCTGTGTCGAGCAAGTCTATCAGTGCCATTTTTCCAACAGCATGGGCTTACTGTTCATGTCTTTGTGTCACATTTAGGTAATCCTTGCAGTGTTTCAACTTTTTCATTATTATTGTATCTGTTATGGTGATTAGTGATATTTGATATTACTATTGTAATTGGGGGGGGCACCATGAACTATGCCAATTTAAAATGGTGAACTTTATCAATAAATATTGTCTGTTCTGACTGCTCCACTGGCCACTCCCTAATCTCTCTCCCTCTCCTCAGCCTTCCCTATTCCCTGAGGCACAATAACATTGAAATTAGGCTAATTAATAACCTACAACAGCCCGTAAATATTCAGGTGTAAAGAAGAGTCATAAGTCTCTCACCTTAAATCAAAAGCTAGAAATGATGAAGCTTAGTGAGGAAGGACTGTTGAAAGCCCAGACAGGCCAAAAGCTCGGTATCTTGCACCAGTTACCCAAGTTGTGAATGCAAAGGAAAAGCTCTTGAAGGACATTAAAAGTGCTACTCCAATGAACACAAATGATAAGGAAGTGAAACAGCCTTCTTGCTGATGTGGAGTAAGTTTCCCTGAAGCCAAAGACTAATCCAGAGCAAAGCCCTAATTTTTCAATTCTGTGAAGACAGAGAGGTGAAGAAGCTGCAGAAGCAAAGTTTGAAACTAGCAGAGGTTGGTTCATGAAATTAAAAGAGCCATCTCCAGGGCCAGGTGCACTGGCTCATGCCTGTAATCTCAGCACTTCGGGAGGCCAAGGCAGGTGGATCACCTGAAGTCAGGAGATCGAGACCAGCCTGGCCAACCCCGTATGGTTGGTGAAACCCAATCTCTACTAAAAATACAAAAATACAAAAATACAAAAAAAAAAAAAAAACTGGGTGTGGTGGTGGGTGCCTGTAATCCCAACTACTTGGGAGGCTGAGGCAGGGGAATCACGTGAATCCAGGAGGCAGAAGTTACAGTGAGCCAAGATCATGCCATTGCCCTCCAGCCTGGGCAACATGAGTGAAACTCCCATCTCAAAAAAAAAAAAAAAAAAAAAATCCATCTCCATAATATACAAGTGCAAAGTGAAGCAACAAGTGCTGATGTACACACTGCAGCAAGTTATCCAGAAGATCTAGCTAAGACCAATGATGAAGATGACAACACTAAACAACAGATTTTCAATATATATGAAACAACCTTCTATTAGAAGATACCCTCTAGGACTTTCATAGCTAAAGAGGAAAAGTCAATGACTGTCTTCAAAACTTCAAAGGATAGGCTCACCCTCTTATTAGGAGCTAATGCAGCTCATGACTTTAATTGAAGCCAATGCTCAGTTACCATTCAGAAAATTTTAGAACCCTTAACAAATGATGCTAAATCTACTCTGCCTGTGTTCTAGAAATGGAACAACAAAACCTAGATGGCAGCACATCTGTTTACAGCATGGTTTACTGAATGTTTTAAACCCACTGTTGAGACCTACTGCTCAGGAAAAAAATAAAAAAAAATAAAAAAAAGATTTATTTCAAAAGATTACTGTTCATTGACAATGCACCTGGTCATCCAAGAGCTCTGATGGAGATGTAGAAGGAGATTAATGTTTTTTCATGCCTGCTAACACAGCATTCATTCTGCAGCCCATGGATCAAGGCACAATTTTGACTTTCAAGTCTTGTTATTTAAAAAAATTAATTTTGGAAGGCATACTACATACTACATGTCATACACATTAACAACCTCATAAGCAATATTATAATTTTTGTTTTCAATCATAGTACATTTTAAAGAGCTTAGGAGAACATTATATTTATCAAATATTTACCATATCTGTTGATCTTGTTTCATTCCTGATGTTCCAGGGTTCACTCTAGTATCATTTCTCATATATCTGAAGATATAACAGAAAAAAAAGTTTATTTAAAGCAGATCAGTTGGAGATGAATTGCCTTATTTTATTTCATGTGAGAATGTCTTTATTTTGTTGTACTTTCAAAGAAAATAACCTTCTTCTTTGATTGTACAATTCTGGGTTGATAGTTACTTACTTTTAATATTTTAAAAATATTGTTTAAATATATATATTAAATTAGTAGTATGGCAAGAGGACACTTCTGAGGTTAATGCAAACTTTGAACACTCATGTTCTTTTTTTTTTTTTGAGATGGAGTCTTGCTCTGTTGCCCAGGCTGGAGTGCAGTGGCACAATCTTGGCTCACTGAAACCTCCAACTCCTGGGTTCAAGCAATTCTTCTGCCTCAGCCTCCTGAGTAACTGGGACTTCAAGCATGCACCACCATGCCTGGCTAAACTTTGTATTTTTAGTGGAGTCAGGGTTTCACCATGTTGGCTAGGCTGGTCTCGAACTCCTTAACTCCACCCACCTCAGCCTCCCAAAGTGCTGGGATTACAGGCGTGAGCCACTGCTCCTGGCCCAGAACACTCATCTTCTAATTTAAAAACAGAGACATCCATTTTTGTGTTAACCTTTGTTGCATCTCATTTCCAGAGTAGACATGAAATAAAATTTATGTAGTGAAAATATAGAACAATTTTGATGCTTACAATGAGATAAATATTAGAACATTACTGCTCCAATGATTTAGTGAGGATCTTGAAATAAATTCTGAAGTCTTCCAATGTTTACATTTATTGGAGGGGTTCCTGAGTTCTATCAAGTTGTTTTTTTAAGTCTTGCTCTCATCTTGTGCATAAATGTTAACATTTCCCAAAGTAAAAACTTAGCTTTCTTACTTTTACTTTTTATTAAATTTAATACAAAATATGACCTGAGTAGTTAAAAAATATTTTACATTATTTGCAATAAGATGTCATTATCCCTGTTCAAAGAGCAAATTTTAAAACTTCAATCTGGGTGAAAGATTGGCTAGTTTTACAGAAAGATTTGCCACCTTAAACTCAAGCTGATTTTTCTATTTTTATGTAAATAACTGAGATGCTATCTTATTCTTCCAAGGTCATGTTTGTGAAATAAACATTACATGAGAGCTTTCCTGTCATCTACACTATATGTTGTTTACAGTGTTGAACAAATGTGAGTTCCTAAGTTGTAATGTGTCCTCGTATGGTATTTGCATGTGTGCCACTACACACTGAGATGATAATGCTGTACAGTTCTAAATGGTAGCAGTTTCTGTAGGCTGTAGGCCGAAATATTTTTGATGAACTGCTTAGTTTGGAGATTTTATTTTTTAAGTTGTATATTTTCTTGCAAAGTCAAAACACAAAAAAATATTGTTACACATCCTTCTGGCTTTTATGGTTTCTGATGAGAAATATGCAGTAATTTGAGTCACTTTTCCTTTATGTGTCACATGATTGTGATGTATCTGACTGTGGACTTACTCAAATTTATGTTGTGGAGGTTTGAACTTCTTGGATCTGTAAGTTATTGGTTTGTGAAAGTTGGATAGTTTTCAGCCATTGTTTTTCCATATTTCTTTTCTGCTATGTCTCTTCTTCTGGGACTCAGGTGACCTGAATATTAGACCTTTTGGTATTTTTCCAGTTTTCTGAGGCTGTTTATGCTTCCTTCGGTCTTTCATTGTATATCTTTCAGATTGGATACATCCTATTTACTTATCTTCAAATTCACCAACTCTTTATCATCTCTGTTGCTACCGAATCCATCTAATGACTCTTTAAAACTTTCTGTCATTGTAGTTTTCAATTCTACAATGTCTGTTGCTCATATTTTATATTTCTTGCTGAGACTTTAAGTCTTTCCAGTCACTCCAGGTGTGTTTACCCTACTTTTTAGGGTACAGTTATAATGGCTGTTTCTAGCCTTTGGTAATTCCATCATTTGTGTTTTCTTGTGCTGGACTGTTGTTTGTCTTTTCTTCTCACAAATTGAGAATTTTCCAATGATTCATATGCTAAGTAATTTAGGATTATATCCTGAACATTTTGAATATTATGAGATGCTGTGTCTTCTTTAAATCCTAAGGAGGTTGTCTTGTTTTGGCAGTGAATCTGCCTGGTTAGGTTCAGGTGGAAATTTCCAACCCACTTTTGTGGGCTGTGGTTCGGTGTCAGTTCAGTTACCGAAGCCTTTATAGTGATATTCAGATCTGTTCCATGTGTTCGCCACCCAGTGGCCAAGTCCCATAGGTCACACCATGTGCCAAAATGGAAAAGCTTCTGGGATTTGACCCCTAACTTTCTGCTGATTGGTACAGTGGAGTTAGTAGGACTCTGAAAAGTCTAATCTCTCCCTTTTGGAGGAATAAGGGTTACAACTATTAGTAAGAAGTCAAACCTTCAGGATCAGTCCTACAACAAAATTCTTTAGGGCCATCAGAATGCAAGTGAAACTCCTCATTTAAGGAGGATGTGGAGGAGAAACAAATCAGCCCAGCCAGCCATCATAGGTGTTGTGTGGCAAATGGTGAGTAGGCAAGCAAAAGTGAAAGCAGTGGATTGCAGATCAGGTAAGAAACGGTGACAGTTGGAGCCAGGTGGCATAGAGATGAACAAAGTAGGGGTACTGGGAGTGTATTTTGGAGGAAGAACTGATGTGATTTGCTCAGGCTTATGTATAAGAGGAGAGAGAAGCATCAAGGTCATCACCATAATTGAGTAAGGGTTTTTCCCTGAAAAAGCAGGGATGGATGAGAGTGTGCTGTTGTCATTCATTACATTCAGCATGCAGAAAGGCGTCAGATAAAAGTTAACATTCATTCCTGTGAAATGAACAAAAATTTCCTTATCATGATAAAGAGCCTTTATCAGAAAACAGCAATAACATCTCAGCACAGTTGGGAAGAAGATGAATATGACTACTATTTGTATTGTTACTCAAAATTATTCTGGGATTACAAATACATGAAAGAGATAAAAAGATATAAAAAAGAGATAAAATTATTTGTAGATGTTAAAATATAGAGAAATCCAACAGAATCAAATGGAGAAAATGGGGACTAATAATAAAGGAAGGTAGAAATGCAAAAATCAATTTGGCTTTATAATATTAGCAATAATCTGCTAGGAAATGCAATGGAAAAAAACATTTCAGAAGCAACAGCAACAACAAAATAGAAAATATGAATAAACTTAACAATAAATATAAATATAGTCATGCATCCCCATAAATATAGTCATGACAGGGATATGTTTTGAGAAATGTGTCGTTGTGTGAACATCACAGAGTGTACTTACACAAACGTAGATGATAATAGGGCACTACACACTTAAGCTATATGGGATAGCCTATTGCTCCTAGCTACAAACCTTTACAGAATGTTACTGTACTGAATGCTGTAGGTGCTTGTAACACAAATCACTAGATGATAAGAATTTTTCAGCTTCTTTGTTATCTCATAGGGCCACCATCATATATGCAGTCCATTGTTGACCAAAATGTCATTAGGCAACACATGACTATAGATGTTATTTATAAGCATACACTATAAAATTTTCTCAAATACCATAAAAAAGTTATTTAAATGAAGATTCATACCACACTTTGGAATGAGAAGAATCAACATTTGCGAAGTTATTCTCTTCAAATTTATCTATTAATCTAATATAATTGTAAGCAAATCCACTGGGGTTATTTTGGGGGAATTTGGCATTCATTGCAACGTTTATCTGATAGCATAGATGTGTAATCGTAGTTTATGTCACTATTTGCTCTTCTTAAGTCTAGACATGATTAAAAGAGATGATGGGACAGAAATTTTGGATACCCAGGCTCTGTGAAAGGATCAGCTTGCTTCTCTTTCTTCCCCACACAAAATCAACATGATGTAATATTCAGGAATATTTCATACTGGTTTCAATTTGTGGGATTAATTTCTTCATATACCTGCATAGAAATGGACTCAAGCCGCCCACCCCTACCCCAAAGCTTCCTGTAGGGTCTAGACAGGGTTTTGCCTGCAGTTATTTTACAATGGCTCTTAGCAGAAATGGCTGGCAGTGATGATATCCAGTTATAACTCATTTGAAGTAGGTTTAATGAATGGGTTTCTCTGTTTTTATTTGTTTGTTTTACTTTATTATTTATTTGTTAAATTTGTTTTATTTATTTTAGTAGTAGCTATCTGGTATAAGTTTTAGATAAAAATTTGTCACAAGAACTTTGTAAGTGTCACATGTTACATTTGTTGCAATAATGTGAAATTTATCTTTCTGAGAAACTTGTGCAGAAATCTTGAAGTGGCTAACTTCATTACAACTAAGTCATCATTTGCTTTTTTCATTTTTTTTTTCCTAAGGGGGAGAGGGAATAATTAAATGTAAGGTATACCTCACGAGGGTTTCAGGGAATTTGACCAGTGGACTTCAAGAACACATATCAGGAACATTTTAAAAATGAAGATTATAATGTGGGAGATAGTGGCAAGAATGGGGGTGCATTTAGATCAGATGAGATTGACTGGGAGTTGACATTTTGTGAAGCTGAGAGAGGGTATGTGGAAGTTCATTATACTGTTCTCTCTACTTTTGTATATGTTTCAGTGTTCTCTAATTAAAGTTTTTAAAGTAAAAGAAAAAAGATTAGGAAACAAAGCAATGAGAAAACAAGACAGTCACAGAACAAATAAGGTTAATGGAGAGATATCTGATATCACTAATCTAAATCTGTTCTCAAAATATAAGGCTAGAAGATAGTTATTGACTCTTAGGAAAAGACTTAAATGTATAATTTTCATTTTTTAGTAAGGATGGGGATGATAAGAAGAGACCTGTGATCATTCATCGAGCCATTTTGGGATCAGTGGAAAGAATGATAGCCATTCTTTCAGAAAACTATGGGGGAAAATGGTAAGTGATATGGAAAAAAAGCTATATGTCTATTATTCTTTTTAATTTTTATTAATTTACTTATTTTTCCTTTTTAAAAATATTTCTATTCTTAAAACATCATGTGTAAAAGATAAAAGTAGTAACAAAAGAAAGGGCATTTCCTGCCTTACAATTAGCAAGTATCCAAACAGCAAATAAATAATTATTATTCCATTTGCCAGATCAGAAAACAAAAACTAAGGGAGAGTGGCATAAAAATGTACCATTTACCTTTTGCGGGACTCGGTAGAATTAAAGTTATCTTTTTACCTATTTCAAGCCCTTCAGAGATCTAGTTGCTGTCTTGAAAACATGTGACCCACACTCCTAGGTACCACCTCTTGCCCTCCAGTCATCCTTCCTTCAACCCATATTGTTTGCCTTTGGGGTTCCCTACAGCCACTGAGGAGAAAAACATGTAAACCTGATTCATAAATGGCACAAACTCAAAGAGGATGACTTAGCAGCACAGCCCAATTAGGATGACAGTGGGGAAAGGAAGTGTCCTAAAGTGCAAAATTTTGAGTGGTGCATCTTGTTGTCCTTTTTGCCTGGAAGGAAGAATGGCCGGAGGTATGGAGCTACATGGATGCATGGGCTTTAGTTACTGCTTTGGCCACAAGGTCAAAGATCTGGAAGTAATTAGACTGAAAAATAAATTACATAGATTTGGGAAGCAGAAATGTGGATGATCACTCAGAATGGGCCAACAGAGGTGGTATTGCCATCAAAAGGCCCCCACTGTTGAGGAATTTTTCAATATTCTAATACAAGAGGACCCATTCTGTTAAAATCAGCTTATTTTTTTCCCTAGTTGTTGCTTAGTGGCTCATGGGCAAAGTGGCCACTGGTGGATATGCAAGGGCTCAACAATATGGACTTTGCCTCACTAAGTTCCATCTGGCTACATCTCTTCTGAGGATTCTGGTTGCCATCAGTAGTGATCACAGTTGTGATCCCCCAGGATGATACCATAACCTGGGGGAACAGCCAGTGGTCTTGTAGCAGGTTGATTACATTGAATCCCTTTCGTCATGTAAGGACCAATGCCTCGTTCTCACTGAAGAGAGACCCTCTGTGGATTTTGCTTTGCTCTTCTTTGCTGCCATGCTTCTGCCAGTGGCACCAAATATGTACTTATGTGCTGCCAGCAACACAACAGTGCTTCTGACTATGAAAGAGATTTTATAGCAAATAAGTAAAGCATTGCACTGACATTATGGGATTCACTACTGTCACCATGCACTCAGAAGCAAGTAGCTTTACTAGCAGTTATGGCACCAGCTGGCAGACAACATCTTGTGATGATGCATCCTAGTATGTGGAAATGCTGCAAACCAGTAACCACCTGTGAAATTTCTACCTGCCATTCCATTTTTAGAAATTGGCTGAGCATCTGCTCATGCAATTTAGTTCTCTTTTCAGAAACTACTGCCCCCACTGCTACTATTGCTGGGCTCAGTCCCTGCAGCTCCCATTGTGGACACTGGGCACTGGATGATACTGCTAGGGTCACTGCAACCAGTTCCTCCAAAAGCTTCATGTCTCTGCATCACCCTTCCTTGCCAGAATGGATTCCATGTGGTGCCTCCTTCTCCACTCTGTCTTAAGTCAGAGTGCCATGTTTATACATTAGCAGAACCTAGATCACACCCATGCATACTAGCATTCATGCCCAGCGAGGCTGGGGAAGCAAATTTTTGAGCAGGAAGCATAAGGTGGGAAGTGTCCCAAACAAAGTGTCTTCCAAAAGTCCTGGGTAGCTGGAGAGTCTGTGTATATTCCTGATATTTTGTGATCAAAGAGAAATACACTTAGGTATCATGGAGTTTCTAAGCTATTGAAGTTACAGTTAACCCAAAAGTATGGATATGAATATGTGTGCCACCTGAGTATGAGTTAACATGTTTATATTTCTTTCCAGTTGGTTTTAAACAGTTTACCATAGGTGAGAGATGATGGTGTCTTGCATTAGAATGGTGCAGTGAAAGTGGTTTAAAAAAAAAAAAGAGAGAGAACTAGTGAAATAGGAGATGGAGAGGGAGACAGGAGGTGGTTGGGGCCAGTGCACTGAGCATGCCTTCCTTTGTCGCAGAGACTGAGGTATAATCCCTGCACTTCATACATCCAGACTTCAGACAGCAGTCAGGCTTGTGGGGAAATCTCCCCAGGAGCCAAAAGTAAAGATGGCTAAAATGTGGGTCCTTTAGGGAAGTAGGGCTGAGGATGGGGTAAGGACAGAGCTCAAAAGAAAACATGTACTTTCTATTATATAACCTGTATTTCTGTGTTTTGCCATTTATCATGTATTATTTTGTGTTTATAATTTGAGAATAAATATATAAATATGCACATTCATAAAGTGCTATCTGAAATAGTCCTCTTTGCATATCCTTTCACCTTCAGACTAAATACTCACTATGACAGGGAAAAGGCAAACATGCCCCACAGCAGACATTGCTTATACCTACCCTGCCATCTTTTTTTTTTTTTAGAAAAATTGTATTTTGAAATAATCGTAGGTTCACACATCATTGTAAGAAGTTATACAGAGGCCGGACGTGGTGGCTCACACCTGTAATCCCAACACTTTGGGAGGCTGAGGTGGGTGGATCACCTGAAGTCAGGAGTTCGAGACCAGCCTGGCCAACATGGTGAAACCCCATCTCTACTGAAAATACAAAAATTAGCTGGGTGTGGTGGCAATGGCTGTAATCCCATTTACTCAGGAGGCTAAGCCAGGAGAATCACTTGAACTCAGGAGGCGAAGGTTGCAGTGAGCCGAGATCGCGCCACTGCACTCTAGCCTGGGTGAGCAAGACTCCATCTCAAAAAAAAAAAAAAAAAAAAAAAAAAAAAGTTATACAGAGAGGTTCAGCACACTCTTTACCCAGTTTTCCCCAATGGTAACATCTTGCAAAACTAGATACAGTATCACAACCAAGAAGTACACATTGAGACTATCCACCAACCTTGTTCAGATTTCACCAGCCTCACATGCATTCATTTGTGTGAATGTGTATTTAGCTGTGTCACATGGACAGATGGTGTAATACCACCAGTCAAGGCACAGGACAGTTCCATCACTTGTAAGGCTCCCTCCTGCTCCCCTTTTTTCCCCACACTCAAACCATCCCACCCCTGTCCTCTTATCTGACAACATATGAACGTGTTCTCTAGCTCCATCATTTTGTCATATAAAGAATATTACATAAATGAATTTATACAGTACACAAACTTTTGAAGTAGGCTTCTTTTCACTCAGTGGAATTCCCTTGAAAGCAATCCATGTTGTTTTGAGATAAATTAGTTGGTTCCTTTTTTTTTTTTTTTTTTTTTTTTGCTGATTAAAGCTGCTGTGGACATTAGTGTGCAGTATCGTGTGTGAACATATGCTTTGATTTCTCTGGGACAAGCGCCCAGGAGTGCAGTTGCTGGGGCATACAGTAAGTGCATGATCAGCCCTTTGGGCTGTCTGCCAGCTCATTCTACCTACACTTGTGCTATCAAAATTCCAAAATTATCCTTTTGTTTACTTTGCTGCCTTCAAACTTTAATATAATTTGGTTTTCTTCCATGCTGCTCTACTGAAACTGCCCTCTTGTGAAGTCTTTAAAAGAATCTTTGGTTATTTGAAAATCATGTAATAAGTAACCATTATTATACTTTGAAAATACATATGTTATGTATTTTTCAGGCCTTTCTGGCTATCTCCTCGTCAGGTAATGGTCATCCCTGTGGGGCCAACTTGTGAAAAATATGCACTTCAGGTAAAATCAGAGATGTTTAAAGTACATAATAATCTTGCATGTATTCTGTGTAGGTCATCAATTTGGAATGTCCTTCATGCTTTAAAATATTGCAGAACTGACACATTAACTTAAACCATGTTTTCAGCAGTTGGTGGTAACACATGAATCATGTCTCTGCAGCTGTATCAGAACTATTTCATTTCTTAATGTTTTTGAGAAATTAGTATTTTAAAACATATGTATTCATGTCTACATGGCTCTATTAGGGAAGAATGTTATCTGTTGCTGTATCACAAGTGACCCCAAAACTTAGCAGCTTTAAACAATAAACATTTATTATCTCACAGTTCCTATGAGTCAGGGTCTGGGAACAGCTCAGCTGGTGGATTCTGGCACAGAGCATCTCCTGTGGCTGCAGTCAGGCTGTTGGCCAGGGCTGCAGGCCTCAGAGCTCACTCACAGTTGGTGGATACAGCTCCTCACCACCGGGGCTTCTTCACAAGTGGCCTGAATGTCCTCACAGCATGGTGGCTGGTTTCCCCCAGAGCGAGTGATCTGAGAGAGATGGGAGCTGCAGGTTTTTATAAACTAGTCTCAGAAATGATGTGCCAACACTTCCGCACTTATTTATGGTCACAGAGACCCTCTCTGGTATAGTGAGCAGGGAACTATACAAGGGTGTGAATACCAAGAGTGGGGAACAACAGGGGTCTTTTTGGAGGCTAGGGACCATAATGTAACAATAAAGGTGTTTCATTTTCTTCTAGGTATCCAGTGAATTTTTTGAAGAAGGATTTATGGCTGACGTTGACTTAGATCATAATTGTACACTAAATAAGAAAATACGAAATGCACAGCTGGCTCAGTATAATTTTATTTTGGGTAATTTAAGTTTGTATATATTTTTACAAATGCTTTTTTTTTTTCACTTCAATTCCAAAAGACCAAATAAATATGGTTCAACTACTTAATACTTATACAAAAAGAAGAGTCCATAGTGTTCCTGGCTTAGCTGTTCCTAGGTATTCTTTATTGTTTGCTGGAAGAAGAGTTATAAAGTTTCACCTGAATCCTCTGGGATAGTTTTACTAGCAATAGTTAGTATTGCAAGCCAACAATGAAAACAACTGTGAAAATGATCCCATCAGTAGAATTATATACTTTATATTTCAGCCTCACAGGCCTGTAATATTTTCCCTCACTTTTCTGGCTTATTAGGAAAGTTTAAACTAATGGAAAGAAAAGATCCCAAATTTAAAATGATCCAAAGGAAAAGATTTAGATGAAAAGTAAAATGTCCTTTTAGCACATGACTAATTCGATGCAGAATCTAAAATTTAGGCTTTAAAAATGATTCCAAAATTAAGAGAAACTAACACTGATATAACTGCAGGCATAGTATTGCTATTTCCTGTAAGTTGAGAGTCTGTAGAAGGCAAAATAAATATGCATAGTGTTGTTCTATTGACAGCGTTTCATTGATAATGTTTGACATCATAGTAGGTATTGTGGTGTTTAAATCAGGCTTCTTATGGTGGCAGAAATCTCAAGTTGGTTTAGACAAAGACAGCATTTATTGGAAGGGTCTTGGAGTATCCCATGACATGAAAGGTAGAATTAAATAGCCAAACCACTAGAAGAGCAATCAGGAGCCCAACCCTCACCAGGACTATTTCTTCCCATTTCTGGTTCCTGTCTCGCTCTGGTTCTTTATGCTTCTCTTGAATATCTGCTTTGTTCTGCTTATCTGCAGACCGGTTTCCTCCTTCTGTATGGCAAGAAGCATGGCTGTAGATTCCTGCTTCATCTCACAATATAGGTCACTAGAGAGAACAAACTTTTTACCCACATTCCAGAAAATTCTGGCTGACTCGCATGGGTCTGGTGTCCACCTCTTGGCTCATCAGGTATGCCAGGTGGAGTCAGTGACTCTGTAAGAGCTCCCTGCTCTCATTTGCATCCTAGGACCACAAGAGCTGTTCTCTCAAGTGGACAATAGAGAGATGGGATCAGAAGTCATTCCTTCCCTCAAGAAACTCAGAGGATGAACCTAATGCTCATTAGATGATATTTATTAATAACGAATAAAAACTTGATAAAAACTTGTCATGGGACTGCTGACTTAACGTTTGGCAAATTGCTGATTCAAAATACATTTCTTTACCTTTTCTGCAGTGGTTGGAGAAAAGGAAAAGATAAATAATGCTGTAAACGTGCGAACAAGAGACAACAAAATTCATGGAGAGATTTTAGTAACTTCTGCCATTGATAAACTGAAGAATCTCAAGAAGTCACGGACACTCGTTGCTGAGGAGGACTTTTGAAGTCCTTCCCTGATATCTGCTTCTGTGTAACTTTGTTTTGACCCTTAAAAATGTATTTTTCTTAACATATTAGTACTTCTAAGACTTTGGAGCCTTTGATGGGGGTTCATTCACAAGCTCAGCTGAGAAAGGAGACAATGAATGTGTAGCTGACATGTACCAAGTTTAATTCACTGATGTCCATAAGGGACAATCAGAGGGCACGTGTGGGAAATTTTCCAGCAATCAATGCCTTGAGAAATTTAAATGGGGAAATATTATTCATTGAAAAAGTGAAACAAAACACTAGGAAATGATTATGAAATGTTAGGGCTAAGATTTGTGATTTTCAAAAGGTGGGCTTCAAATAAAAGTCTGCAGAGTTTTTTTTTTTTTTAACATGAGGGAAAATCTTATTTTCTAGTATGTCTCAGGTATTTTTATGACTGTTTTACTAAAATTCACACTGAAACTTTATCTTCAAATTGGAATCATTACTTAATTTTAACTAACCAACAACCACAAAAGCAGCAGCTACTACTAAATATTGGATTACTGACAAAGGAATTCAGTTTTGTGGAATCTGGTGTTTGCACTATAGGTTAAGAGTTGCCATTTAAATGTTTCTAATTCATAATTAGGTTTTGTTCAGCTTTAGAAAAAAATAAATTCCCGAATGAATTGCATCAGTGTTTCCAGTATTTCAGCTGTGGGCTTCTACTACAATTAAGCTGCTCACCTAGAGTTAAATTACTTTTGATGGGATGACATTCCATGGATTTATATACTGAAATGGATTTCAGATTTTACAGAGGTATGCTTTACTTGCTCAGAACTGAATTAAAATGGCATTATGTCAACAGAGAATTCAGCTACCAAACAAGAAGTATTGTTTAGTTTGCAATATGCTTTGAAATTCAAAAGAAATGTAAGAAATTATCTCTTTTCAATATACTGATCATCTAGTTAACTTCCTGAGGGATGTGAACAGTGAAACAGTTGGCAAACAAAACAATATATATCAGACTTGTGTAGTATAACGTGCAGATTGTGATACGATTGTTTTAGGTGCAGATTGTGTGATGATTTTTTTACAATTTTTTTTTCTTTTTTTTGAGACGAGGTCTCGCTCTGTCGCCCAGCTTGAGTGCAGTGGCGCGATCTCAGCCTCCCGGGTTCAGGCGATTCTCCTGCCTCAGTCTCCCAAACAGCTGGGACCACAGGCGCGTGCCACCAGGCTTTCACCGTGTTAGCCAGGATGGTTTTGATCTCCTGACCTCGTGATCCGCCTGCCTGGGCCTACCAAAGTGCTGGGATTACAGGCGTGAGCCGCCGCGCCCAGCCGTGAGACAATTTTTAAAACTAACATTCAGGGCTTATGTGCAGGCACTTTTCCATGTATTTTTTTAAAAATCATTCAGCAAACATGCACGTGAGGGGGTGGTAGTCAGAAGACCCCGGAATAAATGATCCTGCAGCACGTGGGTGGGAGGAGAGCACATGTCACCAGCACGTTCCTTCCAGGTGTGCTGTGATAGAAACTGGCAAGGGTTTCCTGAGTGCGGCTACCCAGACGGCCAACCTTCCCCAGGCAGGGCTGTGCTCTGGACCCTCCCCTCAATTCCCAGCGCCTCGGGCCATCCTGCTTCTCCAGGTCTGAGATGAACTTTCTGGAAGTGCTGTGTATCTTCAAAGGGCCGGCCAGAAGTGAAAGCCGCCGCAGGCCTGAGCGCTGGCCCCAAGGGAGGGGTTCCTCAGGCCCCCGTCGTCCCGGGGCCGCTTCCCCGACTGTAAATAAGTCTTTAGAATGAAACGCCAAGCGATACTGTCTTCAGAACCTTCGCACAAGATCCAGCACTCGACATCCGACCATACACTGGAGCGGCCTGCCTCCCACATTTGCCCGCCTCTGCACTTGGTTGCTTTAGCTGTGCATTTCGGTCCACGGATGACCTTTAACCGGTCTCCTGCAGTGGAAGGAGGGGTGAAGGCCTCTTCCAAGGGCGTGAGGGGCGCGTGGAAACGGAGCAACCTCCCAGGCTCGCATACTCCTCGGGTACCTCCCGGAGGGCGCAACCCGAAGAACACCCGCGACCAGCGCGGGGTCAGCGAAAGCGCAGACGCCAGCCGTATAGCGCTGCATCGCGCCTGCGTCCAGTTCACGCTCCAGCTCCCAGGCGCGCGCGCCCCGCCCCGCCCCGCCCCGCCCCGCCCCGCCCCGCCCGCCTGCTTCCACGCATCAGCCCGCGCGCCGCCTCGCAGGGCCCGCCCCCAGGCCCGGAAGTGCGCACGCGCTGGCAAGATGGCAGGTGGGGTGCGCCCGCTGCGGGGCCTCCGCGCCCTGTGTCGCGTGCTGCTCTTCCTCTCGCAGTTCTGCATTCTATCGGGCGGTGGTGAGTCAAAAGCTGGGTTCAGCGCCGGTGGGGCTGAGTGGCAGCAGGGCCCTGGGAGCTGCGAGGATGCCGGGCCCAAGGGCAGAGGCTGACGCGGGGAGGAGGCCGAGTGCCGGGCTCCGGGCGGCATGTCGCTGCATCTGGACTCTGGCGCCCTGGCCGCTCGGCCCGAGGCCGTCCCTCCGCTCCCGCGACCCCGAGCCGCCCATCGCGGCTGCGGGGGCCCTGGAACGGAGATGGAGCGCTTGGGGGCTCGGCCGGGAAGGCGGAACTGGAGCGCGATGCCATCCTTCGGTGTCTGGTGTCTACCCCGTTGACGTTTCGTCCCTGAGCTTTGTGTTTTCTGGCTGCCAAGCCGTGAGGTTTTCATGAGCAGCTTATTGACCTGGTGTAGACCCGCCGTGTTAACCACACGAAACAAGGTTTTCTTGTCCCGGGATAACATGTTTCTCTAATTGTACGATCCTTAAATTTAGAGCAATCGCAGGCGCTGGCTCAGTCAATAAAGGATCCGGGCCCAACACGCACATTCACAGTAGTTCCCAGGGCAGCAGGTACTAGACATTTTCTATTCTGGTAAATATGTGTATTTATATCTAGTAGTTTCTCTTTGTTTTTGATAAAAATTTCCTTTAGTATACGAAGTCACTTTCCATTTTTGAATATTTTATTGTATTTTAGATGGTGTGAATTAAGGGCAGATACACAGCCATTTTCAGTGGATAGTCTTGGTATTTGGATACCTTTTGACGTTTCTGCCTCATCTCTTTTTCCAATCCCGCGCTCATTTGTTTCCTTATTTCTGTTATTTTTCCACTTCATCCATCAAAATAACCTTCAGTCAGTGCTTCTTTCCCTTCAGCAGGTTTCCTCTACTTCTAGAACCCTGTTCCTGATGTTGGATATTAAAGGCTCCCCCAGGACTGTGTGAAATGGAAGGATTACAGAGGGACTGATGGAGTCTTGAAATCTAGATCTGGTTTTGCTACTGGGATCTTGAACAAATTATTTATCCCCTTTGGACCTTGGTCCTCACCGTTAAAGCGATGGGGTTGGTCTAACGGCCTAAAGTCATTTCTGCTTTGTGATTCTAAGTGTCCACCTTCCAGCCACATAGTCATGGGATCAAAGAAAAAAGTATTTTGTAGAATTGTTCACTTAATACAGTGAGTAAAATAGGACCAGTTTTTTTTTTTTTTTTTTTTTTTTTTTTTTTTTTTTTTTTTTTTTTTTCTGAGACGGAGTCTCGCTCTGTCGCCCAGGCTGGAGTGCAGTGGCCGGATCTCAGCTCACTGCAAGCTCCGCCTCCCGGGTTCATGCCATTCTCCTGCCTCAGCCTCCCGAGTAGCTGGGACTACAGGCGCCCGCCACCTCGCCCGGCTAGTTTTTTGTATTTTTTAGTAGAGACGGGGTTTCACCGTGCTAGCCAGGATGGTCTCGATCTCCTGACCTCGTGATCCACCCGTCTCGGCCTCCCAAAGTGCTGGGATTACAGGCTTGAGCCACCGCGCCCGGCCTAGGACCAGTTTTAAACAAGCATTAGTTGTTTTGCTAGGTGGAGGCTTTGAGTCTAATTTCATCACTTTAGAGTCACATTACTTCAGTGAATTGAAACTGGCAGAGGTATTTTACGGATTCTTATTTGGGTGTAAAAAACAGCAGTGCACTTAAATTTTAAACTCAAATTACTTTTTAGAGAAAGCACAAGAGTTCTTAACTCTTGCAGGCTTTTGAAAGCCCTTCTTTTCAGGAATACTTGCAATTTTGATCCTCTCAGTTGGTAAAAATATATTGCACACTGATGAGGTTGGTTGGAAATAAGTTGCAGCTCACTGAAGATGTCATTAAAATAGAGAACTATTTTGAACTTTGGTAGCATAAAACTGTAAATATTATATTAGCAAATGTGGCTTATCGAAGTACCCTTGTGAAATAATGACATTTTCAAGTTGATGCCCTGAGGATGTCAGTGGCTTCATTTCTAAATTAGTGAATTCAGATGAAAAGAACATTGGATTGGAAATGAAGAGATTTGGGTTCTAGTTCCAGTTTTGCCACAGACTTCCTCTAAGATTTTGCACAAACCCTACTGTTTTAGTTTTTCAACTTACAAAATGATAGTCTTTTTTAAGCCCTTAATGTATACCCAGAATTTTCTATGCATTATTTGTATATGAGCACCTTTAGTTTTCACGGCCACTTGAGACGCAGGAATGAAGTAATGTTTTGCAAGTGTGGTGCTCACCAGGTCACACAGCTGTCTGTTGGCAGAATTCTGCTTTAATTGCAGGTGTCTGTGACTCCAGTGCCATGCTTCTCTCATTCCAGCGCAGTGTCTACTTGCTAATGATCATGTCTCTTAACCTTAGAAGATGGTTCTCTGTTATTCGAATCAGTGTTATAGAAGAATAAGCTTCTCTCTTGCCTCTCACAGAAAGTACTGAAATCCCACCTTATGTGATGAAGTGTCCAAGCAATGGTTTGTGTAGCAGACTTCCTGCAGACTGTATAGACTGCACAACAAATTTCTCCTGTATCTATGGGAAGCCTGTCACTTTTGACTGTGCAGTGAAACCATCTGTTACCTGTGTTGTAAGTACTGCAGCTTACGTATTCTAAATAAATTCACTGTAAACTTCAAGTTAGAAGAACAATTCAGACTTGACCATTGGGAAGAAATTCTGAATAATTCTTACATTCTTTTATGATTGCCCTGTTGCGTATGTAAGTAGAAATAAATTTAAAAACCCAATAGACCCTTCCATATCAGCTCACTACTGTTGTAGTTATAATGATAACTGTCAAGCCAGTTGATGTCTGCTGGAAATGCGCTTGACAGAAATGTTGCTTTGTAGGACTGGAGAAGATCTCAGTCTACTAGCATATCTGAAGCAAATCTAATTCGTTCCGATGGATTCTGTGTTCTCAGTAGTGACAGCTAATGTACAGAGGAGGTGGCAATGTCTTTCTGCCATAGATGAGCTTTTGAAGGGCCACTGTTCGTCTGTGGTGAGAAGATGGATTCAGTAAATGCCAGAATGCCTGGTAGCTCTCTTGAACAAAATTAAGTGGAACACCTGTCTTATCCAGAATAAATTCCAGATAGTCCAAAGATGTAATGTGAAAAATGAAACCCTGAAGTACCACAGAAAACACGAGATAGTTGTTGTTATAATCCCCAAATGGAGAATATTTTTCTAAGTATGAAATAAAGTTTAGAAGCCATAAAAGAAAGAATTGATACATTTGACTACTAAAAATTGGAGATTTCTGCATGACCTAAAGAAAAAAGCATGAAGGCAAAAGACGTGGCAAACTAGGAAAAAGTGTTTGTAGCATATGTGACAAATAATACACTAATATCAGTAATATATAAACACTTCCTAAAAACCCACATGGAAAAGATGACAGTCTTGTAGAAAAACAGTGTTAGGACATGAGCAGATGGTTCATAGGAAAGAAAATACAAATAGATTTATAACATGAAAAACATGTATAAGTTTTCTTATAATTAAATACAAATAATACATTTTTAACCCTCAGATTGGCAATTTCTTTTTAATTTGATTAACTCTGAGTTTATGAGAGTATAAGGGTCAGATACTCATATCTTATTAATAGGTAATCAAATTGATCAGCCTCTTGCAGGTGATTTGCCGTATCTGTTAAACTTATACACACACATAATCATTGACCTCGCAGTTCTACATCTAGGAATTTATGTTATAGATATTATATATCAATGCAAATAAGTATGCTTATTTTTTAGCTGTATTGCTCATTAAAGCAAAAGATTCAAAAGAAGTGAAATGTCTAAGAACTGCTTAATTTATGGTACACATGCAATAGAATAAAACACATTGTAGCCATTAAAAAGAACTAGACAGCTCTAGAGATAATGTACTGATTTACATACAAAATCAAGTGAAAGTATTGGGGAACGTTAAATGTTGATGACATGAATGTGCCTGTGTGTAGAATAAGCTGTCTCTAGAAGTACAGAGGGCACTTGGCCTGGGGAGGGCAGTGGCTCCCAGAGGCCAGGCCACACAAGGCCGGCTCACTTCTCACTGTCCTGTTGTGTCTTGAAATGTGTACCATGTACATGTGTCACCTACTTTTTAAAAAACCATTTTAAAAAACATGTGTTTTAAGCACATCACTGAAAATAGGCAGATGTAAACATATTTTTACAGATCCAACTGTTTGCCTAAATCAAGTGATGCCTTACCCATATTTGAATGTTTTCCATAAAAAGTGGTTTTTGCACTGATAAGAAAATAGTACTTGCTTCATCAGTGCATATGCCAAAGTTGGAACCATACAGATAAAATTAGGATGGCTCTTGTGCAAAAACAACATGCAAATTTGTGAAATGTTAAAAAAATAACAAATATGGGCCGGGCATGGTGGCTAATGCCTATAATCCCAGCACTTTGGCAGTCCGAGGCAGGTGAATCACCTGAGGTCAGGAGGTTGAGACCAGCCTGGCCAACATGGTGAAACCCCATCTCTACTAAAAATACAAAAATTAGCTGGGCGTGGTGATGTGTGTCTCTAATCCCAGCTACTCAGGAGGCTGAGGCAGGAGAGTCACTTGAACCTGGGAGGCGGAGGTTGCAGTGAGCTGGGATTGCACCACTGCACTCCAGCCTGGGCAACAGAGCGAGACTCCATCTCAAAAAAATAAAAAAAAAAATAATGTGTGTGTGTATGTGTATATATATGCATACATATATATATATGATGCTTCCAGAGATGATCACATAAAAATGATTTTGAAAAATATGCATTGCAATGTACTGTCAGGTAGAGTGAAAAGACTACAAAGTGCTTTCAGTATAATTCCATTTTAGTAAATTTATAAATATACACATAGAAGAAACGTAAAGAAGATTAAAAGTGGTTAGCTCTGAACACCTATAGGTTTTTGTCTATAATCTTCAAATATGTAACATACAAAGAACATGGTACTTTTGTAAGCAGAATACAAAATAATGGCTTTTGAAATTGGAATGAAAAAAATCTCTGGCCACCAGTGAACACTCACTCACCCTCCACACATCATGTGGTGCTTCTGAGTTGGGCTGCCTCTGGATTAAACGTGCCACATGCCCTGGTGGTATGAGCAGCTGTAATAACCCTGAGTTGCCAGGCTGTGCAAGGTAGGAGATGTTAGGGAAGGTTGGCAACTCGGAAGCAAGGCGGTGTGTTAACCATTACAGAAGCATCAGGCTGGAGTTGAGGAACCTGGATTCCACTCCTCACTTGAAGCTCAGTGACCTTCAACAAATGCATTCATCAGTTCCTTCCAGCCATCCATGATTGCGACTTTCTAAAATAAATTTTCCCTTTGTCTGCATTATAAAAGTACACGTTTACTATGAAAAATTTAGCTAAGCAAAAGTTATGAAATTTATCACCCTGAAATAACCTTTGCTATTTTGATGTGAATTTATCTAGTTTTTTTCCCCTTAGGTACATATATTTGGGTGTGTATTTTTATGATTATGGGGTCACATCATATACATTTGTTTTGCATACATGTTGTTTTGGTAACTTTTTCTGGTTCTTTAGGTCCTAAATGCAAGCGTTTTAGGAATTTTGTGCCATGTGACTGTAGTCTTACTGACATCTTAACAGACTACACCATTGTGATTGATGAGTTTTGTGTCATTTGCTACATAGGATCAAGACTTCAAATCCCAAAAGAACTTCATCATTAACATGACTTGCAGATTTTGCTGGCAGCTTCCTGAAACAGATTACGAGTGTACCAATTCCACCAGCTGCATGACGGTGTCCTGTCCTCGGCAGCGCTACCCTGCCAACTGCACGGTGCGGGACCATGTCCACTGCTTGGGTAAGTCAGAGTTCAAGGGCATTTGTCAACAAAGTATTTTTCTCGAAGTTGATTGAAGGGACTTTAACCAGAAATTTGAGAGTTAAATTACTTAATTAGAAACATTTATCCGCAGCTTTTTAGATGTGCCAAGCATCATCAATAAACTCAACATACTAAAGTAAAGCATCCAGAAAACTGCAATTCTCTTTTTAAATGTAATATTTGATAAAATAAGAAAAATATGTGAAGTATAAAGCGTAATACACAATAATTGAGTTTTACCCAAAATAACAGTGAAAATGGCACCAATACCATCGCAGCTACCTGAGTGCTTGCCTTCACCTGGTTGCTCTACCGCTTCTTCCAAAGTAACCATCCTTTTGAATTTTTTCTTATTTCACTTCCTTTTAAATTTTTTCTATAGTTTTATTGTATATATGTAATAAAATAATAGTACCATATAATATTCAATAATGCATGTTTTAGAACTGTATAAAATGATTTCAGGCTATGTGCCCTTCTGTGACTTGATTATTTCCTGTCAACATTATGGCTCTATGATTCATCCATATGACTTCTTTCTTTATTTTACGTCTGTGTAATAATCTATTTTAAGATTGTATCACAGTTTATTCTCCAATATATTTGGTTATGTGCTGTTTTTTGCTGTTGTGACTCTTAAAATTTCTTTGCCTGTCTCCTGATGGCACATGTGCAAGAGCTTCTTTAGCATGTACTTTCCAGTGTGCGTTACTCTTTAAATGGCCGTATTAACTTACATTCCCACCCGTGCTATGTAACTATTCCTAATGATCCCTATTCTCTCCAAGAATTGTTATTAAATTTGGTCTTAAAGTTGTCTAGACTTCTTTTATATTTTGGATATTACCTGTGCTGTCCCTGAAACCCTCTCCCAGATTTTGATTTTTTTTTTTTTACATTATTGTATATTTTCATAAACAAAACTTTAAAAATATAATTACTTTAAGTTATTAGAGTTAGTCTTTTTTTGTTGTGGTTTTAAGAAATCTTTTTCTACCCCAGGTTTATAAAGACAATTTGCTACATTTTCTTTTGAAAGTTATAAGTTTAACATTTCACATTTAGGTTTAGAATCCGCCTGGAATTGGTCCTGGTAGATGGTGTGAGGTAGATTCAACTTTAATTGTCCCCCCACATGGATGGCCACTTGTCTCAACTCTTCCCTGTTGATCCCTGTGTTACCTCTGTCATACATGAAGTGTCTGTATGTTTCTGGTTCTAGACTTTCTCTTCTTTTCCTATTGGGTGATTTTTATGCCTCAGGACCACACTGTCTTATATCCTCGTAACTTCCCCGTAAGTCTTGATATGTGGTTGAGCATTTCATGTTCTTCACGTTGTAATCCTAACTTAGCTAATTTAAATATTACATATGTACAGATAGATGGTAAGGGCTTTGTACTCTTCACTTTAACAAGTATTACTGTAAAGAGAGTTGACTTTTCACATTTTAAATTTTGAGGCCATTTGTTATAATTAAGTCTTTCTGAGAGTATTTTTATACCCTGTATTTTTCTTTCTTTCTTTCTTTTTTTTTTTTTAAGGTAACCGTACTTTTCCCAAAATGCTATATTGCAATTGGACTGGAGGCTATAAGTGGTCTACTGCTCTGGCTCTAAGGTAAGCTTTGTTACTAGTAAGTTTAAAAGGCCATTTAGATTTCTTTGGGTTTGGTGGAATCTTCCAGACATTGAGCTCAGTCCACTTCATTCTTCTCTCAGATCCTACCACATGTGTTGGATTCTAGGAAACTGCTGGAAGAGTTTAGGTGATCAGACCAGTAGCCCCATGGAGCTGACTGGCAGGCATGTTAGCTTTTCTCCCAAGGTACCTGCACATTGAGTTTCCCCTTCTGAATGTACCATGAATCAGTAAAATGCTGGGGACTATCTAAAATAGGCAGTTTTATGATGTGTATCTTTAATTTCAAATAACTTACTATAAAAAGTAATACATGCTGAACACTGAAAACTGGAAAAATGAAAATGACAAAAACATTAAAAATTACCACCGTCTGAGATAATTATAGGTTTATATTTCTTACATAGAAATGTGCTGTTTGTTAAACTTCTCAACAGTACTTTAAGAAATTGTAGCAATTCTTCCCACCAAAGGGAAGAGCAGGTGAGACCCTGGTTAACTGATTAGTGAAAAGGTTATGCTGCCTACAGTTGAAGTTTTGAGTTCGTGCCTGAGACCCTGAGGCCTGCAGCATCACAGCCATAGAGCAGGATTTCTCAGCCTCATCACTGCTGACATTTTGGGCTGAATGATTTTTTGTCTTGTGGCTGTCCTGTGCATAGTAGGATGTTTAGCAGCATCACTGGTGTCTACCTACTACTTGTCAGTAGCAAACCCCCCATCCCCTGCAGTTGTGACAGTGTGTCTCCAGATGTTGCCACGTGTCCCCTAGGGGACAAAATTGCCCCTTGCTGAGAACCACTGCATTAGAATTTGGGCTGAGGAAAGAAGGATCTTGCCTGGCAGGAAACGCGTAACTGAAAAGTAAAAGAGGACACAAGGGTAGAAAATGAGATTCACAAAAATAAGATAGGCCGGGTGCAATGACTCACACCTGTAATCCCAGCACTTTGGGAGGCCGAGGCGGGCAGATTGCTTGAGGTCAGGAGTTCGAGACCAGCCTGGCCAACGTGGCGAAAGCCCGTCTCTACCAAAAATACAAAAGCCGGCCATCGTGGTGCATGTCTGTGGTTCCAGCTGCGTGGTAGGCTGAAATGGGAAGATCACTTGAGGAAGAGGAGGCTGCAGTGAGCTGGCATTGCACCACTGCACTCCAGCCTCAGAGCGAGATTCTGTCTCAAAATAAAAGATTAGTAACCATTGCTGACAATGGTTCAAATTAACAACTGGCTTTTTAAAAAATAAATAAATGTTTGAAACTTGGAATAATTTTAATTTACAGGAAAGTTGCAAAGATAGTAGAGTTCTTATATATCCCTAATCTGGTTTCCCTACATTGTTAACCTCTTACAGTACTATATTATAACAAATTTTCAACAATTAAAACTTCTCAGCACTCAACATGGTTTCTTTTAAAATCTTCACTGTAATGAGATGATGTCCAAGGTTTGCTTCATGGTACTCTGAAGGGGAAAGGGGAGAGTTTTGATGAAACACGGCTGGCCAAGTGTTGATTATTGGAGCTGAGTCATGAGTACTGTTCTCTTTACTTTTTATTGTTATATATGTTTAGAAATTTTCCATAATAAATATTGTTTCAGTATTATTAGATTTTAGAATTTAAAAGATCCTTAGAAGTCACCTCTTCCTAACATTAAGATTTTAGAGATGAATGAAAAAATAGACTGAAAACATGGACAACTTGATCCAGGTCATCCAGGTGGTGGTGGGCTCCTCCCGACTCTAGCCCTGACCCCGTGTTGGTGCACTTCCTGTTAGACTGGGTCTTTGCTTTGTTTTGACTAAAAAGCAATGAGATTGATCACTTAGAGAGAGAGAAAACATTAGTTTTTTAGTACAGCTAAAAATTGTATGTTTACTTTTGACATTTAAACAGTCTTCCTGCCCATAATTATTTGGTGGTGTCAATTTGTGAAATAGTCACTTGTGTTCCAATTAAGGGCTGTGATCATTGGAAGTCCTTTCTCAAATCTGACGTAATGCAGCGATTAAACCATAACTGGCCGCAGTTGGGGTGGACGGGTCTCATGGAATCCTGTCTGTTTGCCATCGCAGCATCACCCTCGGTGGGTTTGGAGCAGACCGTTTCTACCTGGGCCAGTGGCGAGAAGGCCTTGGCAAGCTCTTCAGCTTCGGTGGTCTGGGAATATGGACGCTGATAGATGTCCTGCTAATTGGAGTTGGCTACGTTGGACCAGCAGATGGCTCTTTGTACATTTAGTTGTGGTATGTGCTTCAGAAAGGAGCAGTGCTTAGAAAAAGCCCTTTTGTCCATAGGAATTGATGTGGTGTGAGTGATACATTTCTATGTTTTTAATGTACAGCATCTGTACTTTGTTTGCCTTCATAAAGGTAAAATAAAGAAATGAAACACTGAACTGTGCTAATCTGGAATTTGTTTTTATTTGCCTGAAATATATTTTTTTCTGTGAAAAAATTAAAACGTACTTAAGCCAAGAGAATGACTTCTACAGTGATTGAAAATCCATTTAATTCCTATGACTTTTGTTTTGTATTGCTCAAGTCAAACTACATCACTTGTATCTCCAGCTCAAATGTAATCTGCCTTGCAAAGCCTTTAAGCTATGATTGCAGGAAGTGGAAAGTGTTTTTATTGTTAGCTAATTGAAGTTGTTTGGCTCAACTTCAGTCTTGTGTAAGATTTGCAGTGTAAGTATGCAGTCTGGTCTGTATATATGAAAATTTTATTTAAACTGCAGAATGTTTAGTTATGGTTTAAATTTTCTTAGTAGTATATAAAAGGTAAGAGTACTGAAAATTTAATAAAATTGCAAGTTAACAAATATTGTGGGCCTGAGTTTCTATATTAAATATAATCTGGAATAATCATTACAACTTACTTTTATTGTTAAGAATAATATTTTTATTTTTCAGGGCATTACTCCATTATAACAGAGTCATAGTTGGCTGGTTTATTGACACAGTGGAAATAGGTAAATATTTTTGAGTATAGATCTGTGATAGACCCTTTATTGGGGGAAAAAACCCAGTTATTCAAAAAGATTTTTATTCAAGTTTGCTTTTGAAACATTTAAAAACTTTTAGCATTTTTTCTTTCAAATATGGATATCTGAGTTACTGCTTTTTAAACACTTGTATGTATTAGCCAGAAGACTGTTAACCCCATATCATATCTAGAAGCTATAAAATATCTGCATATTTCATTCACCAGATGATTTTTTGATTTCAGTTTACCTGAAAGGTGAATTACATCACTTGAGTGATCACTTTCTGTTCTTATGAAGCACTGCCCTTTGCTTAGTTGAGTGACAGTTCCATCTCTGATCACTAGGTGGCGCATCCCTATTACGTTTGCTTTCCCCTCTCTATTTCCAGAAACAGCCACTCTTAAATTGTTTTTTTGTTTGTTTGTTTGGTTTTTTGTTTTTTGTTTTACGAAGAACTTGTCACAGAGCATGAGCAGTGCTTCAGGATGGGAGTAAGCTGGTTTATGTGGACCTTTCTTTCTGAGAGCAAATACACACTTTTGTATCCGTGAAACTGTTGATTGAGCAGGTGTTTCTTTAGATGAGGGTCTCTTCTTCAAGAAGCAGCCCCTTTCCTAACTGTAATAAAAATGTCCCCTGAGTCTCCTTACGTAGCTCTATGTAGAAGAGAATCTAATACTTCCCTGTTGAGCAACCATGCAAGGTGGAGCCAGGGAGTCAGTGGGAAGTTAGTAGGAAGTATGCATTGCCATTGGTGGAAATAGGTAACACCTTGATTAACCGTTTTTGTGGCTCTGGGGCCTGAGTTAGATAATGAAACGGCAGTGTTTGAGAGGGGAAAGCTCAAAGATTCAGAATCCATGAAAGGAGACATGAATGAACTTGTTCCCAAATCCTAAAAAGGTTGCACAAGGGCATAGCCCTTGGAACCTAAAGGATGTAAGCCACTCAGGAATGCTTCTGATCAAGGACTTGATAGAGCGGATGGCCTGAGACAGAACTAGCAGGAAATATGAAGAGATTTTCAAATACAGTACAAACAAATTTATGAACGATGAACTCCTACACAGCCCCAAAAAGAAACTGCAAAATAAAACTATACTTTCAGAGGGCACCAGGGAATGTGGGTGCAATCGCTTGTAGCAAATCCCATGGGCCTTTGTTGAAGTCTGTGCTTCAGATTCTATTCCTCTGTTGTCTTAGATTTTCGGGACTGCTATAACAATACCATAAATGGGGTGGCCTAGCAACAGAAACTTATTTCTTAGAGTTCTGGAGGCTAGAAAGTCCAAGATGAAGGTGCTGGTAAATTTGGTATCTGGTGAGGGCCTTCTTCCTCATAACATCTCACATCTTCACGTGGTGGAGGCAGGGAAGATCTCTCTGGGGCCTCTTCTATAAGGGCACTAATCCCAATCCTGAGAGCTCACCCTCATGACCTAATCACCTCCCAAAGGTCCCACCTCCTGATACCATCATCATGGTGGTGAGGATTTCTGCATGTGAATTTGGGGTAGAAAGGACACAAATACTCAGTCCATCCTGTGTGAGCTATGGGCTCTGACCAAGGGATATGATTAGATAGCCATCCTGTTCACACAGGTTGGGAACCGTATCAGTCAACCATTCTCTATTGATGGTTCTCTAGATATTCAGAATTTATCACTACAGCCTGCCGTCTGTCCTGATTTCCCCTTAAGAATCTCTACCTTGCTCTGTCAACATTCTTGCATTTACCCCAGTAATGCCTCATGGGAAGGTGCTGGGTTATTTGTTTCTATCACCTCCATTGTCCCTAGAACAATGCCTTGCACACAGAGGCTCTCGTTTGTTTGCTGAGTTCATGCCACGGGTGTCTTGAAGGTTTGGCAGGGACTGTGTACAATTCCAGGAATTGGCAGTTGAGGTGCCTGCAGGGAGATAATATACAGAAATTGGCTTCAAGTAAATATTTGTCTGTAACACCATGTTGATCTGATTTCTGCAAATTGCTGAGGAACAACTCTGGTTTATAGTGCTTATAAAAAGATTTTTTCAAAGATCTTATGCTTCAAGATTTTAAAATGTAAAAATATCTTCTCTATGCCACACAACTTCATTTCTCTCTACTTTTTTTTTTTTTAATACCTTATGCCAGACTTGCATTTATTTTGGGCATATCATCAGCTAAGGAATATGCAAATGATTTTAATTCATCCTGTAAGCAATGAGTGGAAAATGAGCTGTACCTGATGCAGCTTCTCAAATACAACATTGGAAAAGCCTAAAAATGAAGGCACTACATAAGCAGAATATGCATTAAAAGGAAAAAAAAAAAACCACCCAGGAAAAATGAAGGCAGATTCCTCCACTCCTGCTCTAAAGCCTCCCCTCTATTCTGCACTTTTGGTAGAGTATGAAGTGTCACATGAATGTTAGAGGGTATATACATTTTTTTAACTTTTCTTGTATATACATTGTATACGTTTTTTTCATGGTAAGAGCACTTAAAATCTACTCAGCAAATTTATAATGCAGTAACTATGGTCCTCATGGTATACATTAGACCTACTGGTTAATTTTGTAACCTAGGCAAGTTTGATCTAAATTCTTAAATGTAAAGTATTGAAATTATCTTCCATAAACACAACGTCATTTTTATGCAAAATAAGCTTTGATGGAGACATGTGGACATAATTTACTAAGGCTCCATGAAGGCAGAGCTGTGGTTCTCTGCTGTAGCTCAGCTTAGAGAGCCCTGCCTGTCATACAGCAGGTGCACAGTGAGTAGGAGTTTGATGAATGAGTAAGGAGGAATTGCTGGGAGTAAACTAAACACCTAAAAGTATTGCTGAGAATTTTTAAAGCAGTAGAGTGCAGCTGGATTACAGCATCTCCCTTCTCAAATACTTAGATGATGAACACACTACAGTAAAAGCCAGCACCTCCTTCCTGCCCAAAACCAGCAAAGGAAACTCCACAGCAAACAAGCAAAAGGATACAGCCAAATGCCAAAAATGTCACACACAAAAAAATGGTGGTACGGGGGAAAAATTATTGCCCAGGTGTGTAAGATTACTCCTGCAAATGGTCCTGGTGGCGAAGCAAAACTCAGAAAGTCTCACTGGTGGCCAGGCGCGGTGGCTCATGTCTGCAGTCCCAGCACTTTGAGTATCTGAGTCAGGCAGATCGCCTGAGGCCAGGAGTTCGAGACCAGCCTGGCCAACATGACAAAACCCCATCTTTACTAAAAATACAAAAAAATTAGCCAGGCATGGTGGCAGGTGCCTGTAATCCCAGCTACTCTGGAGGCTGAGGCAGGAGAATTGCTTGAACCTGGGAGGCAGAGGCTGCTGTGAGCCGAGATCATACCATTGCACTCCAGCCTGGGCAATAAGAGTGAAACTCTGTCTCCAAAAAAAAAAAAAAGGTCTCACTGGTGAGAAAAATAGGTTAATTGGGAGAAGAGAGGTATCTATATCTTTCTCCTGTTACTGCTGGGGGAAGTGAAAAGTGAAAAGGGCTGCTGGAAAAAGACCAGTGAGAGACGGCTCGTGAACAAACAGGAGGGACTCTGATGGGTTCACGGGTTCCCTGCTGAACCAGACAAAGGATCTAAAGCCTAGGGTGACCCCCACGGGTCATTGCATCACTCCCTGGGAAGGAAACTCATTCAGGACATTTAGAAAATCCTAATCAAGAGACCAGAGACCAGATATTCTAGCAAAGATACAGTCTCAGCTGAGCTTTTCCCTGCCTCACCCCTAGCTATCAGGTCACAGAATGTAGAATAGAACACAAAATACAACTTGCAAAATGCTCAAAGAGAAAACCAAGGGAATTTGTTCACATATTATGAAGTTGTCCTTTTACACAAGAACAAAATGAAATGACTCACGACCCACTAGAATGACTATAATAAAAGGAATTCTTAATCAGCCTGCCAACCTGCACAACATAGTGAGACCTGTCTCTAAAAAAAAAAAAAAAAAAAAAAAAAAATTCCAGGTGTGTGCCTGTAGTCCTAGCTACTTGGGAGGCTGAGGTGGGAGCGATCTTTGAGCCCAGGAGGTGGAGTTCCAGTTAGCTACTGAGGACTAAACTCTGACCTTTTCCCTCTTGCCCAAATTCCTATCTAAGGGACTGGGGAGTTGCACCCTATAAATCATAAAATCTCAACGCAAATTTATTTAACCCTATATGATGTGGCTTACTTTCCACCCTGACTCTGGCATAACGTCACATGACAGATAAAGAAATCAAAATATTTTAACCCCAAATATGTTTCTTTGCCATATCTTGAAATGGCCCTGCATAGCTGTCTCTTGGGAAAATCTACGTTCTGCAAAGAGTCCCCTTCCCTTTCCAGGTCTTTTCCCTGACACAGCAGAGAATCAGTCACAAATCTGGCACCTTTTTCAGTCTAAGAAACATTTCCAATCTACTCTCTCTGAAGCTCACAACCTGGAGGCTTCATCTGCATGATAAGAACCTTGGTCTCCACAATCCCTTAGCATAACCCAGACACACCCTTCTGTTGATTAGAGGTCTTTATAGACAATAATGCTTTCAACCAATTGCCAGTTAGAAAATCCTTGAAGTTACCTATGATCTGGAAGCCCCTGCTTCGAGCTGTCCTGCCTTTCCAGATGGAACCAGTCTACATCCTACATGTATTGATTTGTGTCTTATGTCTCCCTAAAATGTATAAATTCAAGCTGTAGCCGGACCACCATGGGCACATGTTCTTAGGACCTCTTGATACTGTGCCTCACTCATATTTGGTTCGGAATAAATCTCTTCAAATATTTTAGAGTTGGACTCTTCATCGACACTGTGACCGCGCCACTGCACTCCAGCCTGAGCCACAGAGCGAGACGCTGTCTCTAAAAAATAAAAGAAAAAAAAAAAGAAAAAACACAATAACAAGTATTGATGAGAATGTGGAGAAACTGGAACCTTCATATGTTGCTGGTGGGGATGTAAAGTGATGCAGCCACCCAGGAAAACAGTCTGGCAGTTCGTAAAAGTGTTAAACATAGAGTTACCATGTGACTTGGCAAAACTTCTTCTAGGTATACACCCAAGAGAAGTGGAGATATGTTGTGAAAGTTGTCAGCACCAAAATGGGGTCACTTAGGTCAAACCCTAGCAAAATGGATCCAGGAGGCCCTGAAGGAGGAGTACCATACACATGTGCCTATGATAAGAACTATTACAAGGACTCTCTGGAAACCATAAAAATTCCATGTTAAGCTGCTTCTGAGAAGACATCTCCCCAGCAACAGCCAGTGTGGCCAATGAGGAGCTATGAGCTTCAACAGTCAATAGTTGTTGTTTCAAAGCAGCTTACGTGACTTTCTCCTTTTTGTCTTTGGAAAAGTTTGCCTTGACCCCAGGGTCTTCAGGTGTTTCTTGGTTCATTGTGGCATGGGTATCTTGGATTACAATCCCCTACTAATCCCAGATAAACTCCTTCTTTGGAGAGCCTATCTATTGTGATTTTAGGTTTTAGAACATACACTAAAAAACTTGTTTACAGCACCATTATTCATAGTAAAAAAGCGGAAACAACACAAATGTCCCACTGATGAATAATGCATAAACAAAATGTAGTCCATTCATATAATGGAATACTATTTCATCATGTAAAGGAATGAAGAACTGATACACACCATAACATGAATAAACCTCAAAAACATGGTGCTAAGGGAAGAAAGCCAGTTATACTTCAAGCTGATAACCTTTACAGCATATAAATTACTTCTCAATAAAGTGGTCTTTAAAAAAAGAAACAGCTCAGCAACCGCACATACATATGATAGAAGGGGAATGAGAGAAAAACCCAGGCGACTGGAAAGGCAGGAAGAAACAGTCTGCAAAAGAAAGATGAAGAGTTCATTTTGAGGAAAATGTAATCCAAGAAACAGAAGAAAAGCCCCTGCAAAACCTTTGTGCTGTAGAACTCTTAAGTGTATTCCTCATTCAGCAAAAGTACTGAGCCCCTATATGGCATGCACCCTCCTAAGCCCTGGGGATTGAGCACTAAGTGAGTTCTTCCTTTCATGAAGCATGTCATATTCTTGTGCACAAAAATATAAGCACAAAGACATGATTCCACTGAATCCTTCCCGTCAAGCAGAGAACGTTGATTTGTCCACACTGGAACAGACACTTACTTTGAACATGGATTTGTCTTCTCTAGCTTTATTCAATGTTTCACACAAGATTGCTTCTGATCAAAGAATTTACTTCACAGCAAAAGAAATGTGATAGAGTGAGTTCATGCTGAGAAAGTGGAAAATGGCCCTGATAGTAGCCAGGCTGTGATTTTAATCATTAAATATAAAAAATGCTCACAGATTGCAAACAGTATTCCTTTTTTCCCACTAGTTTCTTAAGGTAGATGCTTGGGTCATTAATTTGAGCCATTTCTCCCTTTCTAATATAAGTATTGTAAGTAATGCTATAAATTTCCCTCTGAACTTTGATGTACATTTCACAAATTCTATTGTGTACAATTTAGAGTATTTTATAATTTCACTTTTGAGTTCCTTTTAGTCAAAAGATTTATATTATTATTATTACTATTATTATTATTACTATTATTATTATTATTACTGAGACAGGGTCTTGGTCTGTTCCCCAGGCTGGAGTGCAGTGGCACGATCTCAGTTCACTACAATCTCCACCTCCCAGGCTCAAGAGATTCTCCCACCTCAGCCTCCCGAGTAGCTGGGACCACAGGTGTGCACCACAATGGTGGGCTAATTTTTAAATTTTTTTGTAGAGGTAGGGTCCCACAATGTTGCCCAGGCTGGTCTTGAACTCTTGGGCTCAACTGATCCTCCTGCCCTGGCCTCCCAAAGTGCTGGGATTACAGGCATGAGCCACTGCACCTGGCCCAAAAGATAATTTTTAAATAAATCATTTAAAGATAATTGTTTAAATGAGTTATTTGTTTTTAAAATGTCCTCAAATACATTTTCAATATATATTTTTGTACTTAGTTTGTAGTTGGTTTTCACTGTGTAAGAGAATAAAATGTGTATTATTTTAGTTATTTTGAATTTGTTGATTTGCTTTATGCCTCAGATACGGTCTATCATGTTGAATGTTACATGTGTGCTTCAAAATAATGTGTATTCTACTTGTCCAGGTCATGTGTTTTATGAGTGACTATTAGATCAATTTGCTTGATAGTATTTTTCAGGATTTCTACATCCTTGCCAATATTCTGTGTTCTTATTCTGTCAATTACTGACAGAGAAATGTTGCAGTCTCCAACTCTAATGGTGGCTTTCTGTGTTCCTCTTTTCAGATGTTTGTTTGTTTGTTTGTTTGTTTGAGATGGAGTCTTGCTTTGTCGCCCAGGCTGGAGTGCAGTGCTGCGATCCCAGCTCACTGCAACCTCTACCTCCCAGGCTTAAGCAATTCTCCTGCCTCAGCCTTCCAAGTTGCTGGGATTACAGGCATGCACCACCACACCTGGCTAATTTTTGTATTTTTAATAGAAACAGGATTGTGCCATGTTAGCCAGACTGGTCTTGAACTCCTGGCCTCAAGTAATCCACCTGCTTCAGCCTCCCAAAGTGCTGGGATTACAGGTATGAGCCACTGTGTCTGACCTCTCTTTTCAGTTCTATTAATTTTTGCTTATGTATTTTGAAACTATTTTAGACATACACAATTAGGATTGTGATGTCTTCCTTTTTAATTGTGACAAAATTTACGTAACATAAAGTGTACTGTTTTAGCCATTTTTTTGGTATACATTTCAGTGGCAGTAAGCACATTTGTGTTATTGTTCAACTCTCACCATAATTCATCTCCGGAACTTTTTCATTTTCCCAGCATGAAACTCTGTCCCCATTAAATAATAACTCCCAATACTCACCTCCTACCCTTAGCAACCGATGTCCTATTTTCTTTCTCTATGAATGCGACTCCTCTAGGTACCTCATATAAGTGGAATCATACAATATTTGTCCTTTTGTGTCACTTAGCATAATGTCTTCAAGGTTCATCTACATTGTAGCATATGTCAGAATTTCGCTCCTTTTTAAGGCTGAATAATATTCTTTTGTACATATATACCACATTTTGCTTTTCTCTTCATCTATTGATGGATACTTGAGTTGCTTCTACTTTTTGACTATTGTGAATAATGTTCCTATGAATGCTGATATACAAATATCTGCCTGAGTCCCTGCTTTCAAGTTTTCGATTATTTTGGGAATATACCCAGAAGTAGAATTGCTGGCTTATATGGTAATTATGTTTAATTTTTTGAAGAACCTGTGATGTCTTCTTGATTAATTTATCCCTTTATTATCAGGTAATGTCCCTCTTTATCCCTACTATTATTCTATGTTTTGAAATCTATTTTTTTCTGATATTAGCATAACCACTTGCACTTTTCTTTTATTAGTTTTTGCTTGATATATCTTTTTCTATTCTTTTACTTTTGTAATCTATCTATGTCTTTATATTTAAACAAAATTAATTTTAGATCATATGTATTGGGTCTTGGTTTTTCAACTAATCTGACAATCTCTGGCTTTTTTTTTTTTTTTTTTTTTTTGACAGGGTCTCACTCTGTAGTCCAGGTTGGAGGGCAGTGGCATGATCATGGCTCACTGCAGCTTCGACTTCCTGGGCTTAAGTGATTCTCCCACCTCAGCCTCCTGAGTAGCTGGGATCATAGTCATGCACTACCATGCCTGGCGAATTTTTCTATTTTTTGTAGAAATGGGGTTTTTGTCATGTCACCCAGGCTGGTCTCAAACTCCTGGGCTCAAGCAATCTGCCTGCCTTGGCCTCCCAAAGTACTGAGATTACAGGTGTGAGCCACCACACCCTGATATCTCTGACTTTTAATTGAAGATTTTAGACCATTTATGTTTAATGTCACTAGTAATATGATTGAATTTAAATCTACCATTTTGTTGATTCTTTTTTATTTGTTTCATCTGTTTCTTGTCCTCATTTTTCTCTTTTCTTGGCCTATTTTTGGACTAATTGAAATTTTAAAAAATGATTTCCAGCCAATTTTTGAATATGTTTTTTAACTCTACACCTTTTCCTCTTCTTCTGAGACTCCGATGATACAAACATTAGATTTTTTGTTGTTGTTGTTATTGTCCCACAGGTTCTCGAAGCACTGTTTATTTAGTTCATTTGTTTTTGTCAATTTTCTGTTTATTGTTTAGACTAGAAATTTCTTTTTTTGAAACTGGGTCTCACGCTGTCATTCAGGCTGGAGTGCTATGGTGCAGTCTCAGCATACTGCAACCTCTGCTTCCCGGGTTCAAGCAATTCTCATGCCTCAGCCTCCCAGCTGAGACAAAAGGCTAGTGCCACAATGCCTGGCCAATTTTTGTATTTTCAGTAGAGATGGGGTTTCATCATGTTGACCAGGTTGGTCTTGAACTCCTGACCTCAGGAGATCCACCCACCTTGGCCTCCAAAAGTGCTGGGATTACAGGCATGAGCTACCATGCCTGGCAGACTGGACATTTCTATGGATATGTTTTTGAGTTCATCGATTTTCTTTCCTCTATCATCTCCTGTCCACTACTGAGGCAGCCCATCCAGTGAGTTTTTAATTTCAATTATTATATTTTTGTTACATAATTTCCCTTGATACCTTTTCATATCTTCCATTTATTTTCTACTTTCTATTTGTATTACATTGTTAGTAATTGCTCGGTGAAACATTTTCATGATAGCTGCTTTAAAAATCTCGTCAGATAATCCCAACATCTGACTCATCTCAATGTTGGCACCTTTTGATCATCTTTTCTCAATCAAGTTGTGAATGTCCTGGTTCTTGGTATATGGATTTTTTATTGTATCCTGGACATTTTGGATATTATGTTGTAAGAACTAATTGTTTTTCTTTTAAGTTCTTCTTCTTTTTGGGTATAGTCTGCAGGTCCAGGTGGGGGTTCATGTTCAGCTCACTGTTGGACTTCCTTGACATCACCCTGAAAAAAGTGGAGTGCTGAATTACACTGTGTTGTTGCAGATGGGTGTCACCTAACCACAGCAGTCCTTGAAGAAGAAAGATGGTCTGATAGGAACTGCTTATTTAGGAACACATTGCAAAATCTGTGGGTGTCCTGTGGGATCTGAGGGCCTCACTCCTACAACTGCAAGGAACTGAATTCTTCTAACAACAAGATGAGGTTGGAAGAAGACTCCAAGATCCAGAAACCTGTGTTGTAACCTGGTGAGACCCTGAAACAGAGAAACAGAGAATCCAGCTAAGCCATGCCCAAAATACTCATCCACTGTGTTGTTTCAAGCTTCCACGTTTCTAGTAATTTGTTATAAAGCAATAGGAAAGTAATATATCCTTTCTGTGGCTCATCTTCATTCCAAACATTCCACATTTCCTTCTGTTATCATTTCTTTTCTGTCTGAAGAACTTCCTTTTGCAAAAAAATTTTTAAGGCAGTTCTGCTGGTAACATATTTTCTTAGATTTTCTTCATCTGAGAATACCTTTATTTCATCCTCATACTTGAAAGTTAGTTTTGCCGAACATAGAATTCTGGGTGACAGTTTTTCTTTTTCTTTCAGCACTTGAAAAGTGTTATGACACATCCTTCTGGCCTTCATGATTTCTGCTGAGAAATATGCTGTCATTTGAATAGTTTTAATGCTGTAGGTAATAATCATTGTTTTCTGGCTGTTTCCAAAAGTTTTAAATTTATCTTTAGTTTTCAGATATTTGATTATTATGTATTCGGGCATGGATTTCTTTGGATTTATCCTGCTTGGAGTTTGCTTAATCTCTTGAATTTGTCAACTTATGTCTTTTGCCCAATTTGGGAAATTTTCAATCATTTTTTCTTCAAATATTTTTGGGCACCACACTCTCTTTTCCCATTGAGTCTCTGATCACATTAATTTTAGATTTTTTTGTTGTTGTTATTGTCCCACGTGTTTGTGAGATTCTATTCATTTTAAAGTCTTATTTTCTCCTTATTTAGACTGGATAATTTGTATTGATCTAGCTTCAGATTCATTGATTCTAATGTCATCTCCATCTGCTATTCAACCCATTCAGTGACAGTTTCTTTTTCTTCACATATTTTATTTTTCATTTCTGAATTTTGTGGTAAGTTTTCTTTTCCTTTGTTTAAAGTTTCTATTTTTTCTTTTTTTTTTTTTTTCTCCCACAGTGTTACTATTTACTTTTTGGAGCATTTTTCTGCTGGTTCCTTAAAACCCTTGTCAGACAATTATAGTATCTGTATTATTTTGGTGTTACTGTCTGTTGGTTGCCTTTTTGCATTCAAATTGAGATGTCCTTGGTCATAGTATGATGAGTAATTGTGGATTGTAACTAGGACATTCTGAGTCTTGTGTGATGAAGTTCTGGTTTCTATTTAAATCTTCTTTCAGCAGGCAGTCAACCTGTTTAGGTTCAGAATGCATGTTCTGGTACACTTTTGTAGGCTGTGATTGAAATGTCAATTTAGTTTGCTACCCTGGTCTTCCCAGCTTATGTGTTGCCCAGAGGCCAATGTGAAATGATAGCAGTATTTGACACTGCAGCTCAGTTCTCCAATCTTTTAATGTGTTGATTCTTATTAGGCATGCATAGGCTGCTTGGGGGTCTGCCCAGGAATTAATACACAGATTATCTCCTCTCTGTAATCCTACCCACCCCTGCTCTAATTAGGAGGGGAGGAGGTGCTGCCTCTTTGCTGCTGTTTGCTTCGTGCATGGTGGGGTTGGTCACAGACTATGCACCAGTAGAGTGGGAGAGGAGCATCACCTCTTTGCTGACATTTGCTTAGTGCAGCAGAGGAATAGTAGAAAGGATTCACTCTACAGTCTCCACAGTGATAGACACGGAGGGAGGGGTGCCACTTCTACCCATGATAGTGTAGGATTAGAACAGTTGAAAGGGCTTCACCCTGAAGTTTGCTCAAAGTCCTGGTATAGAGGAGGAAGAGTTCTTTCTCCTTAAAGCAAGACAGAAATGGCCAAACAGATCTCCACCTACAGTCTCTGATATGGTTTGGCTGTGTCCCTACCCAAATCTCACCTTAAATTGTAGCTCCCATAATCCCCACATATCATGGGAGGGACCCAGTGGGAGATAATTGAATCATAAGGGCGGTTACCCTATGCTGCTGTTTTCCTGATAGTGAGTGAGTTCTCATGAGATCTGATGGTTTTATAAGGGGCTTTTCCCCCTTTTGCTTGGCACTTCTCCTGGATGCCACCATGTGAAGAAGGACATGTGTGCTTCCCCTTTTTCCATGACTGTAAATTTCCTGAGGCCTCCTCAGCCATGCTAAGCTGCGAGTCGGTTATACCTCTTTCCTTTATAAACTACCCAGTCTCAGGTATGTCTTTATTAGCAGCATGAGAACAGACTAATACAGTCTCCCTGACCGTATACTCCAAGTGGGGAGGAAAAAGGGTGCCTGATCATTAGGGGAGGGGCAGGGATGTTTGATAGGGCTCTGCCCTCAGTCCCTGCAGCTGCAGTGTTGCGTGGGGATGGAGGATGGTATTGCTTTTTTTGATACCATCTGTTCATCTGGAGTTGAATCTGTTCTGTCTCTCAGGGTTGCCCTTTATCAATACTTTTGCCTAGAGAAAGTAAGCTTTCCTTGGAGCCTTTGTTTTCTGTGCCTGTTGGTATTTCTGAGTGTGGGCCTCTCTGGTGCTCAAATGAAGATATATGGGAGGGAAATAATAACAAGGAACTCACCACCTGGCTGTTCCTCATGTCACAAAATCCCTGGCCAATTCACCTTCTGTTCTCTGCCTCTCAGTCTTCTGATGGTTGCCTTACAAATTTCATCCACAGTTTGGTTGTAAATAGTGGGACATATAAGATGGAATGTGGCTACTCCAATAAAATGAGAGGAATCTTTTATACTTACTTCCTTTTTTTACCATTTCTGATGCTCTTCATTTCTTTGTGTAAAACAAGCTTGTCCAACCATGTCCCATGGGCCACATGAGGGCCAGGATGGCTTTGAATGTGGCCCAACACAAATTCATAAACTTTCCTAAAACATTACGAGATTTTTTTGTGATTTTTTTTAAAGTTCATTAGCTATCCTTAGGGTTAGCATATTTTATGTGTGGCCTAAGACAATTCTATCTCCAGTGTGGCCCAGGGAAGCCAAAAGATTGGACACCCCGGTATAGATCCAAATTTCTGTCTGCTCTCATATTGCATGCAATAAAGAGTAAGACTCCATTTTCTATGTTTGACCTTTGATAGCTTTCAAACCTCATTCCTTCTCCAATTACAGGGACCTGCATATTTCTTCTCTTGGTGTCAGCAGGAAGTTCGAACCACACAAGCCCCACCCTTTGTGCTTGAACCTTTTCCTCAGTCCCACCACCTATTCACAATACAAGTCAAATCCATTAACTCTGCTTCACTCCCACCATTTGTACTGACTTGCACCTGACCCTTTCTCTTCAGAAAGTCCCGTGGCATGAGCAAGAAACATTTCCATATCTTCTTGGTGCATATGGCCTTATCATTCTTGACATTTAAGCTATTCCATTGAGGGGGGGCCCATCCCATCCTCCTCAAGGTGATCGTAAAACACTCCTTCTATCTGAAGAAATTTCTTTAAATGAGTCAAGAATGAATTGTCTCAGCCTTTGTTTGTTTGAGAATGTCTTTATTTTACCTTAATTTTAAAAATATTTTTACTTAATATAGAATTCTGGGTTGAGAGATTTTTTTTCCCTTTCTTTCAGCATTTTAAAAATGTCACTCCATTATCTTTTGGCTTGCGTAGTTTCTGATCAGAAGTGTCCTGTAATTCTGATCTTTACTCTTCTGCTTGTAATGTTCCCTTTTTTCTCTGCTATATTCAAGCTTTTCTCTTCATCTTCCACTTTTTTGATGTGTACGGTTAAGTGGGATTTTTTGCTAGTGGTAGTGTTGGTGTTTTCTTTTTCCTTTCTTTTATTTTTGGTATTTATTCTGCATAGGGTTCTCTGAGAGTCTTGGGTCTGTGGTTTAATGTCTGATACTACTTTTGGAAAATCCTTGACTATTTTCTCTTCTAATATTTCTTCCTCTTCATTCCCTCTTCTCCTGTGACTCTAATAACATATACGTTAGCCCATCTAATGATGTTCTACAGCTCTTGAGTACTCTGCTTTGCTTTTGCCATTATTTTTTCTTTGTGTTTCTCTTTGGATAATTTTTATTGACCTATTTTCAAATTTGTTGATTTTTCCAAAGTTGTATTCATTCTACTCATGTGCCTGTCAAAAGAATTCTTTATCTGTGATGTCATATATTTAATTTCTAGCATTTCTATTTTACTTTTTCTTGTAGTGTTCCTCTTGCTGGTGAAATTCCCTGTTTGTGTTTGTTGTCCCTTTTACATTAGATGCATTAACATATTTATTATAGTAATTTTAAAATCTCTAATGGTTCCAACTATCTGGGTCATTAAATCTATTTCTGTTGATTGCTTTATCTCTAGATTGTTTTATCTCTAGATTGTTTTACCTTGCTTTTTAAGAAAATTGTAATTTTTGATTGAATGCCAGACATTGTGTGTTAACAATACAGACTGAGGTAAATAATATTTACATCTCCAAATTATTATGCCTATTATGTCTGACTTTTAGTGAACAAGGTTAAGTTGATCTAGTTAGGAGCTGAGCTGGGTTTGGGTTTACTTTGTTGCTATTGCTATCTTCAGTGCTGCTAAGACTTCAAGTGTCTGTAAATATGAAATGTTTCTATAATATCCTGTACTTAGATTGGGGACTGGGGTGTTGGGTGGTTTTCTTCTGTGTTCCTGATACTCCCTTTACCTTTTAGCTGTTCCTGCATGCCTTTGCCACAGAGGGACTCTATCTATACTCTCACCTCTTCAGGGATAGACTCTCTTTGTTACTCTGTGCTAGGCTTATGGTGAGATAGGGGTTTCTTTGTCGTCTTGCTGCAACCTCATTCTTAGACAGATATAAACCTTAGGGTGGGGCTGTCTCAGCAATTTTGCCCTTCCTTCCTATGGCAATTAAATTCTGCCTTGTAACTGTGATGGTCTTGGACAGGAGTGTCCTGCTCTCCCCTCCCTCAGTAGTAGCAGACTTCTGGTTGGTATTGGTATAGGATCCTGGGCCTGGAATAGCTTCTTAATTTTATCCCAGAACTAGGAAGTTTTTGCATCTACCCTTCCCACAGTAGCAAAGGATTTTCTACTGTGTCCTTGGGGCTAGTTTTCCTCCCTTCTTCCAGAGACATATAGGTTTTGCTTCTACTCTTTCTATAAGAGCAATGGATTTTTGCCTGTGCCCTGTGTGTAGGAGGATGCGGTCCCCTTCCCTCAATGTCTTAAGGCACTTACTGCATAGAAAGGAAAGATCTAGGGGAAGTGGGTGGGGCTTTGTTCCTGTCCTCCAACAGCAGCTGATCTTGTCCTGCACACCCACATACCTGTGCCTCTGAAGGAGCAGCCCCCGTTTCCTGCCCACTCCTAATATGTCTCTTGAGGGCCCTCAGTGATTTTGTGAGTGAGTGTGACTCCCTGGGTTTCCCAGTTATTCCAGACTTACATCTTAGGCCACACTTGGACTTTAATGCTTTACTAACATTTTATCTGATAGCTTCATACCTAATGGGGGCCACATGTTTTTCCTGTGTGAGCCAAAGGTGAGAAACGTCACGTGTCTCATGTCTCCCTGGAGTGCCTACTCCCTCTTTGGAATTCTGCTTATTTGGTTGCCTTGCAATCTTAGATCTTTGATAGACTCAAGAAAAATTATAACTTTGGTACACTAGCCAGATTTTTTTATTATTCTTTGCAGCTTTCTACATCCCACATGGAAGCAGAAATGAGATGTTTTAAAATGAGATGTTTCAAAATCACCATCTCACTCTAGTTTGTCTACAAAGCCATCTATCAAGAACATTATATGAACTTTTAAATATATTCTTCTATATTTATAGAATGATTTTAAAGCATTTCCAGCCAGGTTTAAAAGCTGTGAATAGTCTGCTTCTTTTGAAACCTAGTAACCAAAGTCATTAATGAAAGTCATAGTTAAACTTTTTTCTTTGAAAAAAAAAAAATGAATCAACACGTAATGAGAAGGTTAATATTTTTCTCTATCCTCTGGAAACTCTTGCATTATCTTATTTTAATTTTATATAAGCGCTCTGTAACCAATTAGGACAGCATCTCCCATGGATTTTAATAGACCTTGTAATATGTATTATTTTTCTTTTGTGGGAGATCTGTTTATCTGTGCTAGTTAGTTCTAGAGTATGCACATCATGATGGAACATTTGTGTCATTACTTAATGTTCTGAGTTTTATGGCGGTGTAGCAGATTACCTCAAAGCTTAGTGGTGTAAAACAGTCACATATTTTCACAGATACTGTGCATCAGACATTTGGACAGGCACAGCAGAATGGTTTGTCTCTGTTCTGTGATGCCTGGGGCCGCAGCTGGGAGACTCAGAGGATGGGAGCTGGAATCAACCAAAGGCTCATTAGTCATCTGCCTGGGGATCCTCTCCACACGGGCTTCTTCATGTGGTCTCTCCGCACCGGTCTGGTTTGGGCTCCCCTCCAGCATGCTGGCTGGCCACGTGGAAGCTGTGTTGCCTGTTCTAACCCAGCTCCAGAAGCCATGCTGCAGCACTTCTACCACAGTCCATTAATTGGGTGAGCTACAAAGATCCACCCGAAGCCAAGGGGAGTAGATGTGAACTCCCGCTCTGATTGGGGGGCAGGAGGGCAGGGAGATTCCGGAAAAGCAATGAAACTAGAAACCACACAGAGGCCATTTTTAGAAAATACCAGTTGCTATAATTAACCTCCAGAGTCTTTCCAGAGCTAGAGGAAGAGAAGGGGAAAAGAAGATGAGAGGGGGCTAGCTGCAGTCTTCCTTGGAGCCCCCTTCAGAGCCCCTCAGAACTCACGAGTTCTTTTTTTCTATAATTAGGATGGGATATTACTTTCCAGTTATTCTTTTGTTCGCAATATTGCCAAGTGTTCCTGTCAAAAGAGTTTCTATTTTGTTGTTTGTGTGTTTGTGTTTTCGAGGATGTGTTAACCCTGTGTCCTTTTCAGGGTCACGCCACTTAGCTTTTATCCAGCAAGGCTTTGTATCTCCCGGGAAATGGATCGGTCAGAGGAAGTCAGAAAAGCCTAGAATATAAATGCCCTGCACAAGTCTCAGTTTATCACTGAAATTTTTTTCTGACCTGAGTAGAATAACTTAGGTAGATAATTTTAGAATCTGAATTGAGTTTAGAAGTCTCCTTATGTCAACTAAAGAATATAGGCCATTGGATAGTCAGGATTTTTTTTTTTTTTCCTATTTGTTTCAGGATGCCTCTCAAAATAACTACTTTGTCTATGTTAAAAGTTACCCAAAGTGACTGGACATGGTGGCTCACACCTGTAATCTCAACACTTTGGGAGGCCGAAGCAGGCAGATTACCTGAGGTCAGGAGTTTGAGACCAGCCTGGCCAACATGGTGAAACCCCGTCTCTACTAAAAATACAAAAATTAGCCAGGCGTGGTGATGGGTACCTGTAATAGCAGCTACTCGGGAGGCTGAGGCAGGAGAATTGCTTGAACCTGGGAGGCGGAGGTTGCAGTGAGCCGAGATCCCGAGATCACACCATTGCACTCCAGCCTGGGGGACAGAGTGAGTCTCCATTTCAAAAAAATTAATTAATTAATTAAAAATTACCCAAAGTGGCCAACCGTAACTTCGATTGTCCTTGATGAAATAACATCATTTACATGAATTAAAATTATTACATGAAAATATGGAGTAGACAGGTCTTTGGCCTGAGAGGGACTCGCGTTTGGACCAAGACCATCCCACAAGAACCGCAGGGGTGGGTCAGAACCGTGTGCCCGCAATCCTGTGTCCAGAACCTGGCCCAGAGCCAGCTGTCATCAGTCCAGGCTAAGGACCAGACTCATCATCTGTCTGCTTTCCAAGTCTTGAGTGTTTTTCATTTGCAAGAGGACATCTGCTGGGGGAGGGTGGACCTGGAGGCTGGCTCCAGGAGAGACTCTGGATTTAGGTCTGCCCTCTCCCCACAGACATCTTCCTGCAGACAGATAGCGCTTGCTTCACTGATGGGCTTGATAAAATATTTGGAACTCAGACTCACACTTACCTCCTATAGATGGTGACTCAAGGGGTGTCAGATGTGTTCGTGTTTACCAAGTCAGGGTCCCAGGCTGCAGGATTGGAGATCTTGGCTGAATCATGCTAAAACCCCCACTTGTTGAAGCCCACCAACCCAAGACCACCAGAATATCCATCACCAAAAAAGGTCAGTGTCTTTAGCTAGCAGCTGGGGAGATACTGCCCTTGTGTGTGTCTAAAGCCTCTGTGCTTCTGACTTTACTGGTTGCTGTAATTTCCCACTAACTGCTCAGAGCTGTTGGCTGTGGGTACACAAACAGGTGCCCTGGAGAGCCCCACTGCTCTGGCAGCAGAGGATGGCCATGGCCACCGCCAGGGCCCTGGCCACAGCAAGGCCTCTGCCTGCCGGCCTCAGCATACTGGGTTCAGAGGTACAGCGCCAGCACCTCCTCTGAGCTCCCTCGGCTCCAAGGGTCACAGCTGCCTTCTGCAGTCACCAATATCAGGGTCACCACAGCAGCCACATTTGCTCCTTTTCCTCTCAGCCTCCCAACTACTCATCTTCACCTCCTTTTACTTGCTATGCCTGGGACTGGAGATCTTGGCTGAATCGGGCTGGACTCCCACTTCTTGAAGCCCACCAACCCAAGGCCACCGGAACATCCATCACCAAAAGAGGCCTTGTGTGGCTTCCGGTTTTGTTTTCTTTTGTTTTGTTTTTTTGTACAGGACCGGACACACACCACTCCTTTGGAAGCAGTGTGTCCTTTCTGTCCATTTCTTCTCTCCTTGCTTTGGGCTGGAGTAGGGATGTGTTTGTCACAGAAAGGCAGACAAGAAAGATATACTGTCCCCAAGGATACAGGGAGCTTCTACCCCAGCTCTGCCTTCTTTCCCACCAGAGAGAAAAATTCTTTCTTGTTTAAGCCACAGTTGGCCACCGGCAGCCAAACGCCACTCCTAACTGGCCTGGCCCTTTGGGGTCAGCCACAGTGTGTCGTGGATATGGGGACGGCTAATGTTGGTCATGTAGGAAAGGAAATTCTTGGAGAAACGATAAGTCAGCTAATTTTTGATGTAATCATCATGAAAGCATTTGTAAGTAGATAATCAAATCAGACACTAAAAATCTTTTCTGGTCGGTAACCCTGATGAGAGAAGTTGCAGGGTACGGTCCTGGCTGGCGGGGCAGTGTAACTCCAGCCCTCTCTCTCCTGCACCAGGAGGCAAGCGAGCAAGTAACAGACTCGGGGTGGGAGGTGGAAGGAGGTGGGGAGAGGCGGCTCACAAGGAGGCGGTTGGCAAATTGGTGGGAAGCCAAGGCCCCAGAGCTCTCAGATAAATCAGTGTGGTCTGTAGCTAACCAAGGCCTCAGTTTCTTCATCTGTAAAATGGAGGGATTATCAGTAGCTACCTCATGGGATTGCAAATGACACAATCTATGTAAAAACACAATTTGAGATCTCTTCATATGATATTTATAATCCACTCTAATTTACAAACACAAAACGTTTGCCACCTTTTGTGCTTTTACTGTTATTAGCAGCAATGACCTATCTTTATTTCCACAGCTTACCAGGCCCTCCAGGGTGACAGTCACCAAGAGCCAGGGTTTGGGCCTCAGCTTTGCAGCTCCTGGCTCTTGGTTCAGTCTGGATCCCTAAACGAGCATCAGCAGCCAGGGAGTACTGGTCCTCCAGGTCCTGGAGGCAACCGCAGAAACAGAACAGTGCAAATGCCAGCATTTCCGCAGATAAGCATGGCCCGCCAGCTGCAAATACCCCTGACATGCAGCCATCTGTTTAATATCTGGTTTCCCAGTGCAGCCAGTGGAGCTCAGAGGGCTGCCTGGTGGGTAAGGACTCCAGGCACACGGCAACAAGTGGCTGCCACATCAAATCTCGCACGGAATATGGTGGGGTCAGAGCCAACCAGTAACTCCAAGAGGGCTGTGGTGTGTAAATTCGGTCAGAGCTTGCAGATATAATAACATTGGCCCCACAACATAGACCTGTGGCTGCCCAGGGTTAAGAGACGGGTACAAACTCCTGCTTCCCTGGATCTGGCTCCAGCCCCCTCTCCTCGCTTCTGCAAACTTTTAACTAGATGGATTACGACACAATCGATTATGTGTCAGCTGAGCCAGAGCAGTTCAATTGATTAGTATGATGTTCACCTTGGCCATTTTGCTGTAATTGATCCCCGTGTGCCACTGTGAATTGCTTCATCCACACGGTTACAACTGACCATTACGAGTAAGATGCGAGGCTGCAAGATGCGGTTGACCTAGAGTCATTTTTCTGTAGGGGCCAAGTGGGCACCCTGCCGGAGTCATCCTGATTGCAGCCCCAAGGAATGACACATCTTCCACAGCGAGGACCCAGAGTCTGAAGGAAAATTAAATTGTGCTTTGAATACTTTAGTTAAGGATAAAAATGTTTCCAACAAAACACGCATTTGTAAGCTTGAGTGATTACAGGGGTATCTCATGATATCTAGAAAAGTTAGATTTCATTGTTTCCTGCCAGAGCTGAATTAATGAGATGTCAGTCAGTAAACTCACTCTTTCCACAAGGTCTCCTTTATGATGTATGATCTGAGGGTAATGGGCTCACAGCAGCCAGAGCCATTCATCCTGCAATTAACAGATTTGTCAGATTCAAACCATGAATCTTCTCAGATACAGGATAAGGGACTATGCCTTATCCTCTGTCATCACCATCACACACATACACTCACCCGCAGTCACACTCACGCGTGCATACGCACACTCACACATCACGCCTCCCCTGGCTGGTAAGCTACATTTTAGTTTACCCAACTGCAATCAATCAGATCGCAGTGTACATGTTGTACATGGGGTTTCCAAGTCTCTGTTTGTTTTTTGGTCGATGGCAGTGGTGAAAGTTTATGAAGCAGGAAAGGAGCGCGGGGGAGGTGAGGAGAGAGGCAGGGTGGAAAGCCTTCAAATGAGGCCAGTTCCTTATGGAAATGAGGCTCTGTCGTTTTTCCCTGAGTGGCCTAAACCCAATGTTTACTTGTAGCTTTTATGCAATGAGCTCAATATCACATATATTCTATTGGATCCTGATAGTCTGATATTATATGGGACTTCTCCTAGATCTACTTTGCTGACCCCAGTGGTCCCAGCCAAGATTCCAAGCTGAACAAGTCAGGCTGCTTGCTCTGTGAGCAGTGGAGTCCCTCGTGAGCTTGGGCAGGTTTCCGAGTCCGCACCCTCTGGCCTCCTGCCCTGCTAACAGGCACGTACTCTGTGGATGGGACACTCAACCAGTTATCTCAATGTCAGGGAGAGTTTACTTCCAAGAAACTCCCCTCTCCTCCCAACTCTGTCCATTCATTCCTGCGGAGTCTGCATGTGGCCTGCTCTTCCTCTGGTTCCTGCCCCTGAAGGCGCGGAAGGCTGTGACCACATCCCTTTTGGAGGCTTCCAGGGCTCAGGGAGTGGCTTTGCCTGCTTGCATGGCTCTGTCTCGAAGGAGGCACCTGGGACCGAATGGGCTTGGGCATCCTTCCTGCATTCTACTGACATGGGCGTGGGCCCCTGGGAGGATCTGAGCTGGGGTGGAGGGAAGCCCAGACACAGGTCTTGCAGAAGAGCTAAGCCACCCCAGATAGGGTCTCAAGGGTGGGGCCAGGAGGGCAGATTGGGGGGCTGGCTGGCTGGGAAGGGGATTTCACATAGGAGGACCAGGCAGAGGGGACACTACGTCCACAGTGTATGCAATACTTAGAGGGCACAGGACAGCTGGCAGGACTCTAGCCAAGGACCAAACAACCCATTCCCTTCCCAGACTTTGATGCAGTGTTTAGAGTTTTGCCTCATGATGGGCCATGCTGAGGACGCCAGTCAAGATGACCTGAACTCAGACCCCTTCCACAGTGTCTCCTTTGTCCTGCTGAGCAACTCTGCTGTTCCCCTGCGGCCCCGCTAGGCCAGCCTCCCTCTTCCACTCAGGGCAAGAGCCAGTCAGTGCACCCAGCTCCAGGGCCAGGCTCCTCAAGGCTCTCCTCCCTGCCTCTGCTCTGGGCTGAGGTGGGGCAGATGTGAGGAGAGGTGGGCGGGAAGCCCCCTTCTGCACTCCCCATAGTAGGAGCAAGGTTGACATCCCCAAAGCTCCTGTCAAACTGTCCCCGAAATTCCTCTACAAGGACTCCTCCCTCACCAGCTCCCTGATCAAACTCGCCCTTCTAGAAGGGCTCAAAGTGGCCTAGGGACCTCTTGGCAAGTCTGCCTGGATGGGATAGCCCCTGTTAAGGTCTCATAGACCATCTGCTCTCGTGCATGGACCGGCATCCTTAAGATGTGAGACACTCAGCTCTTATTGCTCTCAGTGTGGGGGCCTCAGCTGGGACCACAGGCCCCATCACAGCCTGCTACACACACACAAGCATTTTCCCGAGTCCTACTACGGAACTGTCATGAATCTCAGCTACTGCTCACAGCTGCTCACCAGCACGCTCTGCTTCTTTTAGTGGCTTTGTAGGTTTCCATTGCAGAGCTCAAATTATTTAAGTAACCCTGGTCTTGGGTATGGAATGTTGAGGTCACTGCAGGTTGGGAGGAGATCTTTTGCCTATTTCTTTGTGCACAGGTGTGAAGAGACATGTAAGAGAGTCCTGAGGGTGGTTTCTTATCTTACCTGCATCCGTGGAAGAGCGTGTCCTGGTGCCTGGGTGTCGGGACCGCATAAGGAACAGGAGCAACCCCTGTGTAGGGGCTGGGACTGTGGGTGATCACTTGCAGCCCAGACCCACAAGGTGTTTCCCAGGTGTGGTGGCACCTCCCTGTGGCTGTCCCTGGCTCCTTCCAGCTCTCCCCAGTGGCCCATAGGCTTAGAAACCAGCAGAATGTGTCCCAAGCAGGGGGCCAGCCTTAAAAACTGCCAGCCCATCTCCTCCATCCATGATGATGTCACCAGTACGGGCTTGTGTGTAGGTGACCTTTGGTGACCTGATCCTCCTGCCCTCTGCCTGGCTCCCTGGGCTCTGGTGGAGTCCCGTGGAATACAGTGACCCTTCCTAATTTGGTCTTAGTCGGGCTGAGCTAAGCCAGTCTGTATTTGAGGAGTTGGAAGCAGGTGATTCAGGCACAAATTTGAAGACTGAGAAACGGCAGCAGTCCCCCTGCAGTCAGAGTGGCCAGGAGACCTGCTCCTGGGGAAGGAGGAAGGGCGCAAGGGCAATGAACAAGTCACCTTGCCCTGGGGATGTGCTGTTTCTGCTCAGGCTCCTCTTGCAGCCTTGTTTCAAGTGTGGGAATGGCCTCCTGACTCCCAATCCGAAACAACTGCTGAGCGCAGAAGGGAGAGCAGGGCTCTGGGAGTCAGAGGGAAATGCTGCTGCGGGGACTGGGGAGCCCCACCGGGTGACTCTCCAGAGATGCGAGCAGGCGCAGAGACTGGAACAACAGGCGAGGCGTGTGGGACCCGGAGGCCGGGTGGTGGGAAGCAAGCATTTGTGGAAATTCGGGTTCCCCAGTGCCACTGGGATCCTTCCTGCAGTCCCCAGTGCGCTACTTCTGGGGCTTGTCAGGGCTTCCTATAAGAGCCCAGGATTAAGTTTGTTCTCTTCTCTACCCCCAACACCCAGTGCTGCAGGAAAGTCTCTCCCGTGAGACACTGTGGCCTGGGGCTTGGGTGACAATGTGCATGGCTGCCTCCTCACTGTCACATGCTCTGTTGGCTTGTCTCCAAGCTGTGCTGCTCATGTTTCAAAGGCTCCCTGGAGGCTTTAGTGAAAAGCCCTTTCCCCAGTGACCTGGAATGTCTTGCTAGATGGAGCTGGCCAAGCCTGACGTCTTTTCCTCTTTTCCTGGCCGATGCCTCAGTCCTTATGCAAGTAGGTGGAGCCATCATTACACTAAAGGCACCTTCATGTGAATTAGGAACAGGGGATGCCAGGCTTGGGTGTCTGCACCAGTGACTGCTGGTCCAGGGAGCGTACTCCCCATGCAGACCTGCCCAGGCATATCTGCTCCCCATCTGGGATGTGCCAGGAGAGAGGGGAGGGCTGCACAGACCCCTGCATCCAACATGCAGCTCTTTTGGACACCTGGTGGGGAGGAGGTGGGCTGGCATTTCTTTAAGGCTGCTGCCTGCTTTGGACACACTCTCATGGTTTCTCAGCCCGAGGGCCACTAGAGAAAGGTAGAGGAACCAGAGACTGCTGGTGTACGAGTGCATGCACAAGGGACAGCCCCAGGAAGGTGCCGCCATGCCTGGGAAATGCACCTCATCGGGCTTGGGGGTACCATGCACAGTCCCAGCAGCCCCAGCCCCTGCACAGGGGTCACCCATGGTTTTTATGGGATCTGGACACACAGGAGAGGCCAGAAAGCAAGCTGGGGCCTCAACCGGCCTTGGGTCTTCTCCCAGCCAATATCCGGAGGTGTCCGGCTAGAAGGCCTCGCTCACCAGGGCCCCAGGGCCTCAGTCAAGCCCCAGGTCCCCTCCCTAGCACCCATAGAGGTCATCTTTGGAATTTCAAACATTTGTCAATGAAGTGCTCACCAAGCCTCAGTTTGGAAGCTCTGAGGAGGCGATGTTTCCAATTGTGCTTGGCTGTCTGGAGAGTCTCTTCTAAGAAAGTCCCTACCCTGGGGAACAGGGGTCGGGTGGTAATATAGCAGTCACCCAGAGAGGAGGCTGGGGCATTGGAGGACAGAGGAGGGACCAGCCCTGAGCTTGGGGATAGGAGAGGGGGAGCTCTCTGGGGTTCACAGCCTTTGCAGGGCCCATCCAGGGCCCTAGTGCCACCTTAGGAGCTGGGCAGCCACAGCCGGTGGGATGAGAGTTAAGTTCTGCAAAGAGCAGCCTGGCTGCACTAATTGGAGAGTGAGAGTGGGTATGACCCAGCGTAGTGGTGATGCCGACAAGTGGCTGGATGCAAGGACTGTTTAGGAGTGAAAAACAAGCAGATGGTGGGAGATGGGCAAGTGGGGAGTAGGAGTGTCCGGGAGCACCCAGGCTTCTGGATGCACAGTGGGAGGAGGACGGTAGAGGGGACTTTTGGGCCCGGAGCAGATGTCGAGCAGTGCTGAGTCTCTGGGTCTAGAGCCCAGGAGCCATTGGGCTGGAAGTGCAAACCGAGAGTCCTCAGCACCTATGGTGACTAAAGTGACAGCAAGGTGAGAAGAGAGCAGGGCCCACAGTGGCCTGCCCTGCCACCAGGGTCGTGAAAACCTGAGACATTCATCCTATTGGCCTGGCGCCTGCAGCTGGCCACCTGCCTTGCCTGTCACGGAGGCACTCTGCCTGGAGGGTAGAATGTTCTGGGAAGGCACTGCCTGGTGTTTGGTTAATGACAGGTCAGGTTGAGCCTTGTGCATTTACAGGAGTTGATATGTGTGTGTATAAATACATATGTACATATACACACATTTGCACACATGTGCACACACACGTACACACACGTGTATATGCATAATATACAGTCATATGCACGTGTATACACACATGCCTATGTACAGTACGGGTATATGTATGCATATCAATATTTATTTGTAATTTCTGTCCTCTCTCCCTCCTGAATAACCTAGCGAGTTAGATTTTAGCTTTATGCTTTATTATTCTTTCTTTTTTTTTTTTTTTTTTTTTGAGATGGAGTCTTGCTCTGTCGCCAGGCTGGAGTGCAGTGGCGCAATCTCTGCTCACTGCAACCTCCGCCTCCCAGGTTCAAGCGATTCCCCTTCCTCAGCCTCCCGAGTACAGGTGCGCACCACCACGCCCAGCTAATTTTTTGTATATTAGTAGAGACGGGGTTTCACCATGTTGGCCAGGATGGTCTTGATCTCCTGACCTCGTGATCCACCCACCTCGGCCTCCCAAAGCGCTGGGATTACAGGCATGAGCCACCGTGCCCGGCTCTTTCATCTACCTTTCCCTAGTGAGACCATGAAAGGGGGAATATGGAAGCCAAGCCACTAACAGGCCCTTGAATTCATGACTTAGTGACACTTTGTTTAAGCACAGGGAGACGCAGCTAGGGGTGGCCAGGGCACACCACAGACTGGACTCCTCCGACACTGAGCAACTGCTTTCTTGAACTAGGTCAGACATCGGACGCTGTTTCAAGGAAGAAAGGATGACCCGAAGGAGGGCCTTTGGTTGAGGCCTAGAGGAACAGTGGGGAGGAGGGGCAGGTGATAAAATGAGCAAGTAGGGGGTGGGGTGGGGGCAGGGCACTGTTGAAGGGCGTCAGGGAAAAGAGAGTCTCTTCTAAGAAAGTCCACTCTGAGCACTGCTTTTGAGCAGGATCTCTCTAAGAACATAGCATGGAGCTTGCAAAGGCTTCTCTAGTTAGACCAGGGACATTGGCCCCAGCATGACAGCAGGAATGGAGAGGGGTGTGCAGAGGGTGACACAGGAAGGGAAGGACTGCACCTGTGAGGAGGGGACTGTCACTGGCCCCACAATCTACAGGCTGCATCCCAGGCCAGGGGCGTCCACTCGCCTCAGGTCTTTCCGACCCTGTCCTTGGGTACTTTGAGGCTCTCTGCATCACCCCCATACTCACATGTCCTGGACTTGCTGTTTCTGGGGTCTTCCCTTAGCATTCTGCTTGTGGGAGATGTTGGTCCTGTCTGCACACTGAACCTTGAAGACATCCCTCATGCTGACCCCCGACCCCAAGGTGTCCCCTCTGTCGTGATGTGCGCCAAAGCAGAGTGTAGCTCTCTTCCCTCATTAGCACAGGCTCTGGGCAGGCAGCTGCTGGGACCTTGGCCCTACCAGCCCAGTCCCCTTGGCGGAGAGCTCTTGGGGCTCCCTGCCAGCCGCCCAGCGCCCAGCGTTTCCCTAGTAGCGGGGAGGGCTTGGGAAGGGTTTTATCTCTGGAAGGGACTGTCTCCTCTGGGTTTTATTATAGAGGCTGGTTGGTCCCTGGGAAAGTGGAAGAGGAAGATCAGATGACCTGCTTGCGTTTTGTTTTCTCTTGGCGAAGGCTGAGCTATCTGATGGCAGGTCCTGAGATCAGGGTTTGGGGCCAGTTCCCAGGGATAGGCTTCCCCAGCAGGACCACGGCACCTGCTGATGCCCCTGCAGCTGCCAGATCCTGGGAGGTGGCATCGCTGTGCCTTCCATCAAGGTGGACCTGAGGCAGGACTTCATCCTGGAGCTGGAAGAAGCGTCAGGGTCATCAGTCCTCAGGGTCGCATCAGGCCCACCCTCACCGCACAGGTGGGGCCTCAGGTCTGGGAATGTGACCGACTGGCCCACAGTGTTTCCACCATCCAGGAGTAATGTCGGGACTAGACTCCTAACCACCATACCTATAGCCACTCCCTCACTGTCTCCTTCAGTGACCTCAACCGGGGGCAAAAGAGCAACAGCCATGACCACAAGGACTCTCAGATGCATGGCAAATGGCAGGTCCGACCATCCTGGAAAGGGTCCAGGGGAAGGCTGCTGCCTCCATGCTCAGGCCAGGAAATGAAAGGGCATCAATGTCAGGGCAGAAAACAGGAGCAATGGGAGGTGCTGAGTGAAGCCTGCAACAGAGAAACTCTTGTCTGCACCCTCTCCTCTGTCCCTCCTCCACCATCCTGTCCCAATGCCGCAGGCCGAACCGAAGACCTGTCTTGATGCCAGAGGGAGCCAGCAATTGCCCAAAGAATGTGGAGCTCCCCCTGGTTTGTTGCTGGGGGCCCTTAATCCCAGTGCTGTGCTGGAGCTGGCTTGTAACATTCAATAGAACCAAGTGTTAAATATTCTCCGATTTTGTGAGCCAGTTGTAAATAAAGGCATTATTCACAATTAATCACATGAACTTATAATCAAATATGTTAACAAACATCTATTCCTAATGAGTTGTACTACTTTTGCTATTTTCTGTGCTTTGAGGGTTACTTGCATCTATTATATCAATACAGTGGGAAGAGTATAAAATGGTGGCTACTGGGCATCTCTTCCCAAGCCCACAATCTGTTATGTCACATTCAAAGCTTGGGATTGGCCATGATAGGAGTATTTACACCATGGAAATTGGCAAACACTGCAAATCATAGCTGGTGTTATTGTTTTGTTGATTTTCTAGACTTAAGAAAGTAATAAAAAATTGTTAATAATACAGATTCAACTTACAAGTGGGTTGTGTCTGGGGCCATTGGTAGCAGTCTGGGTCTAATCAGGAGACAGAAATCACACAGTAGGTTAAACAGGGGAAATTTAAGTTAAAATTAGTAACTGTTATAAAAGAGTAAGATAGGCCGGGTGTGGTGGCTCACGCCTGTAATCCAGCACTTTGGGAGGCCAAGGTGGGAGAATCATGAGGTCAGGAGTTCGAGACCAGGCTGACCAACATGGTGAAACCCTATCCCGACCAAAAATACAAAAATTAGCCAGGCGTGGTGGCAGGTGCCTGTAATCCCAGCTACTTGGGAGGGTGAGGCAGGAGAATCACTTGAACCCAGGAGGCAGAGGTTGCACTGAGCCAAGATCACACTCCCACACTCCAGCTTGGCCAACAGAACAAGACTCCATCTCAAAAAAAAAAAAAAAAGAAAAGAAAAAAAAGAGAAGAGTAAGATAAAAAGAAGCTCTATGCAGTATCCTAGGGCTGAGGGAGCTACCAAAGTAAAAATGAAGTTGTTAGGGGTTCAGACTTAGCTGGAGAGGGTGTGGTTCAGCCACTGGATAGCAATGAAGTTTAGCCAGAGCACAGCTACAGCTGGTTTGGAGTTGGCGGACACACAATAGGCTGCCCTCTGGAGGGCAGGCAGGGGGCAGGTGATTAGTAACCAAAGGCATGGACTGCAGTGGGAATCCAAGTGCCCCCAGGGCAGAAGGCCTTCTGGGTGCTGAGGTTGCATAGGGGGTGGGCAGGTTGCAGAGGAAGTGGCAGGCTGTGTGGGGAGGTTGGGACCAGCTGTTGTCTAGACAGTCATCACCAGGCATGGCCACAGAGTCATTGTGTTCTGTCCCTGAGTCTCTGGCAGACTCCATGGGATAGTCTCCGCATGGCTGACCCTTCCCTGCCACCTGGAAATTGCAGGAAAGTCATTTCACCACCGTCTACTGAGAAAGCTTCACATCATGTTCACTTTAAAGGCAACATGGTTAAAAGGTGCCAATCTTTGTCCTAAAACACATATTGAAAGGTGCATTCAGAGCTGAGATGCAATAAATTGAAAACTGACTGCATGAGCTTCCTGTGGCTGCTGTAACAAATTACCAAAAACTTGGTGTTTACAGCAAGGCACATTTGTTCTCTTACAGTTTTGGAGATCAGAAGTCCCAAATCAGTTTCACTAGGATGGAACCAGGGTGCCATGAGGGCCACTCCCTCCAGAGGCTCCAGGGAATTCTGTTTCCTTGCCTTTCCAGCTTCTAGAGCTGCATTCCTTGGCTCATGGCCTCTTCCTCTGCCTTCAAAGGCAGTGGCTTAGCATCTTCAAAACTCTCTCCATGTTGTCTTCTCATGGCCTTCTCTTCTATGTCAGATCTCCCTCTACCCTTCTCTTATAAGGACATTTGTGATTGCATTTGGGACCCACCCAGGTAATCTAGGATAATGTCTCCTTCTAAAGATCCTTAACTCAATCGCATCTGCAAAGTCCCTTTTGCCACATAAGATACATTCACAGGCTTCATAGATTTAGATCTGGATATATTATTTGTGGGCCATTATTTAACCTACTACACTGATGCACCCCTATATTGTGACAAGCAAAAAAATTGAGGATGTATTCTTCCAGTACTTAAAAACTGTGGCCTGATTGATTCAGCAAGGAAGTTACTTGTGATTTTGATGAATAAGTGAACTTCTGATATTTGCCTTCATTGTCTCCCTTTTGTCTTACTTGTTAACATAAATGAAAATATCACCCTCGTGAAAATGAAATGAAATGAAAATAGCCAACCCTTATGTGTAAAGCACACTTAGTCATTATATGCAATCAGACATAGGCTGCAGATACAAGAGTTTGGAAAAGCTCAACAAAGGCATTCTGTGAGGACCAATCAACTATATGCAGCTTATAATAAAGGATATGGTATGTTTTATTATGTTTTGTTAAACATTCTTTATATCAGTAACATTTATAATAAATTATCTCTTCATTTATATGTGTACCTACACCACACACACACAGACACACACACACACACACACGCACACACACAATCTTTTCCTCCAGAGGGCCAGCTGTTGAGCATTTATCAGCCCACCACTGCTTAATACTTATTTCCAGTAGGGAGGTAGAGGGAGCCTGAGGCCCCTGAAATGGTAAAGTGTTCTTTGCACCCAAGGGTGGACCTTGCAGCCCCGAGCTCTACGATGAGCCTGTCAGCCACAGTGGTCAGCTATGTCCATCCACAGACGGTTAAATGGATCTGGGTCAACCACTTCCATGGATGCCTGTCTTTCAGCGGAAGATGAGGCTGTGAGTTTTCTGCATTTCTTCCCAATACAGTCCATCGATGGGGGGTTGTTGCTCTCTCTGTCTTCACTGCCTATGGCTGGTCTATGTCAGGTTACTATCACCCCCATGTTCCCACCCAACACAAGCCTGCAGGTTCCTGCCTAACTTCCCGGACCTCCCATCTAGCCTGCCTTTCCTTCCTTTTTTTTTTTGAGAAGGAGTCTCACTCTGTTGCCCAGGCGAGAGTGCAGTGGCACCATCTCGGCTTGGCTCACTGCAACCTCTGCCTCCCGGGTTCAAGCAATTCTCATGCCTCAGCTTCTTGAGTAGCTGGGATTACAGATCCACACCACCACACCCGGCTGATTTTTTAATTTAATTCTTTTTTTTAGTAGAGATGGGGTTTCACTATGTTGGCCAGGCTGGTCTCAAACTCCTGACCTCAGGTGATCTGCCCACTTCAGCCTCCCAAAGTGCTGGGATTACAGGCGTGAGCTACTACACTCAGCTGCCTTTCCTCTCTTGAATGAACAGTTGACAAGATCAGTGGAACCTAACCTGGGTTGGGTGGGCCTTGGGCTGCCATTTCTGATTGTGCCCTTTCTGTTTTAAAAAACACCTAGATTCAACTGGAGGCAGAGCTCATTCAAAAGGCCTTCAGGACAAAGGTAAAAGATTTTGTAAGAAATGGAGGGAGCATCATCAGTGGAAAGCATGCCTCCACTTCCCATCCCTGTGATCATGACAGACATCACTAGCTGATCACTGACCATGGCATTCTTTCCCACAGAGTGTGAACTTGGCCTTTACATCCTTCTCCGCAGAGCACTCCAAGCAGCCAGTCCCACTGGAACTTAAGATGAAGCTTTTGTTGCCATGACTGGATACATTTTGGATCTTGGAAAGCAAAAATTACTTCAGCTGGATCTGGTTCATGGAGTACTTGGCCAGGGCTGTGCCTCATGCCATGGTCCTACAAGATATGTGAGGAGGTGGACACCTGTGTGTAGCCCTCCTCCAGAGGCAAGTCGAGTCCTTCCATAACCCAGAGAAGGCTGCTTGGGAATGAGACTGAGAAGCCAGCCTTTTTGGTACACAAAGAAAAAGGGAGTTCTCAAAGTTGCTGCAAATCATGCAGGAAGAGAAAACAAGACATTAGTGGACACAGATTCCTCCCCTCTGCTGAATTCTGAGTCCAGTTTAAATCTCTAATAACATAACACATGGAGAAAGTTGCTTATCTAAAGTGATCACCTTTATTTAAAAAAAAAAAATTATAGAGACTGGGTCTTGCTCTATTGCCCAGGCTGGAGTGCAGTGGCTTGATCATAGCTCACTGCAGCTTTGAACTGTTAGGCTCATGTGATCCCCAGTCCTCTGTCTCCTAACTAGCTGGGACTACAGGTGGACACTACCATGCCTAACTTTTTAGTTGTTTTTTTTTTTTTTTTTTTTTTTGAGACAGGATCTTGCTATGTTGCCCAGGTTGGTCTTGAACTCCTGGTCTCAAGCAATTATTCTGCCTCAGCCTCCCAAAGTGCTGGGATTACAGGCATAAAACACCACACTCAGCCAGAAATTATCTTCTTTCTAAAATCAAACCTGTCTTATATTCTGGGAACCTACTGAGGAAGGCAGAGATTTATCCTCTAGATGCCAGAATGCTAGAATTAGGGAAAAGCTTCAAAGCTTGAATAGGGCAAAGCTTAGGTCATGGACGAATGTATTATCTATTGCTGTGCAATAAATTACTCTAAAACTTTAAAAACACAAACTTTTATTATCTCTCAGTTTTTCTGGGTGAGAATCTGGGTATGACTTTGCTTGCTGCTTCTGACTCAAGGTATCTCACTTGTCAAAGCTACAATCAAAGTGTCAGAAGGGGCTGCAGTCTCATCTGAAGGCTTGCCTGGGGAGAACACACTTCCAAGTTCACTGCCATGGTGGATGGAAGGCCTCAGGGGTACTGTGATTGAGGGGAGAAGATGGCCAACTTGAGCCAAGGCACAATGACATCAAGAGGCCTGGGAGCTGAGGAGGAAAGACTAAGGAACCTGAAGATTGGATGTGGGTCTGGAAGAGAGCTGGAAAAGTACATAGTCCTGGGAGCCTCCTGGAGAAAGTGCTTTACATAGGAGTCAGAGACCAACTGGTTCCCATGGTGCCAATGAGTCATGTGAGATAAGGACTGAGAGTTCACATTAGGAGTGCCAGTGGAGGGGCATCTAGTTACTTTGACTAGAGCCATTTCCATGGGATGAGGAGGGTGAGGGAAGCTGAGTAGTGTGGGCTCTGTTTATGCTGGAGGAGAGGACTGGGAGAATAATGCTCCTTCGCATTCCTCAATTATGCTGTAAAGGGGAACAAGAAACAGTAGCCGGAGAGGACTGGGGGAAGGGGTGTCTAAGCTTCTTCCATGTCTCTGATGGGAATGATCCGGCAAAGGGGAAATGAATAATGCAGGAGAGAGAAGCAAGCCCTGCTGGACACATCCTTGAGCAGGCAGAAGCCAATGTCTTGTGTGTAGGCAGAGGGCTGGCTTTAGGTGGGAAGGATGGGTGGGAAGATGAGCAGGCATGGAAAGGGGTGGGTGGGGACTTACAGAAGCACTTTCTGATGGTGTTTGTCTCTTCACTGAAATGGGAAGCCAGGTTGCCATTGGAGCCACCTCCCAGTGGGGCGAAGAGGAGGGAGTGAGATGCCTCATGAAAAGCAATGCTTGGGGTCTGGTGTAGAGTAATAACTCAGCAAATCCATTGTCTTCTTGATTACCTCTAAGTTATAGTGATCACATTTTCCAGACCAAATATCTGAACCTGGAATCTGGCAGGTGGACTTCAGGGGCTGATGGGCGTGACTGATTGAAAAATCAGAATGTCTCAGAAACACCTAGTCTTTTAATTTCCAAACAACAGACAGGTATCCAGGGCCTGTCATGTATATTACGGAACCTAATGCCACTTTCTTTGGCCCTTTTCCAAAGCAGATGATATCCCAGCACAAGGGAAAACAGTTTCAATATCGAGTTGGATCAACAGCATCTTTCTACCTATTTCTGTCTTCATGGTCTTTATATTTGAAATAATCATTATTATTTTGTGCATTCTCTCCCCATCCTGCATTACAGAAGGAACAAATGTTTCCTAACAAATGTTTTTTGTTTCATCTGCTGGGAGATTGTATTTTTGAAATAAAATTTTAGTTATCCTTTCATTTTTTCATCCTGTAGATATATACAAATTTAGAAACTCTGAAAGAACACCTTAATTTATATTCTGTGCCTATGTGGGTGAGGGAAGAAGAGCCTGTTTGGTATATACTATATTTTTAGGTTTTTAAATCTCTCTTCTTTTTTGCAAATGTGATGGAATGTAACATTTACCAGAAACTGAGAATTCCCGAGGCAGTAGCCACAGCAGCAACAGTAACTCTAAGCTGGAGATTGTCTGCCCTGGTGCCCGTGAGGACAACCCTTGACTCTACTCTCTCATGACCAATCAGCTGGAAAATCGCCAGTCCATGGTCCTCCCTTCCCATAAATCACAGTCTGAGTATGGCACCTGTGGCCGGAACCCTTACGCTCTCCTTTGGGGTGTCTGGGTACCACTGTGTCTGCCCCACGCTCCTGGGCGTTCTGGAAGTTGGGACTCTGCCTTATTTACCCATCTGTGCTTGAAACCCAGAGGATTCTTGTTATGTAGTAGGTGTAGTGGACACTGGTCAGTAGGGAGGCCGATCATCTTTTTACAAGTGTTCTAGACGTTTTCACAACCCCCTACTTTGTCAATCCTGCCTTTCACACTGACATCTTTTCCCAGCCTGACTTGGCACCTGCCCATCAGACACTGTGTGAGTTTGTGGCTCAGAATGGGGTCAGGAAGCACCACGCAGGGTGGGCATCCATGTGGAGAATGCAGGAACAGCATGGCGGAGGCAGGGTGGCCTTGAGGGCAGGAAGGCCAGCTTTACGATTCTGTGGTTCCGGAGGCACCGCCCAGAGTTGAGTCCTTCAATCCTCCCTGACAGAACTGTGAGATTTCTCAAACTAATCAATAAATCCCCTCCTGCTGAAACCAAATTGATTGGCTTCCGTTGGTTCCAACCAGGCCCCTGGCCGGTCCCGTGGATGTCTACGGACCTGAAGAAAGGCCTGCACACGAGCACATCCAGCTGTGTGGGGCCCAACGCTTCTATCGTTGAAAGATCCTATAAAGTAAAAGAATATAAAGTTTTACAAACAAAACTACATACAAAGGTGAATATTTAATGAGAAAATAAATCCAAGAAATTAATACATTTTAAACCTCAAGTATCACAATATCTTAAAAATATAAAATTTTACAAATTAACTTTCTACTTCAACATACCTCTAGGACACTTCTTTCTTATGCTCTTGACAATATTTTGCAATGGCATTTTCTATAGAGAGAATTAAAAGATAAATAAGGCTTTCCTTTAACACTGTTCATTAAAATTTGATTTTTTTTTTTTTGAGATGGAATTTTGCTCTTGTTGCCCAAGCTGGAGTGCAATGGCACGATCTTGGCTCACTGCAACCTCTGCCTCCAGGGTTCAAACGATTCTCCTGCCTCAGCCTCCCGAGTAGCTGGGATTATGGGCATATGCCACCACGTCTGGCTAATTTTTTATATTTTTAGTAGAAACGGGGTTTCACCATGTTAGCCAGGCTAGTCTCTATCTCCTGACCTCATGTGATCTGCCTGCCTCAGCTTCCCAAAGTGCTGGGATTCCAGGCATAAGCCACCGTGCCTGGCCTAAAATTTGATATTTTTTATTGATAGTTTAGAAAAGTTTTCAGCTTCATACCTTGTCATTAACAAAATGTCATGTAAAGTTTTGTATTATTTCAAGTTTAGAGAAATCCTTATCCAGTTTCTGAGATATCTGAGCTGTGAGATTTCAGGACATTTCAAGTTTTCTTGAGCAATGGCCTATCTGAAATATACGTTTTTTGTTTGTGTGTTTGTTTGTGTGTTTGTTTGTTTGTTTGTTTTTTGAGACGGAGTCTCACTCTGTCACCTGGGCTGGAGTGCAGTGGCGTGATCTCAGCTCACTGCAACCTCCCCTGCCTGGGCTCAAGCAATTCTCCCGCCTCAGCCTCCCGCGTAGCTGGGATTACAGACGCGCGCCACCACGCCCAGCTAATTTTTTGTACTTTAGTAGAGACAGGGTTTCACCATGTTGCCCAGTGTGGTCTTTAACTCCTGAGCTCAGGCAATCGGCCCACCTCAGCCTCCCAAAGTGCTGGGATTACAGGCGTGAGCCACTGTGCCCAGCCTGAAATATACTTTGAATTGATAACATTTGTTATCCAATTAGTCATCAATATTTTCTTGTTACATTGCCCAACAAGTCAACAACAGTGGGCAGTAACGAAATTTTTGAAACTTTTTCATACCAGATAACTTCCAACAATTTAACTATAGATGGAAGTGAGTATGAATCACATAAATACATCTCATTAAACCTGGATTAAATGTATCCCCCACTCCCTTCCCCTTAATGAATCCCCAAACTGTTCATAGCCACTTCAAAAAACTACCCAACAAGAGGGGACATATAATGGAGAGGATATCAGAATGGCAACAAAAAGTAGTCATAACCAACTACAAATAAAATCCCTTATTCTTGTAGATTGTATAAAATGTGTAACCATGTGAACTAGGGATTCAGAAAGGCCCATGAAAGTGGGGGGTTCTGAAACATGCTCAGCATCACTCTAATTCTACCTCTATCTCCAAAATAATAATGATAATAATAATATTTAATACAGCAATTTGTTCTGAGACTTGTGTAAGAATCAAATCAGAAAGAATTGATTAATACCCTGAAATTCTCAGTAAATTGCCTTATGTATTTATGGGTTTTATACCATGGTTCTACATCCTAACTCTAAAGTAAAATTTGGATGGTTTCTGCCCTGCAATTTCTCTTCAGAAGCAAAGCAATATAATGTGGTCACGGAGATCTGCAATACATTTAAAGAGCAGCCTCTTTGTTGTGTGATAAATCAACTTAGTTGCCCAATCCTGGGTAGATACAGGAAAATTCACACTTGAAAATGCAAATTGTCCAGGAAGATGGCATAGACATACTATCCCTAGTCCTCTTAATAAGTGCAATGAAAAACACGGGTTATTATAAATAAAAGCAGCATAAGAAGAATCCAAAAGATTGAGGGAAGAAGGCAATGGTCCAGGGACCTCAGGACCCAGGGAATGACTATGATGAGTTCCCTGGACTCTCCTTTTGCATCACATATCTCAGACGTGGAGCTTAAAGAAGCAGGCAAACTGGAAACACCAATGGCTACAGACAACAACAACAACAACAACAAAAGCTTTCTCTCTTTAATCAAAGGACCAGGAAAGGGGAAGCCTAGAAGGACGGAAAACATTTAGTTAGTGACTGCTGCTCCAACCAAACTCTACAGAAAAACCTTGGCACCTTCCACCCATGCCGAATGGGTGAGCGTAGACTTCCACCCTGATCAGGCTTGGAGCAAGGTGCTCCAGCTCCCATGATGCAGAGGTGTCAGAGATGGCTGTGCAGGAAGCTAGGGCTTTCATCTATGCTAAGCAGTTATGAGGCACCCCCTCCCACCTGCAGTGTCAGCAGAGGCCATGTGGAGAACAGTGGTGAAGCACTCCTGCCCGTCCCAGCCAGGGCTAGTAGGCAGCTGGAATTCCCACCACTGCCCAGCAGTAACAAGGAGTCCTTTCCCTTCTTGGTGTCAATGAAGGCCAGAAGGGAATCTGGGCTTGACAATAACAAGGCAGTGATTTCTCTTCATTTGCAGGAGTAGTGTCAGAGAAAGCCAGCTAAAATGGAAGGTTTAAATAAGATTCAAGCTGTCATAACATAATACTCAAAGTGTCTGGGATTCAACTGAAAATCACTTGCTATACGAAGAACCTGGAAAATCTCAACTTAAATGAAGAAAACAATAGACACTAACACTAAGATGACAGAGATGTTAGAATTATCCTACAAAGATTTTTCAAGCAGCCATGATAAAAATGCTTCAATGAGCAATTATAAACACATTTGAAACAAGTGAAAACTGAAAAAGTCTCAGTAACAAATGGAAAATCTCAAGAAAGAAAAGACATGAAGAAAACAATAGAAGAAAAAAACTTGAAAATATGGCATTGGGAATAAAAAGCTCAGTGGATGGGGTCAACAGCATAATGGAGGGGCCAGAAGAAAAAAACAGTGAACTTGAAGACAGAACAATGGAAATTACCCAATCTGAACTACAGGGACAAAGTAGACTGGAAAAAAATAAGCATCATTTCAGTGACCTGGAGAACTAGATAATAGAAGATCTAACATTTGTGTCATCAGAATCCCAGAAAGAAAGAGAAGGAGAGTGTTACTTAATAATTACTTGAAGAAATAACAGCTAAAAAAAAAAAAAACCCAAACTTGGCAAAAGACAGAAACTTGGCAAAATACACATTCAAAAAGCTGAGGGAGCTCCAAAACGAATAAATTAAAGGAAATCCATGCCAAGATGCATCATAATCAAACTTGTGAAAACTAAAGACAAAGAAAAAAAGCTTGAAAGCAGCAAGAGAAAAACGTCTTATCTATAGAGAAAAAAAAATCTAAAAGAGAACATTTCTCATTAGAAACCACGGAGGCTAGCTAGAAGGAAGTGGCACAACATTTAACAAGTGCCGAAAGAAAAGAACTGTCAATGCTGTCATGCAAAGACCACCCAGGATGGCTACATGGTAGAAAGGAGAGCTTTACCAGCAATACCAATTTGTAAACTGGGAAGAGACAGTCTGGTGTGGACTGAAGGTGCTCTTTCTTTGAAGAGGAAAAGGGAAGGTTGGGTTTTATGTCTTACAGGGCCTGTATCACACAGTAGAGTCAAACATATTCGGCAGAGTTAGAGGAAAATCTGTTCATATTAATGAGGGAAGTTAGGCACATGTGCAATGGGTAAATATATATGTAATACATATCCCATGTTCACTTTGGGGTAGGCTTTTAGCATTAAAATAGAGTGGAATCTGGCTCTTTACATCAAAAGTGAAATATAGGGGGCAAACACCATTTGTATGCAGTCTCTATAAGCTGCTGAAACTGGCTTAAGTTCTGCAGTTGCTTATCAGGAAATAATGTCTGTAAGGCCAGTCCTCTGTCCATTCAAAGTTGTAGAGGTCTGGATTGTAAATCAAAGTTAAGGAGGGCCTGAGAATTTGCCCCATAGCTCCTATTGTTAGGGAGTTTCGCAAGAGTGTGATTTTCTTTTGGTTGTATGAATTTAGAAAGTTGCCATGCCAGCTGAGCCTTTCCTCGACCTGAAGGTGACTCACCTTAACCTTGGGGTCCATCTTAGTTGATAAAGGGGCATCTATTTTGATCTCTTAGGTCCCAACCCAAAATTACATATCTAGAGAAAATATCCTTCAGGAATTAGGGGGAAATCAAGAATTAGGGGGAAATTGTCAAATAAATGAGAACCAAGAAAATTTGTTGCCAGCAGACCTACCATAAGAGAGTGGCTAAAGGAAAATCTCAAACAAAGAAAGTGTTTGAGAGATAAAAGATAAAAGACAAAATCTTAGAACATCAGGAAAGAAGAAAGAACAATAGAATGAGTGGAGAGCTAGGTTAAATATACTACATTTTTCTTCACATTTCGAGTTTTCTAAATTATGTTTGAGAGTTTAAATAAAAATTATAACATCATTGATGAAGGTTTAAATGTACTGTAGAAGAAATAGTTACTTATACTGTAAATGGTATAGGACAGAGAGATGTAAGGGAAGGTAAGATTAATATACTTCATTCAAATTGGCAAAATGTTGACATCAGAAGACTGATAAGTTATGTATATATAATTTAATACCCAAAACAACCACTTAAAAAACTATACAGATATTCACCAAAAGAGAAAAAAAAGATTCACTTAATAACACTATAGGTAAATAAAAATATAAGTCTTCCTTCACAGGAAGGCAGGAAAAAGAAAGCAGAGACACTGGGGATCTGGGAGGGAAAACGGCAGACAGGAGGCAGGACTAACTTGCAGCTCCCACTTGGATGGACAGAGCAGTGTATGGAGACCCACATCGTCAACTTTGGCTCCAAGAACTACTGCAGGAACATACCAGGAAAGCCAAGATAATCCACAAACCCTTTGAAGGAGATGGATTGCAGCTGAAGGCTCCAGGGGACAGCAGAGGAACTCCAAAGACAAAGGACATAATATATCTTGGGAGCTCTATGGCCCCACCCACCTCCTGATCCTCCCTACACTACTGTAGCTGATGCGATCTTGCAAGCGCCACCTCCTGGCAGGAGGCCAACCATTGCAAAACCAGTGCGCCTTAATAAAAATACAAACAAGGACCCTGGCAGAGTCCTCTTCACTCTCCTGCTGCCTCCATCAGAGCAGGTGCATGACTGAGAAACCTGAAGATGGATCACATCACAGGACTCTGCAGACACTCCCCAGTACCAGACCAGAGCCCAGTAGCTCTGCTAGGAGACTAGATTCAGCAGAGAAAAAACAAGCACTGCAGTTTAGCTCTCAGGAAGCCTTACTTCTAGGGAAAAGGGGAGAGCAGCACATTAAGGGAGTACCCCATGGGACAAAATAATCTGAACAGCAGTCCTTGAGTCCCAGATTTTCTCTCTGATATAGTCTACCCAAATGAGAAGGAACCAGAAAAACAATTCTAATAATATGACAAAACAAGGTTCTTTAACACCCCCAAAAAGATCACACTAGCTCACCAGCAATGGGTCCAAACCAAGACGAAATCTCTGAAGTGCCAGAGAAAGAATTTAGAAGACTGACTATTAAGCCAATCAAGGTGGCACCAGAGAAAGATGAAGTCCAACTTAAAGAAATCAAAAAAAAGATACAGAATATAATGGAAAAATGTCCAGTGAAATAGCATAAATAAAAAGCAATCACAACTCTGGAAATGAAGGGCAAACTTAGAGAACTGCAAAATGCATTAGAAAGTCTCAACAAGGGAATTGAACAAGTAGAAGAAAGAACTTCAGAGCCAGAGGACAAGGCTTTCAAGTTAATCCAATCTGACAAAGACAAAGAAAAAAGAATTTTAAAAAAAATCAAGGGTTCCAAGAAGCTTGGGATTATGTTAAATGACTAAACCTAAGAATGATTGGTGTTCCAGAGGAAGAAGGGAAAACTACAAGTTTGGAAAACATTTTTGAGAGAATAGAGGAAAACTTCCCCAACCTTGCTAGAGATCTAGACATCCAAATAGAAGAAGCTCAAAAAATGCCTGGGAAATTTGTCACAAAAAGATCATGAGATTAAATCATCCCTGCAACACTTTATCATGGTGGACTATCTTTTTCATATGCTGTTGCATTCAGTTAACTAGTATTTTGTTGAGGATTTTTCCATCTATGTTCGTCAGGGATATTTGTCTGTAGTTTTGTTGTTGTTGTTGTTATGTCTTGTCCTGATTTTGGTGTTAGGGTGATACTGGTCTAGGCACATAGTCGTCAGGTTATCTAAAGTCAAGATGAAGGAAAAAAATCATAAAAGCTGTGAGGCAAAAGCATCAGGTAATCTATAAAGGAAAACCTATCATATTTCTCAGCAAAAATGCTACAAACTAGAAGGGATTGGGGTCCTATCTTTAGGCTCCTTAAACAAAACAATTACCAGCCAAGAATTTTTATCCAATGTAACTAAGATTCATAAATGAAGAAAAGATAGTCTTTTTCAGACAAACAAATGCTGAGAGAATTCACCACTACCAAGCCAGCACACAAGAACTGCTAAAAGGAGCTCTAAATCTTGAAACAAATCCTCGAAATACACCAAAATAGAATCTCCTTAAAGCATAAATCTCACAGGACCTATAAAACAACAACACAATGAAAAAAAAAAAGAACAAGGTATTCAGGCAACAAATAGCATGATGAATAGAATAATACCTTATATCTCAATACCCTCAAAATCATGCAAATACATGGAAATTAAATAACCTGCTCCTGAATGATCACTGCAGGAGCAGGTCAACAATGGTATCAAGATGGAAATTTTAAAACTCTTTGTACTGAATGATAATAGCGACACAACCTATCAAAACATTTGGGATACAGCAAAGGCAGTGCTAAGAGGAAAGTCCATAGCATTAAATGCCTACATCAAAAAGCATGAAAGAGCACAGATAAACAATTCAAGGTCACACTTCAAGGAGCAAGAGAAACAAGAACAAACCAATCCCAAACCCAGCAGAAGAAAATAAATAATCAAGATCAGAGCAGAACTAAATGAAATTGAAACAGACAACACAATAAAAAATATATGAAACAAAAATCTGGTTCTTCGAAAAGATAAATAAAATTGATAGACCATTAGTGATATTTACCAAGAAAAGAAGACAGAAAAGGGCTTTTATTTCAAATAAGCCCAGTTAGAAATATAAGGGGAGATATTACAACTGACACCACAGAAATGCAAAAGATCATTCAAGGCTACTAGTAACATCTTTATGTGCATAAACTAGAAAACCTAGAGAAGATGAATAAATTCCTGGAAATATACAACCCTCCTAGATTAAACCAGGAAGAAATGGAAACTCTGAACAGACAAATAACAAGCAGTGAGATTGAAATGGTAATTAAAAAGTGGCCAACAAAAAAGGTCCAGGACCAGACAGATTCACAGCTGAATTCTGTCAATCAGACATTCGAAGAAGAATTGGTACCAATCCTATTGAGAGCATTCCAAACATGGAGAAAGAGGGAATCCTCCCTAAATCATTCTATGAAGCCAGTATCACCCTAATACCAAAATCAGGAAAATATATAACCAAAAAACTACAAACAAATATCCCTGATGAACATAGATGCAAAAATCCTCAACAAAATACTAGTTAACTGAATCCAACAGCATATGAAAAAGATAGTCCACCATGACCAAGTGGGTTTTACAGCAGGGATACAGGGAAGGTTTAACATCCACTCAAGAGACACAGAAAAAGCATTTGACAAAATCCAGTGTCCCTTTATGGTTAAAACCCTCAGAAAAATCGGCATAGAAGGGACATACCCTAAGGTAATAAAAGCCATCTATGACAAACCCACAGCCAACATTATATTGAAGTGGGAAAAATTGAAAGCACTTCCCATGAGAACTGGAACAAGACAAGGATGCCCACTTTCACCACTTCTATTCAACATAGTACTGGAAATCCTAGCCAGAGCAATCATACAAGAGAAAGAAATAAAGGGCATCTAAATCAGTAAAAAGGAAGTCAAACTGTCGCTGTTTGCTGATGACATAATTGTATACCTAGAAAACCCTAAAGACTCATCCAAAAAGCTCCTAGAAGTGGTAAATGAATTCAACAAAGCTTAGGGTACAAAATTAATGTACACAGTACAAATCAGTAGCCCTGCTATACACCGGTAGTGACCAAGATGAGAATCAAATTAAGAACTCAACCCACTTTACAGTAGCTGCAAAAATAAACAAACAAAACAAAACAAACAAACAAACAAAAAACTTGGGAATATACTTAACCAAGGAGGTGAAAGACCTCTACAAGGAAAACTACAAAACACTGCTGAAAGAAATCATGGATGACATAAACAAATGAAAACACATTTTATGCTCATGGGTGGGTAGAATCAATATTGTGAAAATGACCATACTGCCAAAAACAACCTACAAATTCCATGCAATTCCTATCAAAATACCACCATCATTCTTCACAGATATAGAAAAAAAATCCTAAAATTCATATGGAACCAAAAAAAGAGCCTGCATAGCCAAAGCAGGACTAAGCAAAAAGAACAAATCTAGAGGCATTACATTACCTGACTTCAAACTATACTATAAGGCCAGAGTCACCAAAACAGCATGGTACTGGTATGAAAACACGCATATAGATCGATGGAGCAGAAAAGAGAACACAGAAATAAAGCCAAATACTTACAGTTATCTAATCTTTGACAAAGCAAACAAAAACATAAAGTGGGGAAAGAACACCTTATTCAACAAAGGGTGCTGGATAATTGGCAAGCCACATGTAGAAGAATGCAATTGGATCTTTATCTCTCACCTTATACAAAAATCAACTCAAAATGGATCGAAGACTTAAATCTAAGACCTGAAACCATAAACATTCTAGAAGATCACACTGGAGAAACCCTTCTAGACATTGGTTTAGGCAAAGAGTTCATGACCAAGAACCCAAAAGCAAACACAACAAAAACAAAGATAAATAGATGGGACTTAATTAAACTAAAAAGCTTCTGCACAGCAAAAGAAATAATCAGCAGAGTAAACAGACAATCCACAGAGTGGGAGAAAATCTTCACAATCCATACATCTGACAAAGGACTAATATCCAGAATCTACAAGGAACTCAAACAAATCAGCAAGAAAAAGAACAACAGTCCCATCAAAAAGTGGGTTAAGGACATGAATAGACAATTTTCAAAAGAAGATATACAAATGGCCAACAAACATATGAAAAAATGCTCAACATTACTAATTATCAGGGAAATGCAAATCAAGACCACAATGTCATCCTTACTCCTGCAAGAAAGGCCATAATCAAAAAATCATAAAAAGTCATAAAATAATAGATGTTGGCGTGGATGTGGTGAAAAGGGAACATTTTTACACTGTTGGTAAGAATGTAAACTAGTACAACCACTATGGAAAACTGTGGCAATTCCTTAAAGAACTAAAGTAGATCTACTATTTGATCCAGCAATCCCACTACCCAGAGGAAAAGAAGTCATTATACAAAAAAGATACTTGTACACGTATGTTTACAGCAGCACAATTTGTAATTGCAAAAATATGGAACCAGCCCAAATGTCCATCAGTCAACAAGTGGATAAAGAAGATGTGGTATATATATGCCATAGAATACTGCTCAGCCATAGAAATGCTCAGCATTTGCAGCAACTTGGATGGAAGGGCAGGCCATTATTCTGAGTGAAGTAACTCAGGAATGGAAAACCAAATATTGTATGTTCTCACTCACAAGTGGGAGCTAAGCTATGGGGACGCAAAGACATAGAATGATACAATGGAATTTGGGGATTTGGGGGAAAGAGTGGGAGGAGGTGATAAAAAACTACACATTGGGTACAGTGTACACTGCTCAGGTAGTGGGTGTACCAAAATCTCAGAAATCACCACTAAAGAACTTATTCATGTAATCAAACACTATCTGTTCCCCCAATGCCTTTTGACATAAAAGAAAAAAGAAACCAGAGAAACTAAAAACAGAAGTAACAGGAAATGAAAAATAAAAAGCCCCAATATATCAATAATTATATCAAATGTAAATGATGTGATGACTGATTAAGAAACAAATTGGCAGAGTGTATGAGAAAACATGACTCAATAATATGTTGTCAAAAAGAAATTCACCTCAAATTAATTGATACAGGTAGGTTGAAAGTAAAAGAATAGAAAAAGATATTGCATGCAATATCAACAAAAAGGAGCAGGAGTAGCTATGCTGATAGCAAAGAAAGTAGACTTTAGAGAAAATAAAATTACCAAAGACAGAGAGGAAAATTACAGTTATAAAAGGGTTAATCCAACAAGAAAACATAGCAATCCTAAATGTGCATGTACCAAACAAAAGAGCTGCAAAAATATGTGAAATAGAAACTGATAGAACTAAAAAGAGAAACACACACATCCACAATTATATTTGGAGATTTCAATACCCTCTTCTCAACAATTGATAGAACAACTAGAGAAAAAATTAGCAAAGACATAAAAGAACTCAACAACACCATCAACTGACAGGATCTCTAACATTTGTAGAACACTGTACCCAGCAATAGCATAATACATATCGTTCTAGTGCCCACAGAACATATAGCCACATAGATCATATTTTGGCCTATTAAAATAAAAACTTAGTAAATAAAGCATTGAAATAATACAGGATTTTTTTTCTAAGCATAATGGAATCAAACTAGAAATCAATAACAGAAAGATAGTGTGAAAATGTCTAAGTACTCAGAAATTGAACAACATACTCTCAGATAATCCTTGGATCAAAGAGGAAGCTACCAGGGAAAATTTAAACAAAACCCAAAAACAATGAACTGAATGAAATGAAAATACAACATATTAAAATTTGTGGGATGCAGCTAAATAACTAACAGGCAAATATATAAACACAAAATGCTTCCTTTAGAAATGAGGAAGTGTCTCCTAATAATCTAAGCTCTCACTTCAGAAACTAGAAAAAAAGAGCAAAATAAAGCCAAAGCACATAAAAATAAGGAAATAATAAAGAGCAGAAATGAATAAAAGTGAGGACAGAAAAAAAATAGAGAAAAATCAAATAAACCAAAAGCTGGTTCTTTGAAAAAAAAAATGAATAGATTTTTTTGAATAAACAATTGAATAATCAATAAAAATGATTCAAAAAGATGAAATAAAGATCTCTAAAACCGACACATCTCTAACAAGACTAACAAGGGAAGAGACAAATTACCAATATCAATCAATACCAATCTATAGAAAATCAATCAATACCAATCAAAGAGTAGATATCACTACAGACTGCAGATATCAAAATGAAAATAAAAGAATATTACAAACAGTCCTACACACATAAACTTGACAACTAAGATGAAATAGACCAATTCTTTGAAATGTACCAGCTATAGTGATTCACCCAATATTAATCAGATAATTTGAATAGCTCTGTAACTATTAAGAAACTGACCTTTTTAAAAACAATCAATCAACTTACGTTTTTAGATCAGGTTTATGTTCATAGCAAAATTGAGTAGCAAGTACAGAGAGTTCATATATTTACTGTCCCATAACACATCCACAGCCTCCTCTGCTATCATCATCTCCTCCCCTCACCCACCAAAATAGTACGTCTGTTACAATCAATGAACCTACATTGAGACATCGTTATTACTCAAAGTCCATACTTCATATTAAAATTCACTCTTGGTATTCTACATACATGGATCTTGACAAATGTGTAATGACGTATATGCACCGTTCCATTACCATAGAAAATAGTTTCACTGCTCTAAAAATTTTGTACTCCACCTATTCAATTTTTTCCCCCCGCCGGCAACAACTCTCTCCATTGTTTTGCCTTTTCCAGAATGCTGTGTAGTTGAAATCATACAGTATGTAGCCCTTTCAGATTGGCTTCTTTCACTTGGTAATACGCATCATTTTGTCTCTTCCATGTCTTTTCATGGCTTGATAGCTCATTTCTTTTTAACGCTGCATGATATTACATTGTATAGATGTACCACAGTTTATTTATCCTTTCACCTACCGAAGGACATCTTCTCTGTTTCCAAATTTTGGCAAGTATGAATAAACCTGGTATAAACATCTGTGGGCAGATTTTTGTATAGACAAAATGTTTAATTCATTTGGGTAAATACCAGAGAACATGATTGTTGGATTGTATAGTAAGACTATGTTTAGCTTTGTAAGAAACTGCCATATTGTCTTCCGATTTTGTGCTTTGTTGTATTTCCACCAGCAATGAATGAGAGTTCCCATTGCTCCATATCCTTGCCAGTATTTGCTGTTGTCAGTATTTTGGATTCTGGCCAAATTACTGATTACTTGTATCCCATTGTTGTTTGAATTTGCAATTCCCTAATGACATATGGTGTTGAGCATGTTTTCATATGCATATTTGCTGTTTGTATACCATCTTTGGTGAGGTGTCTGTTCAGAGTTTTTGCCCCCTTTTTGAGTGGGTTGTTTGTTCTCTTATTACTGAATTTTAAGAGGTTCTTTTTGTTTGTGTGTGTATTTTTGATGCATGTCATTTATCAGCTGTCACTGTCTGTGGCTTGTATTTTTATATTCTTCACAGTGTTATTTGCAGAGCAGAAGTTTCAAATTTTAATGAAATCAATTTTATAAATCTTTTCTTTCGTGGATTTTGCTTTTGGTGTTATATCTAAAAAGTCACTGCCAAACCCAGTCACCTAGATTTTCTATTATGTTTATTCTAAAATTTGTATGGTTTTGCTCATCCATTTTGAGTTAGCTTTTGTTTAAACTAAAACAGTGTGTTAGAGTGTAAGATCTCTGTCTAGATTCATTTTGTGTGTGTCTCTGGTTGTTTTTCCAGCATAATTTGTTGAAAAGACTGCCCTTTCTCCATTGAATTGCCTTTGATCCCCTTTGCCAAAGATCAGTTGAATTTATTTCCAACTATTTCCATTGAACTTATTTCTGAGTTCTGTATTTCATTTTATTCATTTGCTTGCCTGTTATTTCACTGATATCATACCATCTTGACTGCTGTAATTTTTAGTAAATTTTGAAGTTGGATAGTGTCAATTCTCTCTGTTTTTTTCTTCTATATTGTATTGGCTATTCTGCATCTTTTCCCTCTCCATATAAATTTTATTATTTATTTATTTTTGAGATAGAGGGTAACTCATGTTGCCCAGGCTGGAGTGCAATGGCATGATCTTGGCTCACTGCAGCCTCCACCTCCTGGGTTCAAGCAATTCTCCTGCCTCAGCCTCCTGAGTAGCTGGGATTATAGGCAGTCACCACCATGCCCGGCTAATTTTTTTTGTATTTTTAGTAGAGACGGGATTTCACTATGTTGGCCAGGCTGTTCTCAAACTCCTGACCTCAGGTGATCCACCCGCCTCAGCCTCCCAAAGTGCTAGGATCACAGACATGAGCCACCACTCCTGGCCTCCAAATAAACTTTAGAATCAGTTTTGTCTATTTCTGCAAAATAACTTGCTGCCATTAAATCTATACATAAAGTATAGTTAGGAAGAACTAGCATCTTAACAATATCAAGTCTTTCTATCCATGGACATGGAATATCTCTCCATTTATTTAGTATTCTTTGATTTCTTTCATCAAAACTTTGTAGTTTTTCTCATATAGATATTACTGGTATTATGTTAAATTTATACCTAAGAATTTCATTTTTGGTGCTAATATAAATGGTGACTTTTTAATCTCCATTCCAATTATTCTTTGAAATGTAGGACAATACTTTTTTGAATTTTGTATATTAACTTTGTATCTTGCTGTAATCATTTATTAGTTCCAGGAATATTGTGGTTGTGGTTATTCTTGGAAGTCTTCTACATAAACAATCATATAATCTGTGAACAAACAGAGTTCTATTTCTTCCTTTCCTAATCAGTTTATCTTCATTCTGTTTCTAAAATCTTATTGCAAGCATTACTTAGGACTTCCAGTACAATGGTAAATAGGAGTTGTAAAAGAAAGACATCTTTGTCTTTTTCTAATCTTAGAAGAAAAGCATCTAGTTTCTCACCATTAAGTATGATATTAGCTGTAGGCTTTTTGAATATGTTCTTTATCAAGCTGGGGAAGTTCATCTCTCTCTATGCCTCCTCATTTGTGAGTTTTGTTTTGTTTTGTTTTGTTGTTTTACAGCGTCTCGCTCTGTCACCCAGGCTAGAGAGCAGTGGCACGATCTCAGCTCACTGCAACCTCCACCTCCCAGGTTCAGGCAATTCTCCTGTCTCAGTCTCCCGAGTAGCTGGGACTACAGGCACATGCCACCATGCCTAGCTAATTTTTGTAGTTTTAGTAGATATGGGGTTTCATCATATTGGTCTGGCTGGTCTTGAACTCCTGACCTCAGGTGATCCAGCTGCCTCAGCCTCCCAAAGTGCTGGGATTACAGGAGTGAGCCACCGCACCAGGCCTGCTGAGCATTTTTAATTGTGTTGTAATATATATGCTTTTTCTACATTGTTGGATTCTATTTGCTAATATTTGGTTGAGGATTTTGCATCTATGTTCATGTAAGATATTGATCTATAGCTTTTCTTTCTTGTGATGTCTTTTGTTGTTTTGGTTATGATGATAATGTTGTCCACATAGAATGAGTAGGAAGTATTCCTTCTGCTTCTATTTTAGGGAAGAGATTATAGAAATCTTTTCTTTCTCAAATATTTGGTAGAACTCATCTATTAAACCACCTGGACCTGGTACTTTCTGTTTGGAAAAGTTATTAATTATTAATTCCATTTTTAAAACAGATATAGGCCTATTTAGACTTTTCTCCTTGTGTGAGTTTTTTTGTTTGTTTGTTTGTTTTGAGATGGCGTCTCGCTCTGTTGCCCAGGCTGGAGTGCAGTGGTGCAATCTTGAACTCAGCTCACTGCAACCTCTGCCTCCCAGGTTCAAGAGATTCTTGTGCCTCAGCCTCCCAAGTAGCTGGGATTACAGGTGCCTGACATCCAACCTGGCTGATATTTGTATTTTTAGTAGAGATGGGGTTTCACCATGCTGACCAGGCTGATCTCGAACTCCTGACCTCAATTGATCCACCCGCCTCTGCCTCCCAAAGTGCTGGGATTACAGGCTCACTGCCTGGATGTGTGAGTTTTGATAGATTATATCTTCATGTACTTGGTCCATTCTATCTAAGTTAAATAGAGTTGTTCATAATATTCCTTTATTATCATGTTAGTGTCCATAGGCTCTATAGTGATGATCCATCTTTCATTTCTGATATTATTCATTCATATTATTCATTGCTGATATGTTTTTTGTGGTTAGCCTGGTTAGAGTCTTACCAATTTTACTGATCTTTTAAAAAAATCAGCTTTGATTTTATCAATTTTCTCTATTTTTTCCTGTTTTCAATTTCACTAATTTCTGCTCTAATTATTATTTCTTTTATTATTTTTACTTTAAATCTAATTTGCTCTTCTTTTACTAATTCCCCATGGTAAAAGTTTAGATTATTGATTTTAGATCTTTCTTTTTTCTGATAATGAATTTAATACTATAAATTTCCCCCAATAACTACTTTTGCTTCATTCTATGAATTTTGATAAGTTGTGTTTTTATTTTCATTTAGTTCAAAATAATTTAACATTTTTCTTCAGGCTTCTTTGACCCATGTATTATTTATAATTTATTTAATCACCAAATATTTTGGGATTTTCTCCAATCTTTCAAGTGAGAATCTGGTACGTCTCCTAGAAGTAAAACTCATGAGAATGTGTGGGCCCACTAAGCCGGGTTCTAGAAGCTTAGCTCTCAAGCTGGTCTATGGTCAGTCTCAATCAGTCAGCTACCTTTAAGTTTTCTTAGAAGGTTCTGGCAGGGGAAGTAAGGTGATTTCAGCTATAAATTTCAATACTCATCTGTCACTCTAATTTTCAAAGTGACAGTTTGTCCTGTGGCTTCAATTCCCTGAAGGATCTAAGAAGAGTTGCTGTTTTTCAGGTTGTCTGGTGTTTTCATTGGTTTGTTTACTGAGATGGGAATAACAACTTTCAAGCTCTTTACATGTTGCACTAGTAACCAAAAGTCAGGAAATTGAATTTTTCAACTAAAAATTCCCAAGAAAGAAATCTCCAGACACACATGGTTTCATTGAAGATTGTTTTCCAAACATTTAAATAATATTTAAAATGAATTCTATATGATCTCTTTCCAAATATAGAAGAGGAAGGAACACATCCCCATTTATAAAGCTTCTATTACCCTAATACCAAAGCCAGAAAGACAATTTAAAAAAGGGAAAACTAAAGATCAACATCCCCCTTTAATATAGACACAAAAATTCTTAAAAACCCCTTAGCAAATAGAATTTATCAGTATAGAAAAAAATTCTAAATCATGAGCAAGTGGGACTTATTCCAAGGATGCTAGGTTGGTTCAATATTCAAAAATTATTTAATGTAATCCACCATATTAACAGGCTGAAGGAAAAAAATCACATAATCATACCAATTGGTACAGAAAAAGCATCTGACAAAAATCAACAGCTTTTCATGATTAAAAAAAAAATTACAGAAAGCTAAGACTAGAAGGAACTTTCTCTACTGGAGAAAGACCACGTACCAAAAACAAAAAACAAACAAACAAACAAAAAAAACAAAAAAACCCCTTACATTATACTTAATGGTTAGTTGAATAATAATAATAACACTGAATAGTTTCCCTCTAAGTTTGGGAATAAGGTGAGAATATCCACTCTTACTTTTATTCAACATAGTAAGGAAGTCCTAGCCATTACAATAAGGTAATAAAAGGAAATAAAATGTATACAAATCAAAAAGGAGATAAAAATGTTCCTATTTGCATATATGATTGTCTAAACAGAAAATCCCAAGAAGTATATGAAAAAATTCTAGAACTAGTAAGTGCATTTATTAAGTACACAGAAAGATGAACAACATACAAAAATCAATTTTATTTCTTTATACTATTAATTCACATGGATGCTGAAACTTAAAATATAGTGTTATTTACAATCATGAAAAAAAGAAAAAGAAATAGGCATAAATGTCATAAAACGTGTATAGGACTTGTATGCTAAAAACAACAAAATATTGATGATAGAATTCAGAGAAGCTCTAATTAAATCAAGGGACATACTAAGTTCATGGATTGGAGGATTCAACATAGTAAAGATGCCTATTCTCTCCAAAATGATTTATTGGCTAAATGTAATTTCTATCAAAATCTCAGCAAGGTTTTTAAAAAAATAAATATATACATAGATATAAATGTTTCTAAAATGTATAAGGAAAGGCAAAGAAACTAGAAGACCTGAAACAATTTTGAGGAGGATGAATGAACTGGAGGAATCGGCCTACTCAACTTCAAGACATACAGTAACAAAACTCTATGGTATTGATGGAGAGATACACACATAGTTTGATGGAATCAAATAGAGAAATCCAGAAATAGACCAACACAAATATACCCAACTGATTTTGGATAAAGATGCAAAAGAATTGAATAGAGGGCTGGGCTCAGTGGCCCATACCTATAATTTCAACAACTTGGGAGGCTGAGGCTGGAGGACTGCTTGAGCCCAGGAGTTTGAGGCTGCAGTGAGCTGTGACAGAGTGAGACCCTGTCTCTAAAAAAAATTCAATAGAGGGAGGATAGCCTTTTTGATAAATGGTGCTGGATAAAGTAGGCACCCATTTAAAAAAAACATGGAATCTTGACTTAAACCTCTCATTTATACAAGAAAATAAGTTGGAATGGATGGTAGTTATAAATGTAAAACTAAAACTTTTAGAAAAAAATATCATAGGAAAACATCTTGGGGATGCAAAACTTTTTTGTTTTTTTGAGGCAAAGTCTCACTCTGTCACCCAGGCTGGAGTGTGGTGGTGATCGAGCTTGCTGCAGCCTTGATCAAGCAATCCTCCATCCTCAACCTTCTAAATAGTCAGGACTACAGGCTCTGTCTGCCATGCCTGGCTCAGGATATAGAGTCTGGCAAAGAGTTCTTCAACTTAACATCAAAGACACAAATCATAAAGGAAAAATTGATAAATTAGACTTAATAAAAAGATAAAACCTAAATGTGGCACATATGCACCATGGAATACTATGCAGCCATAAAAAAGAATGAGTTAATGTCCTTTGCAGGGACATGGATGAAGCTGGAAACCAGCATCCTCAGCAAACTAACACAGGAACAGGAAACCAAACACCACATCTTCTCACTCATAAGTGGGAGTAGAGCAACAAGAACACATGGACACAGGGAGGGGAACACCACACACTGGGGCCTGTTGGGGGTCAGGGGCAAGGGGAGGGAGGGCACCAGGACAAATACCTAGTGCACATGGGGCTTAAAACCTAGATGACAGGTTGATAGGTGTATCCCAGAACTTAAAGTTAAAAAAAAAAAAGAAAAAAGAAAAAAACCTTTTGCCTTACAAAAGGCCCTGTTAAGAGGTGAAAAGCTGCTACAGGCCAGGAGAAAATATTGCTAACCACAAAAGTGACAAGGGACTAGTATTTATTATATATAAAGAACTTTTGAAGCTCAACAGTTAAAAAAAAAAAAAGAAAAGAAAAGAAAAGAAAGAGAAAGAAAGAAAAAAGAGAAAAAAGCCCTAATTAGAAAATGGGCAAAACACATGAACAGACGTTTCACCAAAGAAGATATACAGGTGGCAAATAAGCATATAAAAAGATGTTTGACATCATTAGCCATTCAGGGAAATGCAAATTGAAACCAAAATGAGGTATCATTGCACACCTATCAGAATATGGCTAAAATAAAAACTAGAGACAATACCGAATGTTGCTAAGGATGCAGGTAAACTGGATTACTTATACATAGATGGTGAAAGTATAAACTCGTACCATCACTCTGGAAAACAGTTTGGCAGTGTCTTAAGAAAATAAACGTGCAATTACCATACAACCCAGCAACTGTGTTTCTGGGTATTTATCCTGAAGAAATCAAGACTTATGTTTACACAATAATTTGTACATGAACGTTCATACCTTCATTATTAATAACAGCCTCAACTGGAAACTACCCAGATATTCTTCAATGAGTGAATGGTTAGACAAATTGTGGTACAGTCAAACTATGCAATACTACTCAGAAATAAAAAGGAGTGAACTGCTGATACATGTAAAAACTAGGATGAATATACAGGATGAATGTTATGCTGACTTAAAAAAACCCAAAAGGTTACAGACTGTATGAGTCCATCTATGTAACAGCCTTGAAATGATAAAATCATATGAATGGAGAACATATAATGAATTAACAGTTGCCAGGGGTTAAGGACTGAGTGTGTCGGGGGGGTGGGGGGATTGGGGGGCTGGAAGGATGTGTGGCTGTAAAAGAAAAACATGAGGAACTCTTGTGCAGATGGAAATGTTCTGTATCTTACTTTATCAATATCAGTTTCCTGGTTGTGATATTGTACTATAGTTTTGCAAGATGCTACCACTGGGGGAAACTGGGTGAAGGGTTCATTGTATCTTTCTGTATTATTTCTTACAGCTGCAGAGGAACCTACAATTAGCTCAAAATAAAAAGTTTAATTTTGAAAAAAAGCAAAAGAAATGCAAAATTATGTAGTCGTGCTAAATAGTGTTAGACACAAGACCATGGTGACCGCTACAGGAATTATCCCAAACATGTCTGGATGGAAGTGGAGATGTGACCCCAAGGCAAGAATGTATCAGTTACATGGTGCATGCTCCAAACAGGTGTGGAAAACCTTCAAAAGTGGAATTCCAAGTAAGTAGGATGGTGTGACGTCTTATCCCAGTTCTGTCTCAAGTCATACAAGCAGCCATGAGTATAGCTGTTGGTAGCTCTGAGCAGCAAGTAATAGAATATAACACCATCTCACACGATACAAGTACTATTATCTAACCTATCAAGAAGCAGAGAGGTGAGCAGTTTCTCAGTGGATCCCTAGTTCTAAGCTGGCCTTTTTGGGATTCTCTGGTCTGATAGTTGCAGCAGCTTGAAGCAGCGCTGCCTGACGCCATGCACACAAAGCTGGAGAAAAGGAGACAGCAAAAAAGGAATATTTTCCCCCTTGCGCCTCTCTAATCACGGTAAAAAATGAGTCCATAATTTCCTAGAAGACTTATCCTTGTGTTTCATTGGCCAGAACTGGTCACATGCTCATCTCTACCCTTCCCTGTCAACTCACTGGTGGAGGGACTCATAGTTCATTCCTTGTTCCTGAGCACATTGTCATCAGACACTATTCTCTTAGCAAGAAACAATAGAGAAAAGGTGTTAGCTGGACACGAAACAAGCCTGCTATAGTGGAAAGTTGCCCTATGAAATGTTCTGAGCCTTCCATTTGAAGAGTCTGTCCTGTCTTCCCTCTGCTCTGTTGGAGAGGCTCTCCATGGGGGAGTGTGTGTGTGCGCACGTGCACGTGCATGCTCACACACGCATTTCTGGGTCTTGTGGGCAGCTTTTACCATGGCCCCTGTTCCATCAATCAGAGGAGAAGGTTACATCTGAAGAGAATGGGAACTCTGCCTGTAAGCGGTCTCTGGTGACCTGTCAAAGTGGTTTACTATTCACTTGATGCAGAAAACCCCCACAAAATCATGCACATCAAGAGGTTTAAATCTTTGTGTTCACTTTAAGAACACTGCAAGGCCATCACAGGTGTGCATATCTGGAAAGCCACCAAGTGTCTGAAAGGCATAACTTAATCGAAGCAATGTGCACCATTCTGTCTTACAATGGAGGAGTTGGGAGGTGTGCCCAGGCCAACAGCAGGGCTGGACACAGGGTCAGTGGCTCCAAAAGAGTGTGAAATTTTTGCCACAGCTGCTTAAAAACACAGAGAGTAATGCTGAACTTAAGGGCTTAGATGTAAATTCTCTGGTCAATGAACATGTCTAGGTGAACAAAGTACCCAAGATATTGGCACCATCATATTTACAGAGCTCACGTTGGGATTAACCCATACATGAACTCCCATGAGGTGATCCTTACTCAAGAAAAAAAAAAAAAAATTTGTTCCCAAGCCAGAAAAGGAGGTTGCACAGAGGAAAATGATATCCCAGAAGAATCTGAAGAAACAAATATTTATGGTGTGGGAAGAAGTTCAGCATAAAATGGATGCAAATAAAAGACTTAAAAAAGGAAGAAAAAGAATGGCACATCCTTGACCAGAATCTGACTCAGATATTTGCCTCTCCACCTGCATCTCTAAGCCAGAGAAACAGAAGTTCTCAGGCTGTATCAGAACTTTTCTGCAGCAATAACGGTCCTGCTGAGGTGGCCCGAGGAGCTGAAACAAATGAGCTTTGATGAGTTTAGCAGAAATAAGGAAGAGATGAGCTGATTGTTGGCAAGTGTACCTCATCTCTCTATCTGAAGTAAGATCTTTGAGACATTCTTCATCCATCCCCTGGGGACCTAGAAAATGAGCAGAGTCCCCTGTATATGTGTGCTTTCATAGAAGTGCCTGTTACACTTCTCCCGCAATTTACGGGACCACATCTGGTTGGCTATCTTGGTCAGCTTTAGGATATTGGCTTGAAAAAGGGTCATAAATTTTATTTTCAATTTTGTTTCTGTGGCTTTTATACTTTAATGTGTCCCTGCAGACGTGCCGAGTGTGATGTTCAGGTTAAGGAGAGAAATGGGTACTAGAGAAGAGTGGCCCACCCCATGAAAGGATTTTTGGCCTCAGAAAGGATTCCTCTCTCCTTTGCTGGTGTCGGGCCAAGTTGGGGCTTAAGTTAGTGAGTGCATGGTGTGGTCTTGCCGGTATGTCTTTTGTCTGGCCAGCTGTCTTTAGGAGGTTAACCCTCCTTCCTTCTAGTTGGCACTGACCCCACCCTCTGGTGACAGAGTTTGAGACGTGACTCAGATCCAGCCAGTCAGAGAATATGACCCTCCTTGGGATGGGGAGAGACCATCAAAGCTCGGCCAGTCATTGCCTTCATTGGAGCTGCTGGGCAACAAACAGGCTGCCCACTCCTTGGGTCCAGCTATGCCTGAAGCCCTGTGCTTCGCTGAAAGTCCCCATTACTCAAACCAATAAGTCCCTCACCTGTCCCCAAACTTATAAGCTATTGTAAGTTGGAATTCTGTCACTTGCAAATGAGTCATGAGTAATAGCTGAGTCTTTCGAATACTAAATCTGGGGTGTATGTTAGGAGTTCCTCGGGACAGAAGCATTGGCCCCCTACTCCCAGTTCTTCCTCCATAGACAGGTGTTTGAACAGTGTTGGAAGAGGCTTAGCCACTCCATTCAGCCCACACCTACCATGAGCATCCCAGGACAATCCTTCTGGTTGAGCCTCCATTTTCTGTCCTATAAAATGAGTTGCTAACCCATGAGACCTGTGAGAATTAAGTGGGAAACCAGAAATTACTCAAAACAACAATGTCTGACCATCCCTTATCTCTGATTCTCAAGTTCAAAGAGCTCTGAAAGGAAGATTTTTCCTAACTTTTTTTGATGGCCAAAACGTGACCCCATCTAAATGAACTGCCATGCGGTTCATTTCATGTCTGTGAAAGTCAGCTCCCTTCCCCACTTTGGGGTTCCTTATATTCTTTGATTTCCTTCCCCCAGAGCACTTCCAGCTGCACCATTCAGCAAAAGTAACTGAGCCTCCTGCTCTGTGCAGGGAAGTGAATCTAGCCCTTCTCCTGTCTTCAAGGAGGTTTAAAGCATGATCAAGAAGTGGGAAGGGGGGGTCAACTACTGGCTCCCCCACGCACAGCCCCTTTGTGGGCTCTCTCTCTCTCTCTCCCTGTCTCTATCACTGTGTGTGTGTGTTTCTCTCTCCCCCTCACCCCCCCCCCGACACAGTCACACAGACCCTCTACACAAGGGGACACACACGCACACACATATACACCCCACACACATATACATATACACACATTCCGGGAGGCATGATCAAAATTATTTATGGATTCAAAGGAGTGAGTCCTGGCAGGGCTGGGCACTGTGGTGAGTGTGGCAGATGTTTGACCACCCTCCCTCCACTCTGGCATCCTTGGGGATATCCTCTGGGGGCTGGAAGGTTCAAACCTGCATTTCTCAGACCCACTTGCCTCTGGGCTGTCAGCAAGGGCCTGACAATCAGATGCATGTCACCTGGACAGGGAGGTGAGGCTGAGGCCTTGCTCCTGTTGCTTTCATTCTGCTGTGACAGCAGAGATGGTGGAGAAGGCACTTGGTTTTCTGCAGCAGTGGAGACAACGGTCTCATGCTTGTGGGAGGCAGGCAGAGGGCGTCTGTGTGGCTGGTGTGGATCACGACTGAGGGGCCAGCATCCTGGGCATGAGAGGCAGCTGAGCTTCCTCCGCAGAGCGGCTCTGCATGGGGAGCCAGCCGCTGCTCCTCCTCCCCGCTCCCCACCTCGTGTTCATGTCAGAGATGCAGCTCCAGTTCTGCAGTGTGAGGACCAGTTCCAAAGCCACACTGAGGGCCTGCACCTCCAGCCCAGGTGACTGTGTGCATACCTAAGCCTTCAGTTACCCCTTTTCTGCATACACCTCTGAGGGTGGTTTCTGGGACTGCACATGAGCTCCGAGCATCACGGGGGCACATGAGAATGATGCAGGAGAGGTCATCGGACTTGAGGGAGAGACATGTCCCAGGGGACTTGGGACTCTGAAGGGTGCTGTGTGAGGAAGAATTGGACTGGGTCTAGAGGTGCCTTAGTGATGCTGATAGGGAGAGGGCGGATCAATGGAGGGTGTAGACATCCACGGAGGACAGCCTGGAGAGGTGACTGTGGAACAATGTTCTGCATGCAACTCCAGGACGTGTGGACCCTCCCTCCTGCCTCTGGGACTTGGGGAGGCAACACATCCATTTAAGAAGGTTGCCCACATGGGGACCCTGAGGAGACATCAGGCCAGTTCACACCAACAAGTAGAAAAAGACATGAGAAAAGATTAAGGATGGAATGGAGATTATTTATTATCAAACAGGACATGTTCAGGCCAAGAGAAAGGGCTCATGGAAGGACCTGAAGAGGGGCAGGGAGTGAGGAGAGTGGGTCTGGGCCCCTGCCGAGGATGCAGCTAGAGGCAGGAGCCAGAGAATGGAGGCAAGTGGTGTCCCTGGCAAATGGCGTCCTCTGTCCCTGGGGTGATCCTTATCTGTCCCTCCTCATTGCTGGATTAAAAATTAGCTCTGGGCCAGGTGCAGTGGCTCACGCCTGTAATCCCAGCACTTTGGGAGGATGAGGCGGGTGGATCACCTGAGGTCAGGAGTTCAAGACCAGCCTGGCTAATATGGTGAAGCCCTGTCACTACTACAAATACAAAAACTAGCCAAGCATGGTGGTGGGTGCCTATTATGCCAGCTACTCAGGAGGTTGAGGCAGGAAAATCTCTTGAACCCAGGAGGCGGAAGTTGCAGTGAGTCAAGATCCAGCACTGCACTCCAGCCTGGGCAACAAAGCTAGACTCCCTCTCAAAAAAAAAAAAAAAAAGTTAGTTTTGGGTCTAGGGATAAGCCCAACCACCCTTATTTCCAATCCAAAAGCCTCCAAATGAAATGAAATCAAGGTTGTGTCACTTGCTGGGCTAGTATGATTAACCATAGATTATTAAATTGATCCATCATGGTCCATTTACCCTTAATTTTTTCCCCAATGAACTTATACTGGCAGATTTAATTATTTTTTTAAAAACTGTCTTTAGCAGGACAAAATGTAGAGGAAAGAAACGATATTGGAGTTCCTTTCCCATCCCTCTTTCCTCTTGCCCCTTTTCTTTTCCTCCATCTGCTGCTGCTCTGGTGGAGGTTGGGGATGGGGTGGGCCAGGGATGCAGAAAGCCGGGACACAGCTGGAGTGTGGGGTTCCCTGCCTCCAGAAGGGGTGGCAAGGGCTATGGGGTCGGGGATGACAGGGAGAAAGATCAGGCTGTGAGAGGAGGCTGCTCGGAAGGGCTGGGCCCCATTGTCCTAAACAACCCTTGTCATCCACCCTGATGGATGGATGTCATCCATCCCTGACCAATGCTGGGTCACCCTCAGCTGCCATGGTGGACTCAGTTGTGGTCCCACCACCTGGAGCTTCCCGCCTGTCTTCCTTGCTGAGAAGACTCAGAACCACACACACCTCTTACTCACCCTCCACAGCCAGCACTGGCCTCAAGGAGCAGCAAGGCAAGTCCTACAGCATCCCTCGTTTTCCAAGGTGGACTCACCCTTACTATTCACCCTTTTCTGTTGCCTTCTAGACATACCACCCATTTAATTTTTAGCATTCCGATAGGTCTCTCAGTGTTTTGCTTACATTTTGATATTGAGCATCTTTTCACGTATTTACAAGCAGTTGGAATTCTTTGGTGAATTGTCTTTTTCTAACCTTCATCCATTTTCTAATAAGTTGTTTCTTCTTTTGCCAATATGCAGAGCCTCTTTATATATTATGCATGCTAATCCTAAGTCTACTATATATGGTGAATATTTTATCTCAGCCTGTCCTTTAGCTTTTTAAAAATAAACTACTTTTTAGAGCAGTTTTAAGTTCACAGTAAAATTGAGCAGAAGGTGCAGAGATTTCTTATACACCCTCTCCCATTACAGGCATAGCCTCCCCTATTACCAACATCCACCAGCAGAGTGGTCCATTTGTAACGATTGATGAACCTGCGCTGAGGCAGCATTATCACCCCGAGTCAATCGTTTACCCTGGACTTCATCCTGGTGTTGTACGTTCTCTTTATTTGAGACAGAGTGTCATTCTCTCTGTCCTTTAGGCCAGAGTGCAATGGCACGATCTCAGCTCATTGCAACCTCCACCTCCTGGGTTCAAGTGATTCTCCTGCCTCAGCTTCCCAAGTAGTGGGATTACAGGTGTGCGCCATGATGCCCCACTAATTTTTGAATTTTTAGTAGAGATGGGGTTTTCCCATGTTAGCCAGGCTGGTCTCGAACTCCTGACCTCAAGTGATCCAGCCACCTTGGCCTCCCAAAGTGCTGGGATTACAGGCAAGAGCCACCACACCCAGCCAATGTTGTACATTCTATGAGTTTGGACAAACATATAATGTCGACATGTATCCATCATTATAGTATCATACAGAATAGTCTCACTGTCCTAAAAATCCTCTGTGCTCTACCTGTTCATCCCTCCCTCCCCCAACCCCAGGCTACCACTGATTTGTTGTTGTTGTTTGAGATGGAGTCTTGCACTGTAGCCCAGGCTGGAGTACAGTGGTGCAATCTTGGCTCACTGCCAGCTCCTCCTCCAGGTTCATGCCATTCTCCTGCCTCAGCCTCCTGAGTAGCTGTAACTACAGGCGCCCACCACCATGCCCAGCTAATTTTTTATATTTTTAGTAGAGATGAGGTTTCACCATGTTGGCCAGGATGGTCTCAATCTCCTGACCTTGTGATCCACCTGCCTCGGCCTCCCAAAGTGCTGAGATTACAGGCGTGAGCCACTGCACCCAGCCCCACTGATCTTTTTATATTTTTCCTTTTTGTTAGTAACAGCTTGGGAGGTGGGATGGGGTGTAGGAAACATATTTTACATTTTTATGTAATAAAATATCCTCATCTTTTCCTTTTATCTTGGCTAGTAAGGCCTTCCCATCCCAAGATTGTAAAAACATTCTTCTATATTTTCCTCTGACTCTTTCATGGTTTGGATTTTTACATGTAGATCTTTAGTCTGCCTGGAATTTGCCTTTGGGTGTGGTGTGTGAGGTATAGATCTAAGTTATTTTTTCCTCCAAAACATCCGAACACTATTTACTAATGAATCCAATTTTTTACTGTTATTATTCAACACTGGAAACTATTAACATACTTTGCTAGCATATTAAGGGGAAGTATATTCATCTTGATACATTTCTTAAGTTTAAAAACCTGACACCCAGCCTGATCAAAGTACTAAAAAAGCTAATAATATATGGAAACTTTATCAACCTAAAGAAACAATCCACAGTGTCAATATTGGCTCACTCATTATAAAACAAACAAACAAACAAACAAAAACCTTCATTAATGCAAGATGTTAAAAATTGGGGAAATTAGCAAGGGGTGGGAACTCTCTCTTTTTGCTTAATTTTTTCTGTAGAACTAAAACTTCCCAGAAATAAAAATTTTTAAAAAATCAAGCCAGAGGGGCTGGGTGCAGTGGCTCATACCTGTAATCCCAGCACTTTGGGAGGCCGAGGTGGGCAGATCACTTGAGGCTAGGAATTCGAGACCAACCTGGCCAACATGGAGAAACCCCGTTTCTACAAAAAATACAAAAATTAGCCGAGCATGGTGGCAGGTGCCTGTAGTCCCAGCTACTCAGGAGGCTGAGGCAGAAGAATCACTTGAACCAGGAGGTGGAGCTTGCAATGAGCCCAGACAGCACCACTGTGCTCCAGTCTGGGTGACAGAGTGAGACTCTGCCTGAAAAAAAAACAAACAAACAGACAAGCCACTGGAAACATGATATTTACTGGTGAAACTTTGTAAGCATTACCACTGAAATCAGAAGGAGACATTTAAATGATGTAATCTTCTCTGTGTTCATTCTTGCTCTAGCGACTGTGGTCTCTGTCTCTTGCTTCCTTCCTCAGTGGAATGAGGACATTGTTACCTCTACTCATCCCAGTTCTACTTCCCAGTTTCTGTCAACACATTTCTATGTTGTTAAGATTGATAACATTTATCAATGTATTGAATATTGATATTGAATTTATTTGTGGGTTGATTCTCAAAGGTAAAAGCCAAGAGACAAGCAATATCATGTTGACACGATTTTCACTGTAAATTCTATTCACTGCTGAGTCAAGCCACACTCTAGAATGACATACCCTTCTGTGTGGTTCGACTGTCAGTGTCCTTGAGTCATGATAGGAAAATGTTTTCAATTGATTGTGTTTTACACTGTCAATTGCTCAAAATCAAGATATATTTTGGTTTGCTGCAAATCTGGATTATATCTTGTATGTTCAACTGGTTTTTCTTTTGGAGAGAAGAAACTTTCACCTTACCCAACAAATGCCTCCTAGTTTCCTGATTCCTAAAATTCTAATTGCTCAGGGTCCATTTCATTCTTATTCTTGAATCCTATCCAAATCCTTGACTAATTTGGACCAGGTGCATCATACACGACTGTGCATCCCTTTGCTTTTCGTGGCTTCCTCTTACATTGTTTGTGTTTGTCATAACTTAAGGTTCCTGCAGTGTCTCGAGCATGCTAGTCTCTAAGGAGTCCAGTTTCTCACAGGTCCTTCCTTCCAGAGCCTTCTGAACTCCCACTCCAGTGAAATGGTTAATATCCAGGCTTGCTATTCAGGTGCAGTCCTGGGTCTTCTGGTGGCTCTTTGGGATTCAAAACTATTGTTTTCTAGAGTTTTTCTTGTCCCTTTTCTTGGTTCATTTCCTTACTTTGCTGGAGTATGCTCTTTAGTTACTTCCTCCCAAAAAATGCATGAGCAGTTAACTTTTAGAATTCCCTCATATCCAGAAACTTCTGTAGTGTATCCTCACACTGGAAGGTCACTTTGGATGAACCATTAGGTTGCAGCCACTTTCCTTAAGTCTCTGAAAGCTCTGCTCCATGGTATTCAAGTATCCAGCAATGCTCTCAGCCTCTGGCTTATCTCATTCTCATTCCTTTGAGGACCATCTGTCTTTCTCCCCTCTGGACACTTTTTAGGATTTTCTTCTTCTTCTTTTTTTTTTTTTTTTAAGATTTATCCTGGCTATTCTGAAAATTCATCATGTGAGTTTAGATGTGGATCTCTGTGTCATTCAGAATGCTTTCAGCTGCAAGTAATTGAACAGCCAATTCATGGCAGCTTAAATAGTATGGAGTTTATTGGTTCATATAATAAGAATTCCCAAAGTAGTGAAGTCCCAGGGCCTTGCCATCAAGTCTCATCTTTTCCCTATTGTCTCTCTCTGCCAACCTCAACATGTCAGCTAGCTGCAGAGGGCTGCAGTGAGTTCAGGCAACACATTCTTGCCATGCAATGTCCAGAGCAGAAGAGGGAACTCTCTTTTCTTTGTGTCTTATTTCAAGAACCAAGAAATCCATCACAGACTCCCTCCTGGGAGACTTTTCTAACATCTGATCAGCCAGAACTGGGTCACATGCCTCTTTCTATGCTTGTGATCAGAATTATCATGGTGGATGTAGACCAACACAGGTCCAGGATCTGGGGCTGGGGCTGCACCGAGGAACAGGAAGACCTAAAACAATCAGGTTCTGTTACAAAGGAGGAGGGAGAAATGGCTGTTCAGTAGTAGGCCATTTCTGCTTTTTAATTTTTATTTCTTTCCTTCAAATATAGAAAGTCAAAATTCTGACACCAATTTTCAACCTAAATAATTGTCTTCTTTAACTCTAGGAAATTTTCTTGTATCATTTTTTGAAAAGTATCATGCAGCAGGTCCTCGAATAATGTTTTGTTCAATGTTGTTTCCTTATAATATTGATGGGCAAAAACGTGGCTTCCCGGCCGGGGTGGGGACCCTGTCTGTGTGGAGTTTGCACGTTCTCCCCAGGTCTGCATGGGTTTCCCAGGTGCTCTGGTTTCCTCCCACACCCCAAAGTAGTGCATGTGAGATGATCACCATGTCTAAATGGTACCAGTGTGAGGGAGTGTGGGCGCGTGTGAGTGTGCCCTGCGATGGGATGGTGTCCCAACCGGGGCTGGTTGCCACCTTGGCCCTGAGCTGTCAGAATAGGCTCCGGTCACCCACCACCCTGATCTGGAATAATTGGGTAAATAATTACCTTGCTTGTTTTTATTAATCTATCTTAAATGGATGTGTAGCTCACAGTTATTTCAATGTTTAATAGTGGAAGTGTTTTGGTCTTTATTTAGAAGTTTGTAATGTCTTTGTGGCCAGAAATATACATAGAGACTTAACTCTTGTATATATCAACCAGCCTATGAAAAACTTGTTTTCATTAGACATCCTTTCACTTGAAGTCCCAGTTTCCAAGAACCTATCCATGACATCGAGAACTTGCTGTGCATGAACTTGGTTAAAGAGAGGTAGAGAGAAAATATGAGAATGAGAGAACCTTCTATTCTTTCAACAGACAGTACACATTCTCTTATATGACACGAAATAAAATTCAAATTTCTAATAATGTTATCTATGTATTTTTAAAAATCAAGGAGTTTACTTAGGCTAATAATAACAACAGTCTTTTCCATCCTCATCCATGAAACTTCTAACATTTACCCCTCTGAGATGAATGCTTTTAACCGCTTTAGCTGTGTTTTATTTTCTGGCTTTTATATCCATATTTCTATATACTATATTTGACTATACTGATATTTTTGAGTTTTTGATTTTAGATATTACCTACTGATAATCCATTTTACTTCCTGTGAGCAAACATCAATAGACTTCCTCTCTTGCCAATATTGTATATCAGTTTTTAGTTCTGTATGTATTTGTGTTTACATTATAACTGTGCAGCTATTAATCACAGCTGAGTCATATAGTATACTCTAGTTATAATTTCTTTCTTGTTTAGCTTTTTGTCTTTTCTAGATTTAATAGTTTTTCTCATTTTCCTTCTGTTTAGTTTTCTATGTACTAATCACTAATTTATTACCAAACTGATTGTATTATAAAATTATTTTGAATATTTTCAAACTCATCAACACCAACTGATTTTTGATTTGGAGACATCTTTCTCAGAGTCCTCTATCTTCTGTTCTAATCTTGAAGTGTTACTTTCCAAGACTGCTGCACAGCTGTCCTGGGATGTTCATATTATCCTGGGCATTCCCTTTGCCTGTCTCTTATGTTGAAGACCCTCCAAAATTTGCCTTTCTCAATTTACATATTTATTTTTAACTAAAATTGAAATAGAAAATTCATTTAATTGAAGCATAAGTTATATATTACAAAATTCACCCCTTCAAAGTGTGTAATTCAGTAGTTTCATTATATTCACAGAGTTGTGCCACCATGTAATACCATAACATTTTACTTTTCCCAGAAAGAAATCCTGCACCCATTAGCAGTCACATTCCATTTCTCCCTCTCCCCAGATCCTGCAAACCACTGTCTCTATGGGTTTGCTTATTCTGGATATTTCAAATAAATGAAACGATACAATACATGACTTTTTGTGGCTGGCTTCTTTCACTTAGCATAATGTTTTCAAGATTCATTTATGTTGTAGCATGTGTCAGTACTTTGTTCCATTGTATCGATATACCACATTTTATTTGCCCATTTATCAGTTGATAGACATTTGCGTTGTCCCTTCTTTGGGGTTATTATGCATGATGCTGTTACAAAATTTGTGGAACTTTTTATGTGGACATGTGTTTTCAATGCTCTTGGGCTTATATCACTCATTAATTTTGATAAGGCATATCCTGCAGTTGCTTTGTGAGAAAGGATACATGATAGAGCATGTTGCGGACATGAATATTTGCAAATGTATTTATTATACTCTTACGTTTGGTTGATAGTTTGAGCACAGACTTATGAGGTGGAAATTGTTCCACCTCACTTCAATCGTGGTCCTCCTAACCATGAGGCCAGCAGGGAGGCTGATGTAGCTGGGGTAGATGTGTGAACACTGAGCAACCTGGGAGCCGGGAGTGGCCCTTCTACCCTGCCTGCCCCCAGCCCAGATGTCAGCCTTCCCCTATCTTGCCTGGGCTTCTCTCTGTATGTTCTAAGTTTGCTCAGTAACTGCCCGATTCAAGGAACTTACTTTGCCAGCCTTTCTGTCCTACGGCATCTGTGCTGGCCTCCCGGTAGTGAGCTCAAGGACATCAAGGCACCTTTCCCCCAAGGCAGATCTTCTCTGCCTCTCGTAATTGCTTTTCTGCCCTTCTTGTTCCGCCTTTTCTTCTTTTGTTCTTCCTGCAACAAATCTGTGATTGTAAGTTCCTCCTCCCGGATTGCACCTCAGGCCCACCCTGCCCTTAGAAACTACATTAATCATTGCTAGAGATCATCAGGACACTTTCCTGGTGGCCTGTGTGGTGGCTTTTCCCTTTGGCGGCTCCCCTCGGTGCCCCAGCCCTCCTGCCCTGGTCTGGACACATAAGCATGTTCCCAGCTTGCTGGCTGGAGATGGTCCAATCCTATGGGGAAAGGCCCCCCCCCAAGAGGGGAAGAAGCTCAAATGAGGCAGTATGACTTCCCAGATTTTTACTGTTGAAAAATGGTCCTACAGTGCTACCAGCATCCATTTGAGAAAGGACATTCAAAGCAAAGCTCTTCATTTCTGCAACCCTGGGTCTTTCTGGCAAAGATAAATAGGTGGTTAAGGATCACAATAAGGCGTGAGATCCCACATCCAATTCCCAGACCCCTCTAACAGGCAGTTGAACGAGATGTGATTCCTCAGTACGCAACAGAGGACTTGCATCTCCTGGACACTGATATTGTTACTGGTCTTGAGTCTGAAGGGAATTAAGAAAAATCTTTTGCAGTGACTGTTATTTCAAGCACTGATTCATTTCCTGTTTGGTTGACTCTATGCAATGCCATCTATCTCCAGAAGACACATCCAATAAGGAACAGCTCTTCTTGTTTTTCAGCGGTTTGCCCAGGACAAAAGCGATTGTTTCCCCTCTCTTCTATTCCAGCGAAGCCTTTGCCTCTCTTCCGAGAGGACCTTCAGGAGCATTTGTGCAAGGAATGGACCCACTTCCTAAGCCGGTTGCTGACTTTGTTTATACTCAGGGTCCTGTAAGGCCCTGTGTAGTGAGTACTTATAATTTTATCCTTGGCATCTACTTTTAAAATACAAGTTTAAGCCAGACACGGTGGCTCACGCCTGTAATCCCAGCACTTTGAGAAGCCAAGGCGGGAAGATCCCTTGAGACCAGGAGTTCAAGACCAGCCCGAAGTGAGAAATACAGGCTTTATTTCAAAACAAAAAAACTTAGGTGGATGTAGTGGGGCACCCTGTAGTCCCAGTTACTCAGGAGCCTGAGGCAGGAGACTCACTTGAGTCCAGGAGTTCAAGACTGCAGTGAGGAAGGATTGCATCACTGAGCTCCAGCCTGTGCAACAGAGTGAGATCATGCCTCTAAAATTAAAAAAAAAAAATAAGTAATTTAAAAAAATTTTAAATACAAATTTAACTTTTTTATAACAGAAGCAGAGCTCAGTCACTCTTGACAGAGTTTCCAATACTATACCTCATTGGAATGGCTCCAGTATGTGGCCAGAGATAAAACTTAGAGGCATTTCTCCCTCTTGACAGGCTGGGATCCCCTCTTCCTTTAAAGGATTCAGATACTTACCCCTGGACTTAAAGTGATCACTTCTGGGTCACAGTGTGACCTCCTGGAACTGTGCCTGCCTGCTAACCCACCAACTAAAGCTCCCTTGGGAAGCCTATTTGGGTAGCGCCCTGGACCCAATAAAGACATTGGCCCATAGATCCCTGATCTCTCTCTGTCTGCACTCGCTGGCCTCCTTCTGTGTGTGTGTGTGTGTGTGTGTGTGTGTGTGCGTCCTCCAGGTGTGTCATGTACCCCCTGGAGCTTGTAAGTACTAAAAACTCTTAAATTTTCACATCGTGGCCATACCCTGACATCCAACCCCTGATGATGAGGCAGCCCAAGGAGACCCCTGCAGGTGGGTCCCCACTGGCACTCTGTTGTCTGGGCTCCTCTTGACTGTTGGTAACAGTCACTACCAGCTAGGTTGATGGAGAAACCCAAGAGCTTCATTCAAACACCCTGGCGGGTGCCCAGCAACAGACTTCTCTCCTCTGTATCTGCACTACTTTCAGAACACCACATGAAGACAAATCCATGATTCCAGTCAGCCTGTCCATCTCAGCAGCACCCTTCCCAGCCATTAGGAGCATCTCTACCTAAGGCAATTGCTACAGACTATTTGCATGCTTTGTTTAAATAAAATAAAACCTGTATTGGAGCATGTGTTTTGGGGGAAGAAGCAAAACCTCTTTTGGCAGAAATTTCTGTTAGACGCAGTTCATGTGGAGGACTGCGTGAGAAACCCAGGTCCAGCTCCTCCAGTGTGGGGATTGCTGGCAATGGGTGAGGGGTGGAACAGACCGTGAACTCATGCTCTCCCCCTCTGAATTGCCAGTTCCCCACAGAAGAGGAATTACAAGTGAGAATTCAGCCCAATGCATCATTTACAGCTCCACTCTTCTGACTTCTAATTCCATGAGCATGGTCACAAGTACAAAATATGTGATGGGGCCCTGACTTCTTTTCCTCCTCTGCATTTTCTGGCCAAGTCATGAGCTCTGAAATCTTTGCCTCCGGAGACACAGTGCTGTGGTGGAGAGACAAGTGTAGGGTTCAGTGATAGGGCTTCTTGTTCTTTACTTTTTTTTTCTTTTTTGTCACTTTATTTTCTTTAACTTTTATTTTAGGTTTGGTGGTATAGGTGAAGGTTTGTTACATAGGTAAACTCGTGTCACAGGAGTTTGTTATACAGATTATTTCATCACCTAGGTATGAAGCTTAGCATAGGGCTTCTAGTTCTAATCCTGTTACTGACTCTGTGTGCATTTGAGCAACACCTCAGGCCTCTGTGTCTTCAGGACTGAAGTGAGAATATTGGAACCAGTGACCTAATAAGTGTGAACATTTTTATTTAAAATATTTTAATTTTAAATCTCTTATTAGATGAAATTCCAGCTATTCAGTGTTCCCCACAGGTCAGTTAACTTGTAATATTCATGCATTTCCAAGCTATAAAATGAAATTTAGGATGTCTTGATGTCTCAATGTAGAGGGTACAGTCATAGCTGCCTGCAAATGGAGACATCTGTTATTTGGATAAGGACACTTTTTATCCATTTTAAAGTTTTTTTAAAAAACAGTTTGGATGATTACTTTGGCTATCATACTATGACTACATTGTTTGCAAGTGACAGACACTCAAATCAAATTATCAACAATATGAATTTATTATTGGCAAGTATATAAATTAGGATTCTTAGTTGCAGACTACAGAATCCCCTCCAGTTTATTTAAGAGAAAGGAATTTATTACAGCCTGTCACGTGGTTTGTTAATTTCTGGACAGATCTAGGACCCAAGCTCAGACCTTACAGCCAGGAGAAATACATGCCTAGCTCACAGGACTCTTCTGAAAACTCCACTGCCACTGCTGCTGCCCTTGGCTTAGGTTTGGGACAATAGATCTTCCACCCCAGCTACTCAGAACAGCCAAGCACCTGGGCCATTCTGCTTGCTGAAAGTCTGATCTCCCTGAGTGTTGCCACCACCCTGGGGTGCTCATTTCCAACTCCCAAGTCTGCAGGTGTGTCTGCCTGGTGGGACCTATGTCACATGTGAAACCTTCTCTGCAAGGGAGTCTGGGAAATGCAGACTGAGGCTTCCCATTCTCTAGATTCCCGGGAAGACACTGGGTAGGTTGTGAGGGTGCCAGTTGGTGGGGCCTGCCATAGCAGCATCCTGGGGGACCCCTCAGAATCTGTGGGCACTGTGGAGCTGGGCCTTAGGGACGGAGCTGGGCACTGGGCACTGTGGGAAGGTGAGGACGTCATCTCTACCTCCTTGTTTCCTCTGCCTCTGTCTGCCTGGCTGCTACCTTGGAGTAACACAGCTTCCAGGAGTATTAGAGTTTTACAGGTTAGAATCCAGGTCCCACAGGGGTCTAAGTCCCAGTTCCAACCTCCTTGGAAGAGTGATGGGTTGGAACTGGGACTTACCAAATAGCCATCCATATGATAACCATTGGAAACAGAGGAAAGCAACATTCCAAACAGGAGAGTAGCAGATGGTAGAAGTGAGGTGTGGAGACCAGGCGCAGTGGCTCACGCCTGTAATCCCAGCACTTTGGGAAGCTGAGGAGGGCAAATCATGAGGTCAGGAGATCGAGGCCATCCTGGCCAACATGGTGAAACCCCGTCTATACTAAAAATATAAAAATTAGCTGAACGTGGTGGTGCGTGCCTGTAATCCCAGCTACTCCAGAGGCTGAGGCAGGAGAATCGCTTGAACCAGGGAGTTGGAGGTTGCCATGAGCTGAGATCACACCACAGTACTCCAGCCTGGTGACAGAGCGAGACTCCATCTCAAAAAAAAAAAAAAAAAAAGAAGAAGAAGAAGAAGAAGTGGGGTGTGGAGTCTCTGGGCAAACCAAATAATACTAAGAAGCCAAGAATTCTTCTGAAGCAACTTTGCCCCTCAGCTCCTATTGACTGAGTCTAGGTCTGTCTCCTTGTCTCCTTCCTGCATGGCAGCATGATTTTCTTGGAATGTTACACAACCTGTCCTTCTAGGCTGTGGTCATCAGGAGTAAAGGATGGTGACAGTGAGTCGGCAGGGCTGGGCAAGCTTGGCCTGGGTGAGTATCTAGCCAAGTGGCCCTGGGCAAGCCCCCTCACTCCTGTCTTCCCTATTTGTAAAATGGGCTTGTAATGGTGCTTCTAGAGATCATGAAACCTATATGTAAGATACAGGGATCCTTCTCCACAGCATCCTACAAGAGCAAAGGCACAAGCGTGCTCCTTCAGACCCTCTAGAGCCTCCTCTGGACACTGGTGTCCTCTAGAGAAACCTCCTTTCCAACGGTCCCATACCCTCAGGACCTGCAGTCAGACAGAGCTGATGCTGGCCTCCAGCAGGCCTTTTTGCAGCCACTGGTAGTGCCGCCTTGGCCACTCAGCATTCTACTGAGACACCAAGCCTCTTTTTTTGTTCCGGGCCTGATAATTATAGAATCCTTCTATGCAAGTTTTATAACCCTGAATTTTTAATAAAATATCCCAGATTATTTATATACAACAACCCATTGGAAAAATAGCAATGATTGACTCTAATTCAGCACCCAGTTTATATCTCAAGAGGAATGGCTGGCTGGGTGCGGTGTCTCACATCTTAATCCCAGCACTTTGGGAGGCCGAGGCGGGTGGATCACCTGAGGTCAGGAGTTTGAGATCAGCCTGGCCAACATGGTGAAACCCTGTCTCTGCTAAAAATACAAAAATTAGCTGGGTATGGTGGTGTGCACATGTAATCCCAGCTACTCAGGAGGCTGAGGCAGGAGAATCACTTGAGCCCAGGAGGCAGAGGTTGCAGTGAGCCGAGATTGTGCCATTGCACTCCAGCCTTGGCAACAAGAGCGAAATTTCCATCTTGAGGAAAAAAAAAAAGAAGAAGAAGAAAGGCTAAGAAAATAACACTTAGAGATCCCAAGTGACCTTGGGTCTCCAGATTCAACCCCACTACTTGAAAACTTGAAATTCACAGAACATAAAATTAACCATTTTAATATGAACAATTTTATAGCATTTGGTACATGTGCAATGTTGTGCAACTGTCGCCTCTACCTAAGCCCAGAAGATTTTTATCACCCAAAAGGAAACTCTGTACCTGGTAAGCTGTTGCTTCCCATTCCCGTTTTCCTCCATCCTGGGCAAAGACTAAGTTGTCTCTATGGATTTACCTATTTTGAGCATTTCCTATAAGTGGAATCATGCTGTATGTAGCCATTTGTGTCTGACTTCTCTCACTTAGCATCATGTTTCCAAGGTCCCTGCATGCTAGAGCATGTATTAGTGCTTCAGTCCTTTTTAAGGCTGAGTAATATTCCACTGTATGGATAAATCATGTTTGCTTATCCATTCATGAGCTGACAGACATTTGGGTTGACTCCACACGTTGGCTGTTGGGATTAGTGCTGCTATGAACATGGGGTACGTGTTTGAGTATCTGTTTTCAATTCTTTGGAGTATATTCCTAGGAGTGGAATTGCCGTGACATATGGGAACTCTATATTTAACTTTTTGAGGAACCGCCATACTATTTTCCACAGTGGCTGAGCCATTTCGCATTTCTGCCAGCAATGTACGAGGGTTCCAATTTCTCCACAACCTTGTCAACACTTACTTTTCGTTTTTAAAATTATAGCCATCCTCGTGGATGTGAAGTGGTATCTCACTGTGGTTTTTATTTGCTTTTCCAAGAACTTTCTTTTAAAAAAAAACTAAAAGAGTTGGCAATTTTATGTTCACATTTCACAATACAAATGAAAACTGTACTTTTTTGGTCTCAGTTCTCCCCTCCAAAACTATTCTCTGATAGGAAGGGGGAGCAGGTTTTCCTTATGCTGCTAAGGAAACACCCAGCATCACAGCACCATGGTCTCCCGGAGAAGAACAAATAAAAAACGGATATGACGAGGTCTCTCCACTGTTCTAATCTGTCTGGCTTACTTATTCTGGGCTACATGGGCACCACCATGCGATGGGTGGGAGGGCTCCTCCTGAGGGCCCAGGTAACACTGGCATGTGACATCCCATGGGTGGCCTCATTCCAGGAGCAGGTCCCCTGGCATCACCCTCAGGAGGAGGTGGGCCTGTCACTGCCACCATAGGAGGACCCCCCCCATAGAGGATGCTGGCATCACACCAGGTGGCGAGGAGGACCTGGACACTGTGGGGAGTGGGATCCCTGCCCCCGCAGGAGGAGGAGTGGAGTATGGAGCAAGAGGTGTCTTTCCTTGTTGAAATGCAGCCATTGTCCTGTCCATCAGCTCGGAGCCTGCTCTTCCATCCCTTTCTGATGGAGGTCTTTCACATCCTCCTTGTGTTCCCCACCACTGCCTTGTGTCTTTCTTGCAGATGGAGAGTCATGGGTGAGGTCTGCAACGCAGTAATCACAGTCACAATCAGACTCGGGCTTGTTGCTCCGCAGGCCATTGGCCTGGAAACCACGTGCCTCCAAGAACATTTCAAAGTGAGAGATGACACTTTGTTCTTGATTTCTTGAGGTGAATTCTGGCAGATAGGAGATGGGCTGAAGCCTGTAGCAGAGTAGATGTTGTCCGAATTCGCCAGCAAAAAAGAAAGACATGTGATCTCCAGAAGCTGTAGCCCCCAATCCCCAGTCATATCCGAGGAGGATGAGTAACCAGATGGTGTCCACAGAGGAAGAGTGTGGAAAACGGTTTCCCTACTGGACTCGTGGCCACGTCACTGCAATAGTGGTGTTTACTTCCACATGGTGTTTTACCAAGTTACACATCTTTGTGAACAGGACAGGGGCCTGTTATGTGTTATGGATTGGCAGGTTCCCTGTGGGGTGCACAATCATACCCCAAGACAAGCCCTGGTCTGGAGGGCTCTGTGTGTGGCTTGCTGGTACCAGGGACTTCTGGGGCCAAGATTGGGAAGAGGTATGGCGCAGCATCCAGCGGCCAGTGCTCAGGGAAGTTCTGGGAGGCCTGGGCTTCCTGGAGACAACCTGACTGCCACAAAGGTGAGGCTGAGTTGGGACTGGGTTCTGGGCTGCCTTCAAACACAGATGATACATGTCCAAAACGGGGCCCTCTGGGTGAATGGCAGTGCAGGATTAAAACATCTTGCTGATTTAGCTGCGCTCTGGCTTCTATGGGTGGAGGAAGTGAGGCCCTCTCAGTAGCTAATCTAAGAGATGAGGCCATTCATGCATGACCACCGCTGGGGTGTGGTCACACCGGGGAGGTCCTCTGTGCTGTGAGCCGCCCGCACTCTCAGGACATGAGCGCTGGCCCCTGCATGGAGCTCCAGGGCAGCGGAGTCCACCAGGCAGCACATCACAGGCAGGGGGCAATTCAAACCTCCTGTGCCTCTTGCCTCCCCATGACATTGCCCTTGTTGTCCGCCTTGCTGTCCCCCAGCTTATACCCGGTGCCTTTCCAGCTTCCACCTCCGATGCTGGTTGCATCTCCCTATTCCTCTGCTACAGAGCCTCTGCAGCCCGACCACATGGTAATGATTCCTCCCTCTGTTCTCCCAGGCCCCAGAACTTTGTGTGCCTGTCCCCTGCTCATCCATGCAGCTTCTCCATGAGGCAGTCTAGGCCTCCCAGGACTTCCCTGCGTGACTTCCCTGAGCACTGGCCACTGGGAGTTGCACCCCAACTCTTCCCAGTCTTGGCCCCAGAAGTCCCTGATGCCTGATAAGCCACATGCAGAGCTCTACAGCCTGGGGTTCTGTGGATGTGACTGTGCACCCCACAGGGAGGGTCTGGGAGGGCTCCCTGGACCAGTCCCTGCTCCACCTGAAAGCCAGAGGTGGCAACATGATCTGCAGGGGGGGCTTTGCTGCTATAGTGTGGGTTGCATGAGGAGGCTCTGGTCTTCCTCCAATCCCCCAGGGATGTGGGGTCTCCCCCAACCCTCAATCAGCTATGGTTGATGCTCTATAAGCCCCCACTTCTTAGCTGCCCACCAGCCTGAACGATCTCTGGGGACCAGCCCAGCCTCTGAGGTTCCTAACCAGATAGACAACGTCACAACTCTACACCTCTCAGCTGCTGTGTGAGGCATGGAGAGTGCACAGAGCCTTTAGCTTAGGCTCTAGAATCAGATTTGCTGGACTTGACTGCAGGTTGGTGTGGACTTGGACAAGTCACTTAACCTTTCTCTGCCTTAATTTCCTCATCTGTAAAGCAGGGATAGTAATAGTGCTGAACTGTAGAGTGGTCATGATGGTTACTAAGACAATGCATGAAAAATATGTAGCCTCGTGCTTGTAGAGGAAAGAGGGATTTGAGTTATGATTTAAAACTGGCTGTGGGAAAGTCTGAACTCAGTGAGAAGCAGACAGGAAACTGCTTGATCTTCTTTACATCCCGGCTTCAGGTGAGACCACTCCTGTCAGCCTTCCCTGCCCCTTGATGACATCTCAACTAGCCGGCTCACCTGTTTGCAGGCATTTTTAGTCAAGAAAAAGGCTGCTTCTTGTGAGAATGACTCACTTTTTATGTATTAAAGAGTCGCTTTGAATCTGACATCCATGTCAAACTCCCCCTCCCACAGCCCCCAGCACAGGCTGGGCTTCTGTCTGGGCCAGGGGTAGGGAAGGGGCAATGTGTGTTATTTTCCTAGTTCTCTCTTTCCCTCCTCTTCTTGCCCTTACAGGCAGGACAGGGAGATGGGAGATTAGAGGATGTAAGCAAGAAATCTTTTCCCTTTTAACTTAACTAGTTCTGCGGCTGTAGTTCTCATGTAGCAACCACTCAAATGCTGGCTCTCGCGAGGACCACATTTTGTGGTTTCTTCAGAGGCCCCACAGGGACATGCACCCTGTGTAGTTTCTTAACCTAGGAGACATATTCTTTGGATAATTTCTTGCAGTCCCTCTTTGCTGGGGATTCTCCGTTGTACCCTTCTCCTGATCCATGCCTTCCCATCTTTGTCTTTTTCTGTCCCAGGAGGCTGACTCCCAGGGACTGCATCTTTCAGCTTTCTTCCTGGATGACTTCTGGGCTTGGCCAATAGAGGTCCCAGCGGGGGAGTGGAGGATGGGGGGAAAGAGGAGACTGAGGCCTTCTTCACCCCCTGTCTCTGTTGCAGGGCTGCATCTGGCCAGAGTGTGACCACCACATCCACAGCCCTGGCTGGGCTGCCCAACCTCCCCACCACCAGTCCTCACTGGGCTCACAAGACAATTCATCCTGTTTCCCCTTCAAACATGAGTGGGAGTGGCTCCCTGCTAATACTAGTCCCTGGGTCCCTTAACACTCCACCTGAAGGGGTGCCTTCAGGAATATTCTTCAAAAGGCAACACACAGAGTGGGATATCAGCACTATCTATTGGCAATATATACATCTGACAAAAGACTCAGATTCAGAATATTTATGTAACTCCTACACATCAATGAGGAAAAGACAACCCAACATACAAGGAACTGAAGACTTGAATAGATACCTCCCGAAAGAACACATCAGAATATCTTCCTGCATGTGTGTCATGCAAAAGAGTTAAACTTTGTTGGCCATCAGGAAAATACAAGTGAAAACCTATGAAAGATGGTCGCACACTCACTGGAATGACTAAAATAAACATGGTGGCCATTTCAAGTGTTGGTGAGGACGTGGAGCAACCAAAACTCCCCTGCACTGCTAGAGGCAGTGTAGCATGGTGTGAATATTTTGGAGAAAACTTTGGTGTGTCTACTAGAGCTTTTTGGGGGGTGATGTAAATGTTCTAGATCTTGTTTGTGATAGTGGCCACACTACTAGAAATATTTGGCAAAACTCCTTGAATGGGACACCTTAAAAGAACGAATTTCATTTTGTACAGATTTTGTCTCAGTAAACTCAATTTTTATAAATCTCTTTATTTTAACCATGTAGGGCGAATTTCTGCTGGGACCTTGACTAACAACTTCCTTTACTCTCTGCACCTGGCGGGTCTCCTTGATACTTGGCTGCTCCAGCCAGTCTCCCATCCTCAGAGGTTTCTAGGAGAGGAGCAGGCATCATTATTTCTGCTCATTTGTACTTTCAAACATTCACCAAATATCTCTCGGGAACATTGTCACCAGGGACCATCCAGCTAATTGCACAGGGTGGGCACACAGCCGTGTCCCCTCTGGCAGCACCCTGATTTCTAAGAGTATCTCTTGGCATCACGTCACCTGGTTCGAGGGACACCTCTTGGCACTCCCACTGCGTGACGACCTACTGCTCCCCTCAAGACCCCTTCTTGCCCCATTTCTCTTAATTCCTCACACATTCTTTACAGCTGATTGGCTGGGCCACAGGGTAAGAGTTGCAAAACCAGTTTAGACTTCTTAGTAAGCCTGAGACTGGGTTTCTGGTGGCTAGTGGCTCCGTGCTCTTTTGTAAGTGTGGGAGGTACTTCATTCCTGTTGTCCTTGGCTTTGGGGCCATAGCCAAAATCCAAATGCTCCAGGAAACGTTTCAACAATGGCTGATGGTAGTGTGTCCTGGTTTGCTCCCACCTGTTGGTGCATCCACAGAAACTTGTGCGACACAATCATCCATTGCTCTGCGGTTTTCAAAAATAGCTGGTTGGTTGGTTGAATGAGGCCAGACAACTTTTTTTGGAGGTTTGCGGTGCATAAATAACAACCACAGTGAACCTGAAGTAAATCCTAACCATTTCCTGCCCAGCTTGCAGGGCTCTGCACGGATTCAAGAATTTGTGTTTCCAATGTCCCTAATACACCCACGAAAGAGGGACCAAGATTCAGGCAGAAAATACTCTCCTAAGAATATTTGTCTTTGGGGTCACAAGAGGATAATCCCTGAAGTTGGCTTTTTGTGACACTGCAACATTCAGGAGGAGGAATATATGTATATTGAGATGGAGTTTTGCTCTTGTCACCCAGGCTGGAGCGCAGTGGCATGATCTCGGCTCACTGCAACCTCCACCTCCCAGGTTCAAGCAATTCTCCTATCTCAGCCTCCCAAGTAGCTGGGGATACAGGTGCCCACCACCACACCTGGCTAATTTTTATATTTTTAGTATAGACGGAGTTTCACCATGTTGACCAGGCTTGTCTTGAACTCCTGGCCTCAGGTGATCCACCCACCTTGATCTCCCAAAGTGCTGGGATTACAGGTAGAAGGAGGAATATTTTTAAAGCCGAAGATTTCTGGCCACCGGTTCCTCCATCAAAGTGGCTACAGCTTTTTAATGCATAGCTTGGCAAAGAGAATTTGCCAGTAGCTGGGACTTCATCACTTAAAATCTGATAGGAGCTCCACTGTCTGGCCAGGACTAATGCTTTCTCTCATGTAGTTGTGAGGCTTCGCTTCTATTCACGAGCCCATAGTGGCTGGCAGAATCCAGGAGAAGGCAAAGAACAGGAGTGACCGCTCCAAGAGGCACCCACTCCAAACCCAGATGATAGAGTTAGGGGACGTGAACTCCTCAAGAAGCAGAAACAGTTTTTCCCAGATGGACACACAGGCAGGGGCACTTACCTTTCTGGAGAACCCTAGAGGCCTCAAAGTGAGTGACACACACACTAAGGTGCCAGTGGGATTCCCACCAAGAGGCTGCTTTGGGTACGCACGGCCGTCCTGCCTGCCTCTGAGCACCAGACCCAGTTGAGTGGAAGTTTCTGCCTTGCTTCTTCACGGCACGGGCACGATCGTTCATCAGGTATGTGTAGCATCCTCAAACACTTTTAATGCTCACTGGTAAAGCAATCCACTTAAAAACACACTGCATTTCCAGGATCTATGAGAGGTTCTTAATGACCCCAAATCACACGTCCTCCTCAGCCAGGCCCATCACCAGGCTAGCACTTGGGCCATTCCTGTGGGCACATAAAGAACGATGTCATCATTGGTTGTCCTCAGAATTCCAGCTCTGTCCTCTCAATTAAGTCCTATTAACACATTTGTTAGTACACTGGTTTCTGGCAACCTCTTGGATGACTAGTAGTTAGGCTATCAGACTGAATTCTCTATTTCAAATGTAAATACTTCCTAGCCAGGGGAAAAAAAAAAAAAAAAAAAAAAGCTATGTCAAGTCAAATGTTTAAACCCCAAGGAATTTTAGTCTTGTTCAGTTTCCGAACCTGGGGAAGTTAGGACCAGCGATAAAAACTAACACATTTCCTCCAGAGCTACTGACAAGGATTTCTCCACGCTTTCCTCAAGATGTCTGTCAGTGCCTGATTTCTTACACGGGCTGCTATTCTTAGTCTGGATTCAGTGATTCCTCCTGTCACTGGCAGGACCTGCTCTATGTGGTCCTGGCAGTGCAATCCAGCCTTCTTTATTGGAGGTACCTCACACACAGGGGACCTGCGCTCTCGAGCAGGCTTTGTTGAAGCTGTGAGCAGAGGAGGGGTGATACTGTGGACCAAGGTAGCTGGAACCTGGAACCCAGACCCCTCTATGCCCCAAGGCCCTAGTGGCTCTGCCGCTTGGAACCTTGCTTGGCCACCCAGCCTGTGACTCTGCACTCCTCAAGTTTTCTAACTGCTCTCAAGTTTTCTAATCATCTTTGCACTCCTCAAGTTTTCTAACTGCTCTCCAGTCTCCCCACACCTGCGAAGTCCCTGGCTTGTTTAAGCAGAGAAATTTCACCCCCACTACTCACTGCACCTACCCTCATGTATGTAAATACTCACCAATGGATGCTCAGCTAAAGTAGGGATAGCTTCTAGAGGAGTTGGGGGTACAGCAGAAGCTCTGAGGAATCCCTTGTTCCTTCTCTCTTCCTCCCACTGTCTCTGAAAAACAGGTAGAGATCTGTCTCACAGAAAGGATGACACTGCATCAAAGGTGGCAGTGGACAGGTGTTTTTAAATAATCATTTCCAGCTGGGTGTGGTGGCTCAGGCTTATAATCCCAGCACTTTGGGAGGCCAAGGCAGGCAAATTGTCTGAGGCCAGCAGTTCGAGACCAGCAGGCCAACATGGTGAAACCCCATCTCTACTAAAAATACGAAAAATTAGCTGGGCATAGTGGCAGGAGCCTGTAATCCCAGCTACTCCAGAGGCTGAGGAAGGAGAATCACTTGAACCCAGGAGGCGGAGGCTGCAGTGAGCCGAGATCCTGCCATTGCACTCCAGCCTCGACGACAAGAGTAAAACTCTGTCTCAAAAATAAATAAATAAATAAATAAATAAATAAATAAATAAATAAATAAAATCATTTCCTTTTCCATCCAAATATCCTGCTACATCTTTTAATGCATTTTCACATTCTCTGAATATTTCTGTTTACGTCTGCCTCTTTCACCAGACCGTAAGTAAGCCTGGCATAGTGCACAGTCCTGGAAACACGAGAGGCCTCCCTCAGCCTTGAACTAAAAGGGTAAAGTGCAATCAGGAGAGACTTCCTGGAGGAGGAGGCAAGGCGAGGTGTGAGTTTTGATCATAACAAATTTAGATTGGCAGCAAAGAGGGAAGAGACGAAAGAACATTGTGAGACACAGAGGGCATGGAACTATTTTCCCTTGAGTCAGGGAGGCTAAACCACAAAGCTTGGATTCACTGAATTTGGGGCCTGAATTGGAAACGTGTATCTTCCCTCCTGAGTAGGGCTGCCAGATAAAATACAGGATGCTTGGTTAAATTTAAATTTCAGACAAACAACAAATAATTTTTTTTTGTAAATATGAAGCCATGCCTTTTTGGAAACATACACTAAAAATTGTTAATTGTTTCTCTGAAATACAATCCACATCAAATATAGCTGGGCGCAGTGGCTCATGCCTGTAATCCCAGCACTTTAGGAGGCCGAGGTGGGTGAATCACATGAGGTCAGGAGTTCAAAACCAGCCTGGCCAACATGGTGAAACCCCGTCTCTACTAAAAATACAAAAAAAAATTAGCCACGCATGGTGGCAGGTGCCTGTAATCCCAGCTACTCGGGAGGCCAAGGCAGGAGAATTGCTTGAACCCAGGAGGCAGAGGCTACAGTGAGCCGAAATCGCGCCACTGCACTCCAACCTGGGAAACAGGAGCAAAACTCTGTCTCAAAAAACAAAAAAAAAAAATTTAACTGGGAGTCCTGTTTTTATTCCACTTGAATCTGACAACACTCCTTTCAGAGATGCCAACGGGACCTCACTGTGGCTCCTCTGGGGAAGAGAAAGTCCACCTGCCCCAGAGGGCCCTGAAGGACTTGACCCTACCATGTTTCCTGTATTGCCCTGCTGGATGGCGACTTGACATCTGAGGACAGAAAGTCGTCCCTTCCCAGGGCTGAGTTCCAGGCTCTGTTGTGCTGTGGTCACGGCAATGTGCTTCACCTCCACTCCATAGAAGAAGCTTCCTCTCCGGCTGAATATGACCGCTTCACGCCAGCAAGGTGGGAGTGGAGTCGCTCAGTTCTTTTTAAAATATTTTTTTGAAAATTTTTTTATGAAAGTGTTTTTTACGAGGGCCCAAGTACACAAACTAACAGCTTCCACAAGTGCCACTGGGATCTGCAAGTCACACAGAACCACATCTGGTTCCATGAGAAGTATGTCATCCTTGGTAAATAGCGCCTCGAGCCCCTGCCTCAGCGGTGGGAGGCAGCTACGTGGGCCCAGCCCCACAGCTTTCACCTGAGGACTTCATGACACTTAGCAAACGCTGAGGAGTAAAAACAGACTTGGCTGGCTCAGCATTTATAAACAGCAATTCCTCAGAAAATTCCAGGTCTATATTAAGGTTTCAATGTTGTCTTTAAATAAACAAACCAAGAAGGCTCATAGTTCTTGCTGAGTTGCGTTACTCATGCGGACTAGCCTTGGTTTCTAAACTACTGCTCTCTGCCTCACTTTCTTCATCACTGCCAAGAGAGGATAACCATAGTATCCGCCTTGTGGATTTGGGGCTGGGGTAAAATGCCATAATCCCTGTGAAGTGCCCAGTTCAACACTGACAATAATAGCAGCTGCCTGATAAATGGGAGTTATTAGCATTGTGGGAAGTGGAATCATGGTCCCCCAAAGATGCTGCCCCCATCCTTATTCCCAGAGACAGTGACTAAGTAAGTCATGCCATGGTGCAAAGTGGGCTTTGCAGACACGATTGAAGTTAAGGAGCTTGAGATGGGGTGGTGATCCTGGATTTTTCAGGCGAAAACAATCCAATCGCACAATCCTTAAAACTGGAGATCCTCTCTCAGTTGTGGTCATAAGAGGATGGGACTGTGGAGGAGAGGCACAGAGAGACTTGGAAGGTGGAGGAAGGGGCCAGGAGCCAAGGAATGAGGGCAGCCTCTAGAAACTGGAAAAGACAAGGGCATGGATTCTCCTCCAGAACCACCAGAGACAGCACAGCCTACTAAGGCTTTGACTTTATTCCGCTGAGACCCATGTCTTTTGATCTGTTGCACTGTAAAATAGTAAATCTGTGCTGTTGGCTGAGCAAATGGCTCACACCTGTAATCCCAGCACTTTGGGAGGCTGAGGCAGGAGGACCACATGAGGTCAGGAGTTCAAGACCAGCCTGGCCAACATGGCAAAACCCCATCTCTACAAAAAATATAAAAATTAGCTGGACATAGTGGCACACACCTGTAATTCCAGCTGCTTGGGAGGTTGAGGCACGAGAATCACTTGAACCTGGGAGCTGGAGATGGGCGCACAGTACGATCAGAATAGTGAACTAATCAGAGTGTTCACAAGAAGATAATTTTTAGAACTATCACAGGAAAGAACGGAATAATTGAGGGTCAAGGGCAAAATAATTTTCAGAACAGTTTTCAATTTAAATGTCCAACAATAGGGTACTAGCCTGATAATTCCAAATATAAAATACTGTGCTGCCAAAAGTGTTAAGAATATTGAATAATGTGGAGTCTTCATGCTATTGAGTGAAAGACACAAAATATACAACTGTATGGAGGGAATAAGTCCATTTTTCTAAAAAAAAAAAAAGCAAAGCATAGGGATTTTATACGTACACACACACACACACACGCACACTCACACACACACACAGGAAAAATCTCTGGAAGGAGAAATAGCAAAAAAAAAAGCATTATGAGGAATTTATTCTTTAGCTTGCTTGCAGCTTCTCCACATTTAAAGTGTTTTCTACTATGATCTTGTAATGCTTTAGATTTGAGGGAAAGTTTATGAAAAGGCACATCTCCGAAGACTACAAAATGGGATAGTAAGGAGAGGCTGCGATGGAACCAGAGACCCCTGGGTGTGTGCTGGAGAGCAAGGGTCCCGCTGGGGAGGCTGGTGTTGAGGGAGGGGCCGGGAGCTTTCCTCTTCTGAGCTTCTGCTGTGGGTCCCTGGGTCAGGGAGGAAGAAAGATGAAGCATCCCTGTGCCGCCATCTTTCTTTAATCAATTGTATTGATTTTTCTAAACCCTGGGCAGGGGAACCCCTGGGAGAAAGACAGTTCTCTCTTACTCCTCTGGAGGCCAAGATGCCACAACGGAGTGCCAGGCAGAAGGAGAGTATCCCCTCGAGGACTCTCCTTGGCTCACAAGTTCACGGGTCCACAGTCTGAAGAACTTAGAGGAGAGAACTAAAAACGGCACCCGTCCTTTATTCTTGGCATCCACTCCCTGTCCTTCAAGCCACAGCTCGGTCACTGCTGGGTGCTGGGGTGCCCAGGCATTCAGACCACTCCCCGTTCTCCTGGAGTTCTCCTGGAGTTTAAGCTCCTGCAAAAGCAACCCTGTCTGCAAACGGTTACCTCACCATGGTGCAAGTATTTGGGAACTGGAGGGTCCCAGTGTCCCTGACACCCTGAGGATGGAGTGGCTGCACTCAGGCTGTTCCTCTGAGGGGATAATGGGGACCTCAAGTCCCATGGCAGAGATTGCTCTAGCACTAGCCTCCCTCCTTTCCTGGTTTCAGAGGGTCCATGGGCAGCCATGGGGTTTTATAGTTAGCCCCGCTGGCAGAATTTAGCAGCACAATATCCGATCTCTCTTGATTCTAATTAAAGACGCGTAATGCTTGACTTGCCTCTGAATTGCCTTGCCCCCACTGGTACTACCCACATGGGTATGGGATGCAGATCACTTAGGATGCCTGCTCCCTACCTCAGGGTCCAACAAAAGCCACAGGGGCTTGTGGGAGTGCCCTAGGAACTGCTCAGGCCCGGCATGGGGCTGCTCTTTGAGACCACGTAGTGCTGCTGTAGGGTATTGGTCTGCCACCACCTGCCTGGACCTGCAGACACACTTAAGTGGCAGTACTGCCTGGTGCTGAGCTCAACCACAAGAGCTTTTATGGTCCCCACTCATCCTGGGCAGCTATGCTACCTCAGGGTCATCATTTGCACAAGGCACACTCCTGAGTACCTCCTCTGTCCCAGGCCTCGAGCTCCAACAACATCCTGGGGTCCAGGCGCTCTCTACTCCAAAAGGCCAGCCATGCTGAGTAAGGAGAGAGTGGTCAAAGTCTGCCCAGAGCTCATTCCCTTCGTCTCAGCTGTGATAACACCACGTGACCACCTTTCAAAAATCCTCTGCACCCTCTTCTGAGGCTAGAAGACTTATCTCCAACACTCATATGCCCAGGTGCCCTTTCAAAGTCCAGAAGAATCTCTCTCCCTTGAAGCCAGGAGGTCATCCGTGGATTTTTCTCTTTCTAGTCTGAATTGTGTCTTCCGGTCTCAAGGGAGAAACGTTCACTATTTCATGGTTAAGTATGATGCTTGCTATAGGGGTTTTTGTGTAGATACCCTTTGTAGCCCAAAAGGTGTCTGAGAAAGGTCTCAATCAATTTAGAAAGTTTATTTTGCCAAGGCTAAGGACACACCCGTGACCCAGCACAGGAGGTCCTGATAACCTGTGTTCAAGGTGGTTGGGACATAGCTTGGTTTTACACATTTTAGGGAGACATGAGACATCCATCATTATATGTAAGATGTACATTGGCTTGTTCTGGAAAGACAGGACAACTCGAAACAGGGAGGGGGCTTCCAGGTCATAGGTAGATAAGAGACAAATGGTTGCATTCTTTTGAGTTTCTGATTAGCCTTTCACTGAATGTGCACTGTACAGGCATAGTGTACTGAATGTACACCGTCAGACTTATGCCTTAGTCTGGCTTAGTGAAACCACAGGGAAGAGGAAGCAATCAGATATGCATTTGTCTCACATGAGCAGACGATGACTTGAGTTCTGCCTGTCCTTTGTCCACAAGGAATTTCCTTGTGGGCAAATGGTGAGGGAGGTAGGTAACTTTTTGTTAATCTTTGTAGCTATCTTATTTAGGACTAGAATGGGAGGCAGTTCCCAGCTTGACTTTTGCCGTTGGCTTAGTGATTTTGGGGAGATTTATTTTCCTTTCATGCCTCCATGATTAAGGAATCCCCTTCCATTCACAGCTTCTGTAGTTTCCATTATGAACAGGTGTTGGATTTTACCAAACCCTTTTTTTCATCCAGTAATATAATTACTATAGGACTTCCTTCTTTATTCTGTTAATGTGCTGAATTCCATTGGTTTCTGAACATTAAACCAACTTCATATTCCTGGAATACCTTTTTGTATATCTTGGGTTTGCTTAACTAATATTTTGTTTCAGATATTTACACCTATGTTTGTGAGAATCATTGACCTGCCATTTTACTTTTTTGTAATGACCTTCTCAGATTTTGGTATGAAAGTTATGCTTGCCTCATGATAAGCGGGGCAGCGTTTCCTTGTTTTCTATTCTCTGGAAGAGTTTTTATAAGATTAGTATTATATCTACCTTAAATATTTGGAAGAATGCACTAAAGTCATCTGGGCCTGGAGTTTTCTTTATAGGAAGGTTTTCTAATTATAACATTTAATAGATACAAAATTATTCAGATTTTCTATTCTCATGTTCATTTTAAAAAGTTGCTTGGGTGAGAGGATTTGTTCATTTCATCTAAATTTTCAAGCAGATAGGCCTGAATATGTCCACAAAATCCTCTTGCTTTCTTTTCAGTGGTTTGTAACACCTTCCACTGTCCCCCATTGCTTTCCTGATACTGGCAATCTGCGACTTCTTTCTTCATCCCCTGCTCAGAAGGTGAAGAGCTACCAGAATCCCCCTTCAGAAATGAGGTGCTCATTGCCCCAGTTGCTGAGAATGCTGGCGAGGCCCAATGTCATGTGCCCTTTCCAGGGCAGCCTGCAGGATGACTGCTCACTGTGGGATATAAAGGTCTGCCCCTGGCACCCCCGACTTGGGATGACTCTCAAGGGTCATGTCAGCTTCCGTCCTCCCTGAGTAGCTGGCCGAGGCATCCTTTGAGGCTGAGTTACAGCTCAACCTCTTCCTCTACCCAATCCTGGTTTCTTCCCTTTCTTTTCTCTTCTCTCCCCTTTCCTTGGATTCCAAGAATACTCCCTCATAACCTTTCAGCATTGTGCTCTTCATCTCAGAATCTGCTGCCCGGGAAACCCAACTTACTACCAACTGTATTACTCATTTCAAAAAGAAACTTTAACTTTATTTAACACCTCTATTTGCACATTTGCTTTCTATTTCATTAATTTCTGCTATTATATTTTTTACCCCTATCCTTTTATTTTCTTTAGGTTTAATTTGTTATTTTCCCATTTCCTTGAGATGGATGCTCAGCTCATTAATTTTAAAAATGTTAATTGTCAAATACACATAAAATGTATCATCTTAACCATTTTGAAGTGTAGGGTTCAGTAACAGTAAGTACATTCATAGTGTTATGCAGCCTAAGGAACCACTACTATCCATCTCCAGAACTCTTTATCTTGCAAAACTGAAACTCCTTACCCATGAAATACTAACTCCTTTGCCCCCACCAGCCCCCGACAATCATCATTCTACTTTCCATCTCTATTAATTTGACCAATCTAAGTACATCATATAAGTGGAATCATTTCGTATTTATCCTGGCTCATTAAATTTTAGCCTCTTTACTTCTCTCACATATCCATTTCAGTATAGCTTGGTTTCATCTCAAGGTTTTATATCACATATTCATCATTCAGTTCAAAATATTTTTGAAATTTTATTTGTTTCTTTTTGACCCAGAGATTATTTAGCAACATATAACTTAAGTTAAAAACATTTGGAGATTCCTAGTTTTGATTGCTGGCTTAATTTTAATGTAGTGGAAGAACATAGTCTGCATGATTTCAGTCATTAGAAATGTATTGAGGTTTGTATCATTTCCCAGAATATGGTCAAATTTGGCCAATGTTCCATGTGCAATTAAAAAGAAGGCACGTTCTGCAATTTGTGGGTGTAGAGTTCTGCAGATATCTGTTAAGTCAAGTTTGTTAAATGTGTTGTTTGAATTTTCTGTATCCTTGCTGACTTTTTTTTGTCTACTTGTTTTTTCAGTTAGAGAGTTGTGTTAAAAATCTCCCAGGATAATGGTGGATTTGTCTATTTTTCATTTTAGTTTTGTCAATTTTTTTCTTCACAATTTTGAGGCTAATTTAGAATGACTGTCTTCCTGGTGAATTGGTCTTTCATCATTACAAAATGCCATATAGTATTCCCAAAACATTATTATTGTGGTTTTGTATAATCGGTCTTGATATAGATTTACCTGCATATTAAATCTTTGTATTTCTCTTCTTTCTTCCCTGCATCACTGTGCCTTCATCTAGGATCATTTTCCTTCTGCCTAAGGAACTCTTTCGCTAGTTTCTTTAGTGCAGGTGCTCTGGTGAATAATTCTTCTAGTTTTCACTTGTCTGAAAATGTCTTCACATCACCCCCACTTTTGAAGGATATTCTTGCTGTGTATATAATTATATGTTGGAAGCAATTTACTTTCAGTGCTTTGAACATATGGTTCCATTGTCCATTAGCTTTCATTGTTTTCTTCGAAGGAAATATGGCTTTTTTTTCTATGACTGCTTTTGGAGTTTTCTTTTTGGTTTCCAGGAGTTTTACTGTTATGCATCTAGGTGTGGTTTTTAAAATTTGTACTGTTTGTGCTTTACAGTTCTTCTGAAATCTGTACATTTCTGTTTTTCATCATTTTTGTCATCTCTCAGCTATTGTCTCTTCAAATATTACTTTTACTCTCTCCCCTCTCTCCTTCTTGGACTCTAATTACATGTTTTCTCTTAAATTCTTTTCTGTATTTTTCATTTTTTTTCTCTTTGTGCTTCAGTCTAGATATATTTTTCTAACTGTTTTCACAATTACTTATTTTCTTCAGCTATGTCTAATCTGTAGTTAAACTTAGCTATTCCCTTAAGTTTAGTATCATATTTTTAAGTTCTAAAATTTCCATTTATTGCTTCCAGGATGCTACTGAAAATACCTAACTTATGGAATGTACTAATCTCAGTTATTTTAGTTTTTAAAAGCCTGATAACACCAACATCAGAATCTCCAGAGGATTTTTTCTATTGTTTATTTTTTCCCTCTTGCTCCAACCTTATCATTTTTCATACCTGGTTAGTTTTGATGGAATGTTAGCTATTGTGTATAAAATTTGCAGAAAAGACTCAAGACCCTGGGTGGTATCTTTCCGTACAGAATATTTACTTTTACTTCTGGTCATAATCAAAGAAGGGCAGATCACCTAACTTAATTCAGGCCTGAGAGGATTTGAACCTGGGTGTCAGCATTAGTCCCCAGGGTATATTTAGGGTGACCATCTTCATCTGTTCCCTGTTGCTATAATCAAAAACATAGAATGGGTAATTTATAGTAAAAATAAATTTATTTCTTATAGTTCCAGAGGCTGGAAATTCTAAGGTCAAAAGGCTGCATCTGCTGAGGACCTTTTTTTCTGTCTTGTACTATGACAGAAGGCATCACAGGATAAGTGGGGTACACAGGGTAAGTGGGGTGCACAACAGAGAGCCAAATTGGCTTTTATAACAGGCCCACTCTCAAAATAACTAACCCATAATAACATAACCAATAATAACATAGTCCATTAATCCATTCATAAGGGTGGAGACCCATGACCAAATCAGCTCTTAAATGTCCCACCTGACCCCGCCTCCTAATGCCCTCACAATGGCAGTTCAATTCCAGCATGAGTTTTGGAGGGGACACTCAAACCACAGCAGTTACCAAGAACCCTGGATTGCCTTGGACTGAGGGGATTCCTGAGACAGGGGACCTTCAGTGCTAAAACCAGGACGGTCACAGACAAACCAGGGTGGTTGGTCACTCTAGGTAGCTCTTTGGGCCTCTGAAATGAAGGCCTGGGGTATCTACCTTTGACTCCTCCTTTGCATACCCTCTATGCCAATTTTTGTTCCCTTATTTTATGAGATTGTCAGTAGTTCCACCTGCTTTTTCATCCCCTCCATCACTGCTTGCTGCTCAGCTTCTCAACCTCTCAGCTGCAGCTGAGAGAGAACCAGCAACTGCCTTGAGAGAGAAATAGGCACCAAACTTCCAGCTAATCCTCCTGTGTTTCTCTTCTCTCCAGGACCTGGACCTTTCGCATGTTCACTGCCCTGGGGCTTTTCCCACGATTTCAAGCAGGTGATTTATGTATTTGTCTGCAGCTTTTCTAGTTGTTCTTGATAGGAGGGTGATCTGAAATAAGCTAGTCCAACATTGTTGGAAGTACACATTGGTTCACATATTTTTAATGCTTTTGAAAACAGTGCCAAGATGCCCTCTGGAAACATGGCATCCATGTTTGCTCTTAGTTATGGGCAAGAGAACCCGTTTCTCCACATCTCACCAACACTGGGTGTCACCGTCTATACCATAGACAATTTATCTTTGTATCTTTGCCACTTGCTAGCTTCAGAATGGGAGAAGCTTTAACTGTTACCTTTCCCTGGTGCCTAGTGAGGTGAGGCTTTACTTCATATGTTTAGTGGCTGTTTGTATTTACTCAACAGAATGTTTTTTAGTGCAAACGTTCACTTGGACCTTATGCATTAAACATTGCCCTATGGATATGAGAGATGGAAATTGGAAAACACAAGCTGTTGATGAGTTTTTGGCCAGCAGTCTCTTGGTTACAGGTTCACCCAGTGACCTGGGCAATTGCAATGTCTCCAGACTTCAGGGCTCACTCCTTATTAAGGACTCCAACATCAGGTCCCCTACTGATGGGAGCCACTTCACAGTTAAGCCTGTGGGTCTCAAGGTGGGCTCGGGATGCTGCAATCCTGACCACAAAGGCTGGGTCCTCACACGAGGTGGGTGCCAGGTTCTGGAGGGTCAAGGACTCTAATAAATGCAGTGATAAGAGAAGAAACAGAATCAACACCCCAAATCCTGCGGAGAAGAGAAACGAACCAGGTTCAGAGTGGACAGGCATCCCCATTTCCACTCTTCTTTCCGTCTTAAGGACCATCACCACAGTGGGCAAAAGGAGTGCTGCTTTTGCAAGAGGATTGTCTTAACCCAGACTACATCCTATGCCAAGCAACATGCCTGGCATATACAGTCTCAGAAACCCGGTTTCCTCACAGTCTCACGCAGAAGGTGCATCAGTAGCATCTTCTGCAGGAGAATGAGTTTGTGTCTGGGCTTAATTTCGGTGTTTGCCTTCTAAATAGTTCCCTGTGACAAAGTGGCTGTGTTTGGGCATTTAATTAATAATTTTTACAATAAGAGAGTAAAAGAAAAGCATTCTTAGTGAAGGAGGGGGAGAAAGAAACCTTTCTGTTCTTCTCAATCCCACAGCGATTCTCTTTGGGCTCCCTTGTGGTCACAAACGCAGCAGCTCTATGGCCAAATTTGGGCATCCCACAATGATAGGTTCAAAGAGAGATTTTCACATTTAATTACCCCGCAGGTAGCCCCTATATCTTTATCAAGTAAATTTGTAATTGGGAGTTCCTGCTTGGAGACTGGAGTCTCTGTCGACAAGAACTTAAAGACCAGCTTCCCACTGGTTCTAAATGGTCTTTTATAGCAGGAGACTCCCAGATACAGGGCTTTTTTCAAAGGCTTTCTACAGCAATTAATGGCTAAAAGCAAATAGCCAAACCTCAGATCCTGACTGTGTGCCAAATTCTTCACTGCTTGGGGAGTTTCTCACAGCAGTATTTGTTCTCTTACATTGCTTGAAACAAGGAATATTTTACACCCATAAATAACTGTTTTTGGGAGGGGAAGGAGGGACAGGTGAGCCATAGCAATATTTTCTTTTTTAGAAAAGGAACAGTAAATTTATTATGCCTCAAGAAATTTCCAAGGATGTCCCATATTCCTTGCAGGAAATACCCTGTAATTTTCCTTATTCCCATGCCAATTTTCCTTCCTCCTTATTTTAATGAATGAGGCTTGCAGCGATCCTAGGTGAGTGCTCGTCTCTTTAACATTTTTTCCATATTGTTATTTGGAGACTGGCTTTGCCTTCAGACTCCCTTCCACCCACACATATGGCTGCTCAGAACTGGCCATCCAGACGGTCTCTGTGGGCAGGGAGGTCCATGACACTGGGGGACTGGCCTCTGGCCACAGTGGCCACGGCGTGGTGAGCAGCAGGGAGGTGAGGAGCCACAGGCTGAGGTCACACGGATGGGTGGGAGGCGGGGTGGACTGGAGGGCATCGGACCCAGGAGACTGGGGTGGGAATTAAAGCTCCCCAACCATCTTGCCAGGCAGCGGAGGGCTCTGGGCCACCTGTTCCTATTGGGAGCATGAGCGGAGCTGGAGGATGTGGTGTGGGGACAGAACTGGTGAGACCCTGCATGCATGGGGCAGGGGGACTCCCGGGCAGTGCCAGTTCTGTGTTGACTGAGGACGTCCTTGGGAAGTCCTACTGGCTGCAAGCAGTACTGTGAACAATGCTTTCTAAAGTGAAGCCTTCCTTGTTTTCATCAGTCCAGGGACGTGAACGTTAGCTTTTCTGAAGCCTGGGTCGCCTGGGTTCCGGGTCATTGTTGTAATCCTCCATTGCTGTGGAACATGGACTGTATTGGCTCAGCTGTTGAGGGCCTTGGAGACAGGAGCCTGCTCAGAACCCCATACAATAAAAGACGGTTTACCATGACCTCCAGATGTTTTCCTTTAGAGTAAAATAAGAAATGCCACGCACTAAGCCCCAGGTAGTCTGGGGTCTTGGTTTGGTGCCTGGGCTCTGCAGCTGGCCTGCCTGGCTCAGATCCCACCTGTCTCACCTGCTGGCTGAGCAGCTCACCCGCTCTGCCTGTGCCTCCACCTCCTCAGTTGTAGAAGGACTAGGGTAGCAGGGTCTCCTTGTGGGGAGTGCGTCAGTGTTAGGAAAAGGGCCTGGCACACCATATGTGTCTGATAGATGTTAGCCATTGCTTGTGTTTGACTTCCTAGGATAAGGAACGTACTGAAGGCAGGAGAGGGAGGGAAGCGGAAGGAGAAAGGATGGGGATTGCCCCCATGCCCTCCACTCCTGTAGGCAGAGTCCCTCCAGAATTCTGTGTGAGGAGTCCACACTGACAGCAGCGCCACCCCCTCTGAATACCACCCACTCCCAGACACACTCCAGATATAGATATTCCCTGGGGCAGGCCTCATTACAGGGAAAATTACACCCTGAGAGACAACAGGCAGGACATGCCCAAGGCCAGTGAGGACTACAGCCCCTAGAATCCCCCCAGCCTAGGCTCCCGGGCTCCCTCCTCCCCTATGGCTGCAGACAGAAACCACCAAACAAGAGTCTGCCCAAGTGGGTCTCCCCACCCGAGGACGGTGGTTTTAGGTGCTGGAGACGGCAGGGGAAGACTGGGAGAGCAGTGTTGGGGTTGAGTTGGGGGTTAGGGGAAATCCTTCAGCCTCAGGCAGGAAAAAGAGCACAATGAAGTCTCTCAGCTGTGTGTGGGGACAGAGAACATGGCCAGGACCCAGGGACTAACAACTGCAGAGCTGGGCCCCCCACTGTAAGCCTGGGAGCCTGGGAGCGTGGGCTATAGGGGCTCTTTGGGGGCCGCTGGGGTTCCCCCAATTCTGGGGAAAGTGTGGTCCTGGGGATTCTCGTGAAGACCTAGTGTCTGGCAGGAGGAGGGGCAGACAAGACAGCGAGGGGGCCTGGGAGGAAGACTAGGATGGAAGGGAGCTTGAGAGCGCAGGGAAAACAGCGCTGGAAGCCTGGAGGCTTAGATGAACCTGGGTCGGTGGGCCTCAGCCTACCATGCGCTGGCCCAGTTAAGACCCGTGCTCTCCTGCCTCCATGCCATTTCCACCCTACAGCTCAAAGGAAGTGCTCTTTCCTTTATTCTGTCCATCAAAACCTTACCCAGAGGCCATGTGCGGCCCTGTCGCACCCCTGCCCACAGGTGACTGCACTGACATGGAAAACCTCACCTGGTCTCCCCTCAGGAAGGGCCTGGGAGCATCTGGATGGTCTTATCTCAGAGACTCCCGACCCTGCTCCCAGCCTCCAGGCTCCCAGGGTCCCGGTGGTCTCTCTGTGCCAAGGGCCATGCCCTCTTCGTCCCCAAAGAGTAGCCTGGATCTCTTCCTGTCTGTCCACAGAGACCCTGGGCTGCCCTGGGAGTTCTGCTTGTTGTAGGCACCAGACTTCCGTGGTATGCAAGGTGCATGGTGGGTGTGGGGGCAAGTATCCTCAGCTGACTCCTGCAGCTGTTCCTGGACCCCTCCTCCCCTCCATGTGCCCCCGGCACCCCCAGCAGCCCAGGCCAGTTTGGGTTCACTCTGGCTTTCTAGTTCCTGCCCAGGGAGTGGCACCTCCCTAGACTTCGGCTGCTCATACCTGCATTCTCAGCCCCTGTACTGGCCTTTGACCTACAGAAAGCTCCAGTTCCCCTGCTCCTCCATGGGGTCCCTGATCCCTGACGCACCTAGGAGACCTGTGCTCCACTCCCAGACCAGCCCCAACAAATGGAATGTGATGCCACCCGTCTCCAGGCCAGATCCCCAGAGCTGGCTCTGGACCTTCTCTGTGGCAGCGCTCGTCCTCCTAGTTGGAGAGCCATGACCCTGGGCCCTCTGCACTGTTATCCTCTGGGGGCCTCTGGTGAACAGCACTCCTAGCATCGGGTTGGAGGTGGACTTGCTGATGGGCTGTCCCCAGCACCCACACATCATTCCCTGCAATCTACCTTGGGAACCCTGGGTGGACACCCACTTTTTAAATAGGCTAAGCATGGTGGCTCATGTCTAATCCCAGCATTTGGGGAGGCCAAAGCAGGAGGATCACTTCAGGACAGTTCAAGACCAGCCTGGGAAACATAGTGAGACCCTCATCTCTACAAAACAAAAACAAAAGAACCCAAGTACTCGGAAACCAAAGTATGGTGATTCTCCCAGGCTCCATGCCTCATTCCAAGTGCTCAGGTCAAGAAGCAAACCCACCTTGATTGGTTCAGATTGTTTGGAAATTCCAACCTGGGTAAATGATGGAGGGCAACGGAGCATAGAAAGACAAGGGGGCTTCAGGTTCCTCTGTTCCTACTAAAGCGTGGATCCTAAGCAGAGGCTTCCTTGGTTCTTAAGCTTTCAGCAGCTATTCGACCTTTGAACACTGCAGATGGTGGGATGCTAGAGGGAGCTTTAGGAAATGGGAGGCAGGGACAGGGATAATAAAGGGTCCGTACAAGACACCACCCTGGTTTCAGGAATCAGTGGTGAGGGCCCGTTGCTTCTCCAGATACTGTAAGGCAGGCCCTGGACCTGACTGTTATTATTTCATGGCCAGGGGCATGTTGAACACACTGTATTTTGTGTTGAAGTCTCTTTGAATCATCACCTGGTGATTTGCATTCCTAAAACTCAAAATGTGGGCATTTATGTGGATATTTTAATACTGTTCTTAGAGGTAGCGTTCGAGGCTACCCCTTAATTAATTTGATTTTTGGAATCTGTTTGGAGAGAAAAAGTTTCACCAGGAATGCATTATTGGCCTAGCAGGGGCCCCCTTCCACCTCTGCAGGCACAGACACATGCACCCGAATCCCCTCCACAAAGCCTGCTTGCTGTTCAACAAACACAGATGCAGAAGCCACTCCAGCGGGAAGCAGGGTTGCAGCAGCGTCCTCTCAGCCAGAGCTCACTCCGTCCTTCTCAACACTTCCATGGACTTGCCCCAGCGCCTGGAGGGCAGCAGGGCACAGGCTCACCCGGCACAGTATGCTTGAATCACCGCTGCGGTCCTGTTTCCATTTGAGAAATTTATTCACGTTGTTTAAGTTTTATTTTTATTACATGAATAGTACCAGCTTATTGGAGAAACATTAGAGAATAGGAGAAAACAAATGAATAGCAACTCCAATTCCTCTGTCCAGATATTCAGAAATCTTCCTGTGTGTAGGCAAAAGCATGCATGCACATGTGCACACACGCTTCCAGTTACAATAGCTGTGTAACAAATTACCTCCAAGACAGAGTGGCATAAAGCAACCGTTTATTATCCATGAGAGGAATTTGGATGTGCATAATGCGGATGGTTCTTCTCTGCCCAGTAATGTCTAGGGTCTCAGGAGAGACACTTGGAGGCTCAGTATCATCTGAAGCCTCGTTCAGGTCAGTGGTGCGAGTTGGTGGCCAGTTGCTGCTGTTGGCCTCTTCAAGCGGCCAGGGCTTCCTCACAACATGGTGATTGGGTTCTGAGGGCAAGTGTCCCGAGAGAGAGAAAGCCAGGCAAAAACAGCTTTTCCGACCTAACTTCAGGAGTAATGGGCATCTCTTTTACCACCTCATATTAGCTGAAAGATGCAAAGACCTGCCAGGCTCAAGGGGAGGGAAGAGACACTCCACCTTCGGACAGAGAGTGGCAGAGTTCTGGAAATGCGTTCAGGACCAGAAATACTGCTATGGCCATTTTGGGGAAATACAATCTGCCATGTTAAAGTTTCATAATATTGTCATGCTACGCATACAGCTTTTCTTTTATTGAGGTATAACATTCTCACAATGCAGGGCTCGAATCTCAAGTTTACAGCCCAATGATTTGTTAAGTCTATAATCCTTTGTATCCCCCTACCCATCAAGACAGAGAACATTTCTGGCATCTGGAGGGTTCCCTATGCCCCTTGCTAGTCAATACCCACCCTCTTCCCCACCCTTGCACACTCTCTGACTTTTATCACTAAAGATGAGTTTTCTAGCCTGTTTTTCCCAAATGCATTATTAATAGTTAACCATGCCAGTACTCACTTTGAATAGCTGTATGGTTCACATACGTATGGAAATATCATCGTTTATTTAACCAATAGCTTGTGGTATTGGGCCTTTAAGGTTTTACAACATTCATGAGGGAAAATCAAATGATCATATACCATGGCTCTGCCCAAGGGCACTGTCACTATGACCCACCTCATGAAAACAGTTGGCTGCCTTCACCCCCAACCTTGGGTTTCCTGGGGACAGTAATGGGGCCAGCTGCAGGCCAGACAACACCGGTCACAAGGGAAGATGGGCCCTCCACAAGGCATATATATGGCTTGATCCTCCTGGGGTTGGCCTGAATGACTTGGAAAGGAGATTTATTTAACCATTTTTCCAGTAGGAAGACTGTGTCCCAGAGGCTGAACATATGCGGTGGCATGGTGGCCTGCCTTTCACACTGCTCTCCTGTATCTCTGCTTTCTCTGAGTGGATGGCATTTCTCACCTGTCTGTGTCCCTTCAGAATGCCTGGGCTGAAATGTACTTCACAATTAAGTGGCACGGGCTTGCTTTATAGACTCTCCTTGTCTGTTAGTTCTAAGTGTTTCCTATAAGGGTGTCATCATATTTGCCTACAACCAAACAAGAAGATGAAAGGGAGGAAAGGGTAGAGGCATGAGGAAGAGAGGGGGAAGGAGAGGGGAAGGACTGGCAGGAGGAAGAGAGGAGCCTCTGTTCTAATTTTGCTAGGGGGGAAGTCAGGGTTTGTGGGGTCATATATCATCATGTTGAGTTTACAAATAAAGACACCAGAGGCCACTGGTGCTCAAACACAGGATGCAGACGCTCTGTCTGCAAGGCGTTTTTTTCTAAGGAAAATTAAATTCCAAAAATATTTGCACTGACTTGGAAAAAAAAAAAAAAAAAGCTTCTCCTCACGTCTCCCAGTTTCAGCTGCATTCCTCATTTGTATGTTGAGTTTGAATCACTTTTTTAAAAGTTTAAATAAGAACAGAAGCTATCCAAGATTGGAGAACACATTGTGTAAATGGAAAGAACATGCTAAATGGGAAGCAAGAAAAATTGGAGAGAAAGCCCCTTCCCTATTAAATGGCATAGAAAGGCAGCCCTCAGAAGCTCCCTCCTGATCATCCAGCCATGGAGAGGGAGAGGGCCGTGTAAGGAGTGTTGTGCTTGGGACACAGGTGGGGCCAGCATGAGAGGGGAGCCCGGGCAGTAACTCCAGGATAGGACGAGAGTGCCATCCCCAGAAGCAGAAGGCAAGCCTGCAGAGTTTCACTGTGGGCCCTGCAGATTTGTCAGAAGGGCATCTGCAGACAGCACCTTTTAGGAACACAAGTGATTGACTGATCCTGGTGGCCTTCCTCAGCTGGGAATAACAGCAGAAGGGAATGTCTTGGGATCCAGAGATGGGACCAGCTAGCTTGCCAAGCGCTTCTGGGCCTCTGCCTGCCCATGGAACCATTATCGCTCCTGGGTGCCTGCATAACTTAGGGCAGTGCTGGGTGATCACTGCACTCCTCTCCTCTGCCAAACCCTGAAGAGCTGCCTCCCAGGAGGGACACCTTGCCATGAGCACATCTGCTGCTGCATCGTTGGCTCCACACAGGAAAGATCTGCTTGCGAGGATCCCTGGGCCTTATGCCCCATTACGGCACGGCTCTAGGAGGGTTCCATGTAGGCAGCAGCAGATGGGGCGGGGACAGACATGCAAGATTAAGAGCCCCGGGTGTGACTTCGAGTCACCATTTCTGCTCTGTTAGGTGAGGGACTTGGAGAAACTGATTCACGTCAGGGAGATGAGAAATGACAGGCATTCCACTCCTGTTAGCTCATAGAACTCCTTACTACTGCCCTGCGAGAAAGACTCAGACAATGAAGCTGGGGCCTGGTGGCCAAATCACTGGCCCCAGGATAGTGGTGAGCTGAGGACCACCCACCACCCGACTGGGGTTCTTTCTCCACCACCTTCCCCGGTTGTTCCCACACTGCTCCCACAGCTCTGTACTGGCCTTGGGCCCGCCTAGCAGGAGGCTGCTCCGTGGGACCTCCCAGTGGCAGGGGAGGCTGTGGACTCCAGGTTACCCCTTCTCCAGCCACCCACCATGCCTGGTCTAGGGTCCACTTGGGACACCTTCTTGTGGAAAGAGAGCATGGCAGTCACAACATACCCCACAGAGCGAGCAAGCTGTTTGGGGTTCGGGGCGGGTCCCCTCCTGCCTCCTCCTCTCTCTCTACTGATGAGCCTGCCCCTTCTGCCCTGGGAAAGCAGAGGCCATGGGAGAAGTCCCCATACCCCCACTCCTGCCTGTGGACCCCAAGGCTCTGCCCTTCCCTCTGTGTCTGGGTTGCGCCGTCCACCGCCACCCCTGCTGTCCCCCAAGACCAGTGCCTCCTCCTGGCCCCAGATCCTGCTTCTGGAGGACAGCCCTCCACAGGCCCAGCAACTCCTAACCTTCCCCCTGGGCCACGGCCATCGGCTAGAAACACATGGTTATTTTCTCTTTTTTCATGTCTTAAAAGACAAGCATCAAACAAGAAATCCTCCCTTGAGTCACTCCCTACCAACCCCCCACCCCCACCCCAGTTACTGCCCTCTCTCTCTCTCTTTCTCTTTCCGGAAAATTCCTTGATAGGCTGTCTATCCTGCTGTCTCCGAGTCCTCTTCTTCCTTCCTCTGTAAAAAGCAGCCTGGCTTTCACCCCCTGCACACCTCCCAGCGGCTCTGGCAAGGCCAGCACTCGCCTCCAGGCTGCTCCACCCAGCACCGGTCTGGTCCTCATCCTTGTCTCTGCCTGCCTTGGGCTCCACTGGCTGCTGGTCTCTCCCTCCTCCTCTCCCCATTGAGCACCGGGGACTCCATGGGAACCACTTCCCATATCATCAACATTCCCTCTACCCACAAGCCCAGAGTTCTCCTGGCCTGAAATACCATCTGTGCAAACAACCCCACACGTGTCTCCCACTGGCCTCTCCTGCACGCCTGGGCCTCTCGGGTCTCCGGCCCCTGCTCCACCTTGTCTCACCTGCCCCAGAGAATGGCAGTTCCGTCGCACGGGCCATGCATTTGAGTCCTCTTGGCTGCCCTCCTTCCACACCATTACTCTAGGACATGGAAGTGCGCCCTCCATGGGACCACTGTTGCCCCCATGATTGCCACCGCCCTGGGCCCTGTGGTCACCACCTCCTGCCTGGAACATTGCAAGTGGCCTGGCCTCACCTCCCTGCATGCACACATGCCCCTGCAGTCTTGCCTCAACACGTGGAAAGGGTGGCCCTTTCACGTACAAGCCACATGTCCCTTTGCTGTTTGAAGGCCCTACCATCCATCAACTCCCTGTCCCATGAGAGACAAAGCCAAAGTGTTGATGCTGTGGCAAGACTGTGGATCCGGCCCTGTCACCCCAGTGCCCTCGCCTTCCGCTTCTCTGCTTCCAGTTTCAGCTCTTCCTCCCCTCACCCCGACTCCAGGGCCGGCTGTTCCCTCGGGGTCCCCCTTCCTGGATTTCTTCAATGTTTACTCGGATTTCTCCATCTTGGAGATGTTTTCTCTGGCCCAACTATTTAAATTGCAACCCCTCAGCCCACCCTGGGCACTTCCTGTACTCTTTACCTGCTTTGTTTCCCTTCTTATCTGTGTGTGTGTGTGTGTGTCCCTCTGTTCAATGTAACAGAATGTCCTCTCCATGGAAACAGGGGGCTGTGGCTGCCTCCGTGGGGCCCCGATCAGAACGGACACAAAGCCGGCTCAGTGAGGAAGTAAACGACCTACAAAGTCAGTCCCACTCCAGCATCTCTAGGCTCTCGCCCTGCCCATCACTCAGCGTCAGAGTCGATCTATAGTAGACAACTGTTGGATCCCATGCATGGAAGAACACAGTGTAACCTGGATGAATCCATTGAAAAGCAAAGTGCAGAGTGGGCAGAGTTGCCGGGGTCACATACGAAAAGCAAATCCAGGAGGCAGGTCAGTTACAGCCAAAGAGGAGAGAAGTGACAAAGATGGTGCCTGGCCCAATGAGCACTTCCAAAGGGAACAGCTTCCAAGACACAGTGTTCAGAGAGGGCCTGGGGAAAACCCACGAAGCCTTTAGGGCTTTGCGAGACGACCCTATTCTTGATCGGATGCCGAAGTCAGAAACTTAAAGGACACAGCAGAGCCCAGGGGGTGCTCAGACCCCGCCCTCCTAACACTGGCTGTGTGACCTGGCAAAGCACAGAAGCTCTCTGTGCTTCAGCTTTCTCATCTGTGAAACGGAGATAGAAATGGGATTTGTCTCGGTGAGTGCTGTGAGCATTAGATGAGTGTAGATACACATCTATGGCATCTGGCACATAGTAAGTGGTATTAAGTATTTGCTATTAATTTTGTACGAGCATATAAAATTATGCCAAAAAACTAATTAACAATAGCTTCCTTTCATCTTTCATTCTAAGAATTGGCTCAGAGTTGCATATCAAGTAATTTATTTCAATACAATTTTTCACAATATATTTATACATTATATAATATATAAATTTTCACAAATGTGCTTCATTGTTTACATAGGTTCCAGTCTAACCCTTTGTTTTGTTTCACTATTGACTGTGAAAGTTGCTCTCCGTTTAAGCAGACTCACGTTAGGTAACTTTACCCAGGTCTGGCTGTCCTTTGCCTGCCAGGTAGGTGGGAACTGATGGAGGAAATAAGTTTTCAGAAGAGGACAGAGCCAGGAATGAGGGGATGAAGAGGCCCAGTGTATGGAAGGCCCTCCCAGGAGTGCTAAAGGTGGGCTCAACGGGGAGTCCTTGCTTCCTTCCTTCTTTCCTTCCTTCCACCAACATTTGGATGAACAGAAAGTACAGGTGGTCTACAGGGATCCCATCAGCATCCACCATGGGCTTAGAATAGGGTCAGACTTGGTGGAGGTACTGGAAGAGCCACAGGCTTCAGTGAAAGCATGAGCTGCACCCCTACCCAGCTTGACCTTGGAGACACATTGGGGAGAGGGAGCATGAAACCACAGAGCCCCAAGGAAGCCTGGGGCCACTGGGACCCGTGAGGGGTGTGGGTGGGAGCAGCCCCAGGGCCAGGGCAGGGAGCAGTGGTGGGGAGAGCTTGGAAGTCCTGCTCCTGTGTCCACCCCACTTTATTCTGTTCCTCTAGGACAGCAGCATTCCCAGCCCGGCCACCTTGTGTTGGTGAGGGTCCAGTCCCAGGCTTGCATGGGTAGAGGCTGGGTACATTCATATCAGCCTTCCTCGGGCACCCCTCCTGGCTGCTCCCCTCTGCTCCCCAAAGCAGGTGGGCTGCAACCTGGAAAACCCACTTCTTCTCAGGACCACCTACAACTGTGAGTTAGGGAAAGTTCTGGCAACAGAAGCAACCTCATGGTCTCAGGGCTCATCCCCCATCTCATAACCCCCTTCTAGGGGGGCACAGACACCCAGGCCTGAGCTTCAGCACCTTCCCCATTACCTGTCCCCAAACAGGACTGCAGATGCCCCCAGGAGGACATGCATTTAAGACCAAGGCAAATGCAGGGCCCAGAGCATTTCTCTCTCACAGGGAAAAAACACACTGAGCCGCAGTCACCTGTGGAGCAGGAGCACCAGGCAGATCGGAATCTAAACTAAGTGTAATAAGTATTCTCAGCTAAGGGGCAGTATTAATAATAGAAAGCAGACAGAGGAACCATAAAAGAGCCAAATGGAAACACGAAGGGTTGGAAACATAAAACGCAGAAATACAAATAATGATAAACGAGACCTGCACACTGAGGCTTGCAGCAGAAACATCCCAGGCTGGGGGCCTGTGTCATGGGTAAGAGGGTAAGTCAGGCACGGAGGGCACCCGGGATGCCAGGCCCCCATTAGAAGCAATGACCTAGATGTTCACAGAGACATAGGAACCTACTATGCGGTTCTGGTGCTGAGTGAACATAGAAACCCATCAAGGCCAAGAGTGAAATAGTCCTTATGTAAGTCAAGAGTACAAAACAGTACTGAGTGACAAGGAATAAGTGGATAAGCAAAACGTGGTCTATGCAGGCAAGGGAATATGATTCAGCCTTGAAAAGGAAGGAGATTCTGACAGGTGCTGCAACATGAACAGACCTTGAGGACCTTATGCTGAGTGAAATAAGCCAGGCACAAAAGGACAAATACTCCGTGATTCCAGGTATGTGAGGTGCCTGGAGTTGTCAAAATTATTGGGACAGAAAGTAGAATGGTGGGGGCTGGGCAAGGTGGCTCACGCCTGTAATCCCAGCACTTGGGGAGGCCAAGGCAGGGGGATCACCTGAGATCAGGAGTTCGAGACCAGCCTGACCAACATGGTGAAACCCCATTTCTACTAAAAAGAATACAAAAATTAGCTGGGTGTGGTTGCGGGTGCCTGTAATGCCAGCTATTTGGGAGGCTGAGGCAAGAGAATTGCTTGAAGCTGGGAGGTGGAGGTTGCAGTGAGCTGAGACCATGCCATTGCGCTCCAGCCTGGGCAACAAGAGCGAAATTCCGTCTCAAAAAAAAAAGAAAGAAAAAAGAAAAAAAGAATGGTGGCTTCTAGGGGTTGAGTGGAGGTGGGATGAGGAGTTAGTGTTTAATGGCAACAGTTTCGGACTGAGAAGATGAAAAAGTTCTGGAGGTGGATAGTGGTGATGGTTGTACAACAGTGTGAATATACTTAATGCCACTGAACTGTACGTATAAAAATATTTAAAATGGTAAATTTTATGTGACATATATTTTACCACAATAAAAATAAAATTAAGAAGTTTCAATGTAGTAAAGAAATAATTTTAAAAACAAAAATAGAATAGTGTCTTATACTGGGACACAAGCAAATAGAAGGACACACATTAAAATACTAGAACGCTGAGGGGGATGGGCACAAAAGAAAACTAAACAGGTGAAGGGGCCATGGACCACAGCACGTGGCAGACAGTGCTCCCTGCCCAAGGCCAAAGTGCAGCATCAGGAATGAGCAGCAGGCAGTGGGGTGACGGGTGATCCCAGGGTAGCCTCCCAAGGCTGCAGGAGAGTCACCATCCCACAGCCTAGCCGGTGCCCCAGCACACCCAACAGCCCTTCCAAACCCCCGGCTCCCATGAATACCCTGACAGCTGTCTGGGCTTCCCCTTCCCCTGTGTGGCCTGGCCGAGTGGAGTCCAAATCCCAGCTGCCCTAGACACTTGTCCCATCCTGGCTGGCCCATGGCCCACACATGCTGGGCTCATGCACACAGTAGGTGCTCAGAGAGGTTCTGTTGAGTGAGAATAATGACGGGAATTGAGAAGGGGGAGACCTCTCTTAGCCAGGAGAAATGGCACAATGCCCCTTTGGGGAAGCCCAGTGGATGATCCTTCAGATCTCCGGGGGGTAAACCTCACTTCCGACCTCAGGAGCGTAAAAGTGGCCCTTTCTTTATTTTTCAGTAACTGAACTCGGTTTTAATTTTAACACCCAATACCACCAGGTAACGAGGACTTAATCTCCACCAGTGCAGGGGCTCAAGCTTGCAGGCCAACCTGACCCTCTCTAAGCTGCCTTCTTTTCTGACCAATTCTCTGTGGTACGAGGCTCAGCCGGGGACACAGTGGCCCTGCAGTGACTGCGAGTGAGCCTAGTCACTTGCCTAAGCATGAGGACTGCTGCCTCAGGGAGCAGAGCAGGCCCTGCTGTGGCCTTCAGGAAAGGAAAGGTGGAAAAGCTGTTTGTATACTGTGGCTAAACCCTGAGTTTGCTACACCCCTTCCAGGCTTGTAATTGGCATTCCAGCCCACGGTGATTGACATCTGGCACACAGCAGCACTCCGGGCGCCACCCACCCTCCATGAGTATGCTGCTGGTTTAATTGATGTGTGCAATTCTGGGGATCACTGAGTCCATCAGAATGCCAAGGAGGAAGGGGGTGGAAGGCAGGGCAGGGCAGGGTGTGCCTTGCATGGGCAAAGAGGTCAGAAGTGAGCATTACATCAAGCAGGCCCACAGCAGCTTTGAAGAGCACTGTCAGGACAGGAGACAGTCCTCAAGCAGCAGCACAGGGCAGACCCTGACTGTGCGCACCAGGCGTCCCGCCTGCAAAGCCCTTCTGGTTAATCATCAGAAGGGGGGAATATTGCAAAAGGGTATCAAGTGGCTCACAGACAACTGCCTGCTGAATCACTGTGGGGAAGGGTCAGGGACCTGTAGGTGCCGAATGGTCACAGCTATAGCCCCAGCACATGTGGTTAGGACACTGTTGGTGCTGAGCACGTGCTAGCCACTTCTTGCACACAGGACACTGAGACACTGCTCTGGCCACTTGGGAATGGAGGGATGGACTCTGAAGTCTCCGTGCTTCCTGCGCATGTGACTGCAGAGCCCTGCTCCCCTCACCCAGGTGTCAGGAAATGCACATTCCTGGCCTTTTAGGCTTCTGTAGAAGGAAGCAGGGTTTTGCCTGCCACCAAGACAGTTCACTTCTCAAATGTTAAAAGACTATCCTGATGCTGGACAACCACAAGATATAAAGCATCCACAAGGCCAGGTGTGGTGACTCACGCCTGTAATCCCAACACTTTGGGAGGCAGAGGCAGTGGATTACTTGAAGTCAGGAGTTGGTGACCAGCCTGGTCAACATGGTGAAACCCCATCTCTACTAAAAATACAAAAAGTAGCCAAGCATGGTGGCTAATGCCTGTAATCCCAGCTACTTGGGAGGCTGAAGTGGGAGAGTCACTTGAACGTGGGAGGCAGGGGTTGCAGTGAGCCGAGATCACACCACTGCACTCCAGCCTGGGTGGCAGAGCAAGACTCCATCTCAAAAAAGGCATCCACAAGAATGACCAAGTGACTGCTCAATGGCCACAGATGTTTCTGGACCCTGGGGGCCCCTGTTTTGCTGAGATGAAAATCATTGCTGACTGCTTTAATGTTGTTTAATTTTTTTTCAAACCTCTTCAAGCATTCCTCTAGATTTCTAGTATTCAGAATTATACTGTGAGCACAGAAAGATTTAGGACTGTTCTTCTAATGCCTTAGACAGCCTTGTGCCATTGGTCTCAGAGTAGAGAAAAATATATTTATGCTGTGAAACCTAAATACCCAAACATTGGCTCTAATAAACTAAATCCATTTTAGCAAAGATCCATATGCAGAGCCCCAGTTCTTGTACAGATTCCTCAGAGCAGCACGTGCTGTTCAGCACTTCTTCCTTTATAATAAATGGCCAGGTGTGCAAAGAACTGTTTGAAGAGCCATTAGAGAGTCAAAGTCAGCTGTGGTGTGGGCAGAGTGGGCAGTGGTATGCCAGGAAGTGCCCAGGGTCACGGGTCTAGGGCATTGTGGAGAGAGCATCAGAATTTAGGACAGCAGCATTGCTTGGTCCTGAGCTGGGATTCCACATCCAGTTGGGCCCAAGCGTGATCTGTATGTAGTTCTATGAGGCCTGGGTGGAGGGTGTTGGGAGTGATCGAATGTTTGGAAGTAAGTACAGGGGAGTGAGGCCTGATTCATCCGGGCTATGGGGCTGGGTGAAAATGGCCAGGCTCTTACAGGTTTGGCACACAGAGGAGAAAGCTGTCATGAACAACACTCACATCTCACAGCCCCTGAAAATAGGCAGCTTGTCATCTCTGCGAGATGGCCTCGCTGGTGTCCCTACAAGCCCAAGTGTGAGCTAGAGGATTCGCAAGCAGGCTGGTGACACTTTCCATCAGTAGGAGCCCCTCTACTTTCAAGCACCTGCCCCCGACTTCACGCAGGGAGTATACAAGGAGTCTGCTTGGGACTGTGCATGGGCCTGAAGGACAGCCCAGCCTGGGGCTATGAGACGCAGCTGTCCAGCGAGGTGCTGGCTGGCCGGCCAGCAGCCACCACCCAGGCCCAGCTGCAGGGCTGGGTTTCCTGCAAACCGTGGTTCTGGAGCAGGGTAGGTGACCCCGAACTGCCTGTTTACAGTTTTCATGCACCCTGGGGACACCATGAGCCTCCCCAGCCCTGTGGCCTTGAGCTGCTGTAATCTAGAAATACCGGCAGCTGCCTGTCCCCTGAAGCCTCCCCACAGCTTTGAACAGTGGTGAATATTGGTTAATCTCTCCCGTAAACAGTTGTTTTCCCGGCGACTGCCCAGCTCGTGTTAAATATTAACAAAGAGCCGCCTCCACAGCCGCTCACAGGGTGTCTGCTTTAAATATTGAAGTAATTGCTGTTCCTGTCCCTGAGTGACTCTTTGGCTCAAACTGTTCTGTGAGTGTTCTTGCCTCCCTGGTGACTGCGTCGTGTGAAATGTCCGACATTCCTGCTTGCTTGCTTTTTCTTCACCCATTGCTCTCTTTGTCTCTGTCCTTCCCTGTCTCTATCACTGTCTCTCTGTCTCTCTCTCACTCAGTGAATAGCACTAAAAAATGTAAAGGCTGAGGGATGCATTCAGTCCTGGGTGCTGAGCCAGGCTGCGTGGAGATGCCCCGGGCAGGCTCCTGCTCCATTCAGATGCTGCGGGAAGCAAGTGGCCTTTAAGTGTTGCTGCCTCACATGCACTTGGTTAGGTGTGAACAGCTGGGGCCTGCACCCCACCCCTCGCCCCCATCTGTGTGTGCACACATGTGTACTCATGTGCCCGGAGGGTTGTGGAAATGCGGTGACTGTGTATATCCTTTACGTCTAAGTCCTTCTCACTGTTGGCACTTTCCATTCCCTTCAGGGTTTGTGGAAGACATGCCTGTTTTCTTCCCTGGGCTAACTGTGAAGCTCAGAAGAGGACGAAGGGCCCCGATGGCAGATGAATCACACAGGGCTGTGCGGCCTCAGCCCCACGGCCGGGGAGTTTAGTGGCCTCCTGGAGGAGAAGTTGACTTTGGAGGACCTGGAACACCGTGGCTGCTGGGAGTTGGGGCTGTGTGGGAGGCTTCTGTCTCTGTGTGACATTTGGTCATAACCACTGGACTTTGGAACATTCTGCTTAAAACCACAGCTTTGGCTGGGCACGGTGGCTCACGCCTGTAACCCCAGCATTTTGGGGGGCTGAGGTGGGCAGATTTCTTGTGCTCAGGAGTTCAAGGCCAGGCTGGGCAACATGGCAAAATCCTGTCTCTACTAAAAATACAAAAATTAGCTGGCCATGGTGGCTCACACCACTTGGGTGGCTGAGGCAGGAGAATCACTTGAACCCAGGAGGTGGAGGCTGCAGTGAGCCGAGATCACGCCGCTGCACTCCAGCCTGGGCAACAGACTGAGACCCTGTCTCAAAAAACAAAACAAAACAACAACAACAAAAACCCCCACAACTTTACTGTGAAAACTTCAGTGAATCTGGCCTCAAATTGTCACTATGGGGGGAGCCACTGGCAGGTGAGTTTGTTTAGATTCCTCCTTCTGGGTTGAGACCTGGGGTTGGAAACACCATTGAAATTCCCTGTAGAAACGGGCTCTGTCATCCAGAGGAAGGGGCAAGCCCCTCCCACCCCCACTTCTCACCCCTTGCCGGGGGTCTCTTCTCCCTTCCTGACCAGCAGCCTAAGGAAAGCCTCAGGTAGAAATAGAGAATTATCTTCCGCCACTTGGGGCCAGAGATTTCCAGCCGAGTTTTGTGAGACTCCGAGACAGCTGTGCATGTCCTCAGAGCTACTGAGATCGTCTCCAAACAAAACTCATTGAAAGTCATTTTCATGTATTTCAAGAGCTACTGTGAAGTTCTCAGGATAAAATGAAAATGAACTTCAATTCACTTTAATTTTTAAAAGATATGTTCTTTTAATATCCTTTTTAAAATAAAAACAGGGAAAAGCGGTAGTGGTTTCAAGTTTGCAATTCCCATCCGGCCCAGGTGAGGCCACAGGGCAACCTCCTGTGAGAAGAACATGGCCTCAGGAGGGCAGGTGGCACAGTTCACGAGCCTGCAGCGAGTCTTGTGCTCTGCGTAGGGCCGGGAGAGGGGCTGTCTGCATCTCACTCTCCCCAGTTCTAAATGGAGAAAGTAGTAGTACCTGCCTTAGGGTGTTGGTAGAGAACTAACTTAGATCTTGCTGGTAAAACTCAGTGCCTGCAAGCGTGAGCTTACAGCAGGTGGGCTACAGGCACAGTCCTGGCTACAAGCCAGGCAGCTGTCTTGTCTCAGGAGACCAGGAAAGCCTCCAAAATGCCATGGGCCTATTGGTAAGGGACAAGTGGGCTTCCCTGCCGGGTGGCCTGGTGACAGGGTCATTAGCAGTTGAAAATTTTGAGAAAATGATTCTGCGAGCTGGAGGGCAAATGGACAGGTGAGGGTGGAGGAAAAAACCAAAATCCATAACTCAGATCACTGTCAGGGCAAGGCTGGGAGTGAGGGAGCGGGGGATCCCTCCTGAACCCCAGAGGAGCACAGGCTGCAAGCTGATGGCCTGGAGGCCTGGGGGAGAGGAGCGCAGCCAGGGCAGCACTGTTGCTGGAAGTCTGTGGAGGAAGCTGCCTTGTCAGTCAGCCTTCCCACCCCAGGCATACAGTGATTACAACCTCACACCAAAAAAAAAAAAAAAAAAAAAAAGCCTTTTTTGAAAAGAAATTAACAAACTACTGGATTGGGCTCCATCCTTAGACCTCATTTAATTTTTTTTTTTTTTTTTTTTTTTTTTGAGACAGAGTCTCACTCTGTCGCCCAGGCTGCAGTGCAGTGGCATGATCTTGGCTCACTACAACCTCCACCTCCTGAGTTCAAGCGATTCTCCTGCCTCAGCCTCCCGAGCAGCTGGGATTACAGGCATGCACCACCATGCCTGGCTAATTTTTGTATTTTTAGTAGAAACGGGGTTTCACCATGTTGGCCAGGCTGGTCTCAAACCCCTGACCTCAGGTGATCCTTCCGCCTCGGCCTCATAAAGTGCTAGAATTACAGGCTTGAGCCACCACATCCGGCCTCATTTAACTTTAATTACCTTTAAAGGCCCTGGCTCCAAATACAGTTGCATTGGGGGGTAGAGCTTTGACATAAAAATCTGGAAGGACACAAACATTCATTCCACAACACCCAGAGAGCAGCAGCTACAGGAGGCCACTAACCACCTATAGGGCTGGAGAATGAAATGGAAAGTGGAGCTATGAGAGCTCATGAGCATGATTGCCTCTTATCCAGAAACCAGGATTCACCCTCTGGCTGCTGCTTCGGAGCCTAAACATCAACAGCTCCACCACTATTGCAACACCCACCACCAGTCTGCAGATTGTAGTCACTCTCAGCTGCCAGCTGCTCCCAGAGCTGGAGAAGGGGACATGGCTTTCTCCCATGATCCAGCCTTCCGGACTCCAGTGCCTCTCATTGGCCAGAAACTTGCATCAAGAGAAGCTGGGAATATAGTTCATAGGCTTCCAGCCCTGGCAGTTACAAATTAGAGTATAGAGTGAAAAGTTAGAAGCTACGTCGACAGATAAATAAACAGCACAGATTGCAAGATGGAGAAGCACAATCAAGAGGCAGTTACTCTTTGTCTACGAGAAAAATGAAAGGTAATTCAAACATCTGGGGGCCGCGGGCGGGGGGAATATCAAAAAGTTGTCTATGAAAGCCACAGTCTAATCACGAAAAAACTAAAAATATGTTATGGTTTTCTGTTTAGAGACGGAGTCTCGCTCTGTCCCCCAGGCTGGAGTACAGCGGCACGATCTTGGCTCACTGCAACCTCCACCTCCAAGGTTCAAGCAATTCTCCTGCCTCAGCCTCCTGAGTAGCTGGGACTACAGATACATGCCACCATGCCCAGCTAATTTTTTGTGGTTTTAGTAGAGATGGGGTTTCACTGTGTTAGCCAGGATGGTCTCGATCTCCTGACCTCAAGATCCGCCTGCCTTGGCCTCCCGAAGTGCTGGGATTACAGGCATAAGCCACTGCGCCCGGCCATGTTATGGTATTGAGCAAGAAGAAAGTTTATGAGAGACAGAATACATTCAGCCTTGACACTGAAGTCATTCTCTCATGTGGCCCCACGAAAGCCATCATCCACAGAGAAGGAAAGCACTTGGCTGCTATGAATGGTACTTACAAAGTTGTAAAAATGCGAATGCCATTGACTTGTTTTCAACACAGATAAAACTTGACAAAGAACAGAAAACTTAATTATGCTCATCAAACAGAATATTATGCCATCCTTGGCGCTGCAAAAGAAAAACCCACCAGATGGAGGAAGAGAAGGGGAAGAGGGGAGGGGAGACAGAGGACGGGACAGGGCTTCAGGGGCCTCCACTGTGTACTGAAGATTCAGCAGTCTCAACTGGATGGAAAAGCAGTAAATGTTCAAGTCTACATTTATAGGTGCAAATCTAACAAATGTGAAAACTGAAAATCATGACTGAGAGGAGGTGGGGGGTGGTGGTAAATGAGTGAAATTCTCATTTTTTAACAGTGCAGAATCAGTAGATACTGATAAAGGATAACAAATGAAGAAGTGATGGAATAGGCATATTGACTAAAGTTATGACGGTGGATAGATTGATTTTTTTTCTTTTGAGACAGAGTCTGGCTCTCTGTTGCACACGGTGGAGCTCTCAGATGTGTCGACAGAGTCTAATCACATCCCTTCAACCTGCAAAGCTCTGAGGAGGGAGGGTTCCAACAGCACCCTGTGACCAGACTCCCTGTCTCAGCACCCTGCAGGGCAGGTGACCTTATGGCCAATGAGACACAGGGAACATTGGCTTTTCTCTCCCTGATAAGCAGGGAGGAGCAGTTTGAGGCCATGATGCACAGAACAAGGTGGCTGTGTTGTGACTGCCAGGGAGGGAGGAGCCACCAGCAGCTGATGTGACAGAGGAGAAGGATAAAGGAGAGGTTCTGGTGACAGTACTGGGCACTGTGCATGGCGGGGGCCTGCCTGCCTTCCAAGTTCTTGTTGTGTTGACAGAGATGACAAAATGTCATCATTGTTTAAGCCGCAGCTCACTGGGTGCTTGGCAGCCCACTCCCCCAGCGGGCTCTGGAGCCCAGCGGTACCATGGCTTCTCGGCTAGTGCAGGCACTCGGCTCAGTCTTCCTCATGGAAGGGCTCCAGCGGGCCCTGGTCTCACAGGGTGGCCCGGCTGGCTTTCAGGCTTGCTCCTGGGGACACCTCAGGCAAGACAGGAGAGGTGCTCTATGCCCCCATGCATTCATTCATGCACTGGTTCTGTCGGCAAATGTGTTGACACATGCCACACCATGCTATGTGGTGTGGACCCCATTACCTGTCATCTTCCTAACTTGACTGCTACCTTCCTAAGGGGAGGACAGTGGCCTGTGTGACCCAGATCCTCAGTGGCCAGCCCTGGGAACTGCTCATCATCTAGGAAACAGACTCTCGTCAGATCCAAGCCCAGCTCCTAGGGGTGGTGATGGTGCTATCTAAGCAGGACCCTCTCACACACCCTCCCACCCAGCTGCGTGGCTGAGCCCTGTGGCTGGCAGCACTTCACACACATAATTCCATGGCTGCCACTGGTATTTAATGTCCCCTCCTCCTGCCCAGCCCCTCCAATCAGGGTGTCCTTTCTTCCAAGGCCCTGACATCTCATGGAGACACTGCCTTCCACACCTCTCCATTTGAGCAGTTTCCCCAGCCCTTCCTCTCCTCTGCTGCCGTGCATTCTCCTGATACCGCGGGAATGCTGAAAGAGGTCTCTCGGGAAGTGGCGCCTTGTCACCTGCAGGTCCAGCAGCCTCAATTCAAATACATCAGCACAAAGTTGCACTTCATTTACTCCACTTGATTTCTGGGTTTCCAATTCCAGTACGGGAAGATGTGTAAGCAAGAACGTCCAGATGGTGGTTGCCCTGGAGGGTGGGCGTGGGGGCAGGTATTGATGGCAGCGGGGCACAGGGATGCCTCCTGGGAGCTACTGATGTCTTCTGTCTTGGTCTGGGCGCGATTTACAGGGGCGGTGTCGGTTTGTCAAAATTCATCGAACTGTACTCATATGATGCGTGCACTTTTTTTGCTATCTGTAATATGTCAATAGATAAAAAGGTTTCTGTGTGGGTGTGTATGCTTTATATAATTGTTGATTTAAAAATAAGGAACACTCCGAGTAGCATTTCACATTAGTGAACAAAGGTAACACAAGGCGGTGCTTCCCTGCAAGTTGAGTCCTTGCCCCTTTTCACAGGGGCCCTGCCTCTGTCTGTGCCCTGGCTAGGGTTCCCACTCCGTGGTGGTAGCTGGAGGGAACCTGTGGGCACCTGTCTGTCTTTGCCATCGTCCTTGCTTTTCTTCACCTGGCCACCTGCCAGGATTGTCGCTGGATCTGAAATTGTCCTGTTTACTGCTCTGGAGTTTCCGGTTTGATCATTCTGTGGGGTGGTTGCTGCAGGCCTGGGGCCACTGGGCGTGGGTTTCACCAAATGCAGTAATGTTTATATCCATCCATGCCTTTACAACTTTTATATGAAGGGAATTAAAACCAAAGTATCTGCCATGATAAACGGCCATACCCTTGGTTCCTACCAGACCTTCCTGTAGAACTGGAGCCTGGCTCAGTTCCAAGAAGGATAAACTTAATATTAATGATAATAATACTTTGCACTTGGTCTAGTAAAAATATTTTGAATATAGCAGAGGCAAGGATATGAATGTTTGCTTGGCGCTATTTATCAGGAAGTGCTCCTGCTTGTTTATTATGGTAGGGCTTTGTATACAGAAACTATTTTTTCCTCTCTTACCACCGGGGGCCATATTTCTTGTTGGTTGCTACATCCAAAGTTTAACAGGAAGTTGCTGTTCATATTTAAATGGTATGCTCTTAAAACATATCTGTAAATAGCTAAAGACGGAATGGCTGAAGGTGTGGAGTTGTTTAATATGCTCACTGACAGATATTTTTGCACTTCAAATTACTTCTCAGTCATTGTGAAACAGGAAATTTGAAAGCCTTAATGCTTATCTGTCCTTGAATCTGTGGAGGTTTAGAGATACTCAGAAAATAAGGAAGTTGTTTTGTTTAATTGCAGGGTGGATCTGAAGAATTACTTTGGTTATATCTGAACATATTATACGAAAGCAGAAGAAATAACTTGGGAGAAGCAAAGTCAGTATCTATATTCTCTCCTAGTTGACATGGGAAAAAAAGAAGACCTTTTCTATGTAGCATGGTAGCTGTCTTCTGTGCAATAATTATTACAGAGTTTTCTTGCAGATCCCTCATTTCCTCCGGGGGCCACCTCTTCGGTGTGTAATGCATCACCTGTGGGGACTCTCTGGCATCAATAAAACAGCAGCACTGGGATGATGGGTTGGAGTCGCTCTCAGCCAGCAACAGGTCCCTTGGATGTGTATTGCAGCAATCCGTCTCCAGCACCAGGCCTTGGATAATGTATTATTTGCAGGATAGAATCACCCAAGGAGCAATATACTCAGGCTCTAACTCACTTTAATTCCATGATGCAGCTTCAGGTTGCTTATTGGGTCCACACTGCAATAAGTCAGTATTATTAATCCTTTGGAGTCACAGATCTTGCTACAGCAAATTTGGCCTTAGATCCATCCCAGGTGACTATATTACTGCCTTAAACTAGTGGACATAGAGTTTGTGCATCACAGACCCATGGCATTGGCTGGCTCAAGAACTTGGAAAGCCTGTTGACTCCTACTTAGATGTCTCTCTAGGTTAAGAAAGAAAAAAAAAAACAACTATGGGTTGATTCTGCAGGAGCTTAAGGGCTTGTAAAGCTAGGGGTAAAAAGAGTTCTGGTTTAAGATGGTAGATTTTGCACATGGATTTCTTTCCCCTTCCAAATCCCACTAAAGAAGTACAGAATGAAATAATCTCCCAAAACAGGAAGGAGAGGTGAAGAAGGGGTTATATGCAAGCAAGGCATGGGCACAGGGAGATGGAACACAGAGGGTGCAGGTTATAGATGTGACAGAGCCAAGGACAGGGTGCCAGATCAGAGACATGAGCAGTGGGGGCACAGCAGTGACCAGTTCTCCCCACAGAGCTCGGAGAGGCTGCAGGTTAGAGCTGGGAGTAACGGAAGGGATCACACAGAAGATTTTAATAAAAGGTTGTCAACAAAACACTTGTGCTAAGCAGTCCCTTCCCTAAACCCCTCCCTACTTCACAGAGAGACTGACAATCAGATCTTTGCCCCCAGGCAAACAAAGCAACAAACTAGAAGGCTATCTTCTAAAGACACAGACCATGGAAATCCAAGGTTCTAGTTTAGGGGTTTGTGCACTCCCATTCTAATATCAAAGGATGCTCCCAAGACCATTAAAATCCTACAAAGTCCACTGGTGTGCAAGCACCAACACCACACATGAGCTCCCATTCAAGTGTTTTATTAACTCAATGGTGAGGCCCATGGAAGACACACAGCATGGCCCATGGAAGACACACAGCATGCCAGCTACCGTGAGTGTGATCCCTCATCCTCACATATGAACAAAGGACAGAGGACCACCAGGCACACGGGAAAAGTGAGCCATCTGAAAGAAAAATACCAGGAATATTGAACAGAATAGTTGACCCTATAGGAAAGAAAGGTAATCAAGGGAGCATTTATACAAAGAGATACAAATAGGAGAGAAAACATAAGAGACCCAAAGTATTACTCCAAGAGGGGGCAACACCCAACTAACAGTTTCAGAGACAGAAAATGGAGAGAAAGTTATTATCAAAGACAAAACAGAGATTTTTATAAATTACCTTCTGGTTTAACATGGCAAAGACAATGCCCAATTTACTGTTCCCTCTAAAAAGTTCAGCAAAATGACAATGAGAGGATAAACCTGTAAAGATGATGAGAATGGGAGGACAGTCTAAAACCATCCACCTGGAAACTGGGAGGCAGATGGATAAGTGGTGACTGTTAACAGGGCCAAGAAAGCTGAAGCCCACACTGGCTCTGAGGAAAACCCAAAAATGAGAGAGCCCTAAAAGTTGGAAGCATTAGTTAACTGAAACCAAAGGGGTTGAGTGAAGCTCAAAAGAGGAAGACTGACTGAAAATCTGAACAAGAAATAGGTAGACCTCCCAGGATCCACTGCGATAAACCCATTAAAATATAAAGATACAAACAGGTTTAAAATAAGAGTTGACAAAATGCATAAAATAGATTTAAAAATATATACTATTTGAGTACTCATTCAAAGAAAGCAGGAGGTGCTAACAGGTATGAAATTTCAGAGCAAATGATATTAGCAGAGGTAAATAGGGAAATTTCATAAAGACAAAAGAGGCAATTTACCAAGAACATATAAAACAAACCTAAACATTTATGCACATCATAGCAGAGTTTCAAAATACATGAAACAAGAGTGAATAGAACTATAAGGAGAAATGAGCAAGTCCAAATTGTAGTTAGAGATTCAACATCTTATTCTCAATAATTTGTAGAACAAATAAATAGAAAAATCTGTGAGGATACAGAAGACTTGCAAAATACTTTCAACCAACACGATCTAATTGATATTTATAGAACATCCTACCTAACAACATAAGAATACGCTCTTTTGCAGTGCATATGGAACATTTACTAAGATAGACTATATTCTCGGCAGAAGAAAAAAGCCCTCTATAAATGTATAAGGATTTAAATCAAATAAAGTATGTTATCTGGAATAGTTGTGGAGAATCGGTGTTAGTTCTTTTTTTTTTTTTTTGAGACAGAGTTTTGCTCTGTCACCAAGCCTGGAGTGCGATGGCACAATCTCAGCTCACTGCAACCTCTGCCTTCTGGGTTCAAGCGATTCTCCTGCCTTAGACTCTGGAGTAGCTGGGACTACAGATGTATACCACCATGCCCAGCTAATTTTTGTATTTTTAGTAGAGACAGGGTTTCCCATGTTGGCCAGGCTGGTCTTGAACTCCTGACTTTGGGTGATCCACCCACCTCAGCCTCCCAAAGTGCTGGGATTACAGGCGTGGTTAGTACTTTATTAAATGTTTGGTAGAATTCAGCAGTGATGCTATTAGGTCCTGGACTTTTCTTTGTTGAGACACTTTTTATTACTGCTTTAATCTCCTCTCTCACTATCAGTCTGTTCAGATTTTCTCTTTGTGATTCAGTCTTGGTAGGTTGTATATGTCTAGGAATTTATCCATTTATAAATTTCTTCTAGCTTATGTGACTTTTTGGCATATAATTATTCATAATAGTCTCATGCTCTTTTGTATTTCTGTGGTGTCGCTTATGATGTCTCTTATTTCATTTATGATTTTATTCATTTGAGTTTTTCTCTTTTTCTCTTGATTAGTCTAGCTAAAGGTCAATTGTCTATCTTTTTTTTAGAAAAAACAACAATTTTGTTGATTTTTTTTTTTTTTTTTTTTTTTTGAGACGGAGTCTTGCTCAGTCGCCCAGGCTGGAGTGCAGTGGTGTGATCTCGGCTCACTGCAAGCTCCGCCTCCCGGGTTCACGCCATTCTCCTGCCTCAGCCTCCCAAGTAGCTGGGACTACAAGCGCTCGCCGCCACGCCTGGCTAATTTTTTTTTGCATTTTTTTAGTAGAGACGGGGTTTCACTGTGTTAGCCAGGATGGTCTCGATCTCCTGACCTCGTGATCTGCCCGCCTCGGCCTCCCAAAGTGCTGGGATTACAGGCATGAGCCACCGCGCCCGGCCCCATTTTGTTGATTTTTCGTTTTGGTTTTCTGGTCTCTATTTTATGTACTTCTGCTCTAATCTGTATTATTTCTTTCTTCGAATCTTGGGCTTAGTTTGCTCTTTTTCTATTTGCTTGAAGTGTAACATTAAGTTCTTAATTTGCAAACTTTTTTTCTTTTTTGATGTAAGCATTTATTGCTAAAAACTTTCCTCTTAGAACTGCTTATGCTGCATCTCATAAGTTTTGGTATATTGTGTTTCCATTTTCATTTGCTTAAGGTATTTCTAAATTCCCTTTTAAGTTCTTCATTGACCCATTAGTTGTTCAGGAGCATGTTCAGTTTTCATGTACCTGTGAATTTTCCAAAATCTATTTTGTTATTGATTTCTAGGCTAAAAAATTAAGAAGAAAGAATATTTACAAATTCTTTTTATGAGACCAGCATTGATACCAAACCAGAGAAGGACATCACAAGAAAGGAAAATTACAGGCCAATATCCTCAGTGAACATAGTTGCGAAAATCTTCAACAGCAAACAGAATTAAATAACACGTTAAAGGTTAACACATTAAACATTAAAAGGTTAATTCACCACAATTAAGTAGAATTTATTTCTGGAATGCAAGGATGGTTCAACATATGCAAATCAATAAATGTTATGCACCATATTAACAAAATAAAGGACAAAATCATATGACAAAAATCATATGATCATCTCACTAGATGCAGAAAAAGCATTTGAAAAAACTCAGTGTAATCTCATGATACAAACTCTTAATAAATTAGGTATACAACTGTATGAGCTATTACCTCATACCTGTTAGAATGGCTATTATGAAAAAGACAAGAAAGGCCGGGCACGATGGCTCATAGCTGTAATCCCAGCACTTTGGGGAGCCAAGGCAGATGGATAATGAGGTCAGGAGATCGAGACCATCCTGACTAACATGGTGAAACCCTGCCTCTATTAAAAATACAAAAAAATTAACTGGGAGAGGTGGCACATGCCTGTAGTCCCAGCTACTTGGGAAGTTGAGGCAGGAGAATCACTTCAATCCAGGAGGCAGAGGTTACAGTGAGCCAAGATCACGCCACTGCACTCCAGCCTAGGTGACAGAGCAAGACTCCATCTCAAAAAAAAAGACAAAAAAGTGTTGGCAAGGACATGGAGAAAAGGGAATCCTTCTACATGTTGGTGGGAATGTAAGTTATACAGTAATTATGAAAATCAGTTCAGAGATGCCTCAAAAAACTAAAAATAGAATTAACATATGATTTAGCAATCCTACTTCTGGGTATTTACCTGAAATATTTGAAATCAGTATGTTGAAGACATGTCTGCACTCCTATGCTCATTGCAGCACTATTCACAATAGCCAAGTTATGGAATGAACCTAAGTGTCCATCAAGAGGTGAATGGATTTTTAAAAATGTGGTAGATACACACAATGGAATGCTATTCAATCTTTAAAAAGGAAGAAATTCTGTCATTTGAGATAATAGGGATAGAAAACCGTATGCTAAGTGAAGTAAGCCAAACACAGAAAGATAAATGTCATATGTGCTCACTTAAATGTGGAATTTAAAACAGTTGAAATATAGAAGGTAGTAGGATGGTGGTTATCAGAGCCTGGGGTATGTGGGCAATAGGAAGATAATAGTCAAAGGGCACAAAGCCTCAGTTAGACAGGAAAAATACATTTGATTTTTGTGTATACAAACAATTGTACAGCATAGGAAACAGAACCCATAATTAAGTTCTGTACATTTTAATATCACTAAGAAAGCATATTTCTAATGTTTTTATCACAAAAATGTCAAATATTTGAGTTGATGGCTATGTTAACTAGCTTAATTTAATCTTTTCACATTGTATTAAAAGATAATAACACCACTTTTTCTCCCATAACTATATATAACCATAATCTGTCAATTAAAAATTGAAATTAAAAAAGTGAACACTTTTCTAACCACAGTGGAAGTAAATTAAAGGTTAGTATTGCAAAAGTATCTGGAATATCCCCCCAAATATTTGGATTTAACTAATCCATTTAAAAATAATCCATGGATCAGGAGGAAATCAAAAGAGAACTAAATCAAAATGAAAATTCAGCCTACCAAAATGTGTGGGATGCAGCTAAAGCACTATGCAAAGGAAAATAAATAGTCCTACAGGCTTATATTAGAAAAAACGAAAGGTTTTATATATACTACTTCAGTTTCTAACATAAGAAATAAGAAAAAATAAGAGCAAATTAAACTATTAAAGCAGAAAAAAGGAAACAATAAAGGTAAGAGTATAAATAAAGAGCAAACAGAAATACAATATAAAAATCAAGGAAACCAAAAGTTTACTATTTGATAAAATCAATAAGCTTCTTGACAGAAAAATCAGAAAAAAGAGAGAAGATACAAACTATCAATAAGAATGAGAGATGTGACATCACTACAGACTCTACAGATATTAAAAGGAAGATAAGAAAATATTATAGATAACATTATGCCAATAAATTCAACAACTTAGATTTCTTGAATGACACAAGCTATCAAAGCTTACCCAAAAAGAAATCAAGAGCCATAAAAACGAATAAAGTTTGGATACATGCCACAGTGTGGATAAACCTTGAAAACTTTATGCTTAATAAGCTAGACACAAAAGGACAAATATTGTATGGTTCCAATTATATGAGGTACCTAGAATAGGAAAATTTATACAGAGGAATAGAGGTCACTAGGGGCTAGGAGGAGGGAGATATTGTTTAATGAATACAGAATTTCTGTTTGGAATAATTTTTTTTAAGTTCTGGGAATAGTGGTAATGGTTACAGAACACTGTGAATGTACTTAATGTCACTGAATTATACATTTAAAATGGTAAATTTTATGTTAAGAATATCTTGTAACAATAAAAAAAAATCTGAATAGGCCTGTATCTATTAAAAAACAAAATTTGCAAGTAAAAATCTGCCCTGAAAGAAAACTCTAGCTCCACATACTTTCCTAGTGAATTCTACCATACATTTTAGGGAATAAATAATACCAGCTCTACACAAACTCTTCCAGGAAATCAAAGAGGATGGAATACTAACTCATTCTATGGAGCCAGCATTACCCTGATACCAAAATCAGAAAAAGACAAGAAAATTAAGCTACAAGCAAATACCTGTCATGAGCATAGATGCAAAAATTTTTAATGAAACTGAACAAGCTGAATCTAACAAGAAATAAAAGTGAAAGTACTTCATTACCAAGTAGGGTTTAACCCAGAAATGCAAGGTTGGTTTAACATTTGAAAATCAATTGATGTGGTCAGGGACAGCAGCTCAAGCCTATAATTCCAGCACTTTGGGAGGCTGAGGTGGTAGGAACAGTTGAGCCGAGGAGTTTGAGACCAGCCTTGGCAACATAGCAATACCTCGTCTCTACCAAAAAAAAAAAAAAATTTGGCTGGGTGTGGAAGTTTGTTCTTGTAGTCCCAGCTACTCAGGATGCTGAGGTGAAATGATTGCTTGAACCTGGGAGGTCAAGGCTACAGTGAGCCATGATCACAGCACTGCACTCCAATGCTGTGACAGGTCTGCACTCTGTGAGTGAGACCCTGTCAAAAGAAAGAAAGAAAGAAAAGAAAGAAAAGAAAAGAAAAGAAAAGAAAAGAAAAGAAAGAAAGAAAGAAAGAAAGAAAGAAAGAAAGAAAGAAAGAAAGAAAGAAGAAAGAGAGAGAGAGGGAGGGAGGGAGGGAAGAAGGAAGGAAGGAAGGAAAGAAAGGAAAGAAGGAAGGAAGGAAGGAAAGGAAGAAAGGAAGGAAGGGAGAAAAATAATAGAAGAATTAATCCTATTAGCAAACTACAAAAGAAAAATCACTTGGCCATCTCCATAGATGTAGGAAAAGTATTTAACAAAATCTGACATTAATTTCTGATAAAAAACTCTCAGCAAACTAGAACATCGAACTTCATGGTGAAAACAGACAGTTCAAAACAACAAGATAGCACTGCACACCTAGAAGAGTGGCACAGATCCAGGGCACTGACATCACAAAACACTGTTGAGGATGCAGAGCAAGAGGAACTCGCTCACTGCTGGTGGAAATGCAAAATGGTACAGCCATCTTGGAAGGTAATTTGGCAGTTTCTTACAAACTAACCACATTCTTACTATACAATTCAGCAATTTCACTTCTTGGTAGGTACTCAAATGAGGTGAAAATACTTACGTTGATACAAAAACCTGTGCACACATTCACAGCAGCTTTATTCATAATTCCCAAGTTAGAAGCAACCAAGATGTCCTTCGGTAGGTGAATGGACAAATAAATAAACTGTGGTACATTATATAATGGAATATTATTCAGCACTAAAAAAAATGAGTTATGAAGCTATGAGAACCTCTTTTTTTTTTTTTTTTTTTTTTTTGACAGGGTTTCACTCCGTCACCCCACTGGAGTGCAGTGGTGCAATCATGGCTCATTGCAGCCTTGAATTCCTAAGCTCAAGCAATCCTCCCACCTCGGCCTCCTGAGTAGTTGCAACTACAGACATGGGCCACCATGCCCAGCTAATATTTATTTATTTATTTATTTATTTAGAAATGGGGTCTTGCTATGTTGCCTGGCCTGGTCTCAGACTCCTGGTCTCATGTGACTCTCCTGCCTCAACCTCCTGTGTAGCTGGGATTACAGATGCAGGCCACCACACCTGACTGAAGGAAACTTAGATGCATATTACGAAGTGAAAGAAGACAATCTGGAAAAGCTACACACTGTATGATTCTAAATATATGACATTCTGGAAAAGGCAAAACTATGGAGACAGTAAAAAAGATCAGTGGTTCAGTGAAACCCCGTCTCTACTAAAAATACAAAAAATGAACCGGGCGCTGTGGCAGGCGCCTGTAGTCCCAGCTACTCGGGAGGCTGGGGCAGGAGAATGGCATGAACCCAGGAGGCGGAGCTTGCAGTGAGCCAGGATCGCGCCACTGCACTCCAGCTTGAGCGACAGAGCGAGACTCCGTCTCAAAAAAATAAATAAATAAATAAAAAATAAATCAGTGGTTGCCAGCAGTTTAGGGAGAGAGGGATGAATATGAGAAAAGAGGACTTTTAGGATGGTGAAACTATTCTGTGTGATTTTATAATGATAGATACATGTCGTCATACACATGTCCAAGTCCACAGAATGTACAGGGGTGAACCCTAATGTAAACTATGGACTTTCAGTGATAATGATGTGTCAATGTAGGTTCATGGATTGTGACAAATGTACCACTCCAGCGGGGGCTGTCGATAATGGAGGAGACTATGTGTGGTGTGGGGGCAGGGATATGGGTAGTCTCTATATTTTCTGCTCAATTTTGTCTGCGAACCAAAAACTTCCTAAAAAGTGAAGTTTATTTTTTATAAAAAGGAAAAGCAGCCACCATGTTTCAGTACATTGTGTTGTATCAAATAAATTTACCACTCCCTCACAAGATTTCTTTTATGATTATGACTTTGTACCTCCAATGAAAATGATCTTTTGAATTAAAAAAAACCTGAATGCTTTTCTTCTAAGATTAGAAGCACACTAGGATGTCTGCTTCTCTGCTTCTATTCAGCCTTGTCCTGAAAGTTCTAGACCATTAAATAAAGCAAGAAAAAGATAGACTGGAAAAAGGAAGAAAAGTTGTATCCAAATGGAAATAAAGAAGAAAAACTGTCTTCATTTGCAGACCTGATCATCTATGTAGAAAATCCTGATAAAACCTACAAAATAAACTACTAGAACTAAGAAGTAAGTATAGCAAGGTTGTAAGATATAAGATTAGCACACAGCAGAAACTCAAGTGCGTTTCCATATATTAGCAATTAATAATTAGAAATTGAAATTTTTTAAAACAATACCATTTACAATAACTTGAAAAATATAAAATACTTAGGGGAAAATCTAACCAAAGGTGCATAAGACCTTTCCACTAGAAACTATAAAACAATGCAGAAACAAATCAAAGAAGATCTAAATCAATGGAAAGACATGCCATATTCATGAATCAGAAGACTCAATATTATTGAGATGATACTTCTCCCCAAGCTGACATACACATTTAGCATGAAAATAATCAAAATCCCAGAAGACTGTTTTGTAGAAATTGATAATCTATTTCTGAAATTTATATGGAAGTACAAAGGATCTAGTATAGCCAAAAATACTTTGGAAAAAAAGAACAAATGTGAGGACTTTCCCTACCCAATTTTAAAACTTACTATATAGCTCCAGTAATTAAGCAGTTTGGTTCCTGGTGTGAAGATAAACAAGCAGATTAATGGCAGAGGGTACAGTCCAGACATAAATTCACACCTATAAGGGCAACTGATTTTTGACAAAGGTGCCAAGGCTATTCAAAGGGAAAAAGATAGCTTTTTCAACAAACATCATAGAAACAGTGTATATACACATGTGAACAAATAATGAACCTTGATTGTTGGTTCATATTGGATCATAGATCTAAATATAAAATCACAAATCTTCTAGATGAAGAAAACAGAGAAAATTTTTGTGAGCTTGAGTCAGGCAAAGGATTTCTCAGCTATGGCATCGAAAGCACAATTCAGATAAGAAAAAAACTGGTAGTTTGCACCGTGTTAATGTTAAAACTTTTAAACTTTTCTTTTTTTTTTTTTTTTTTTGAAGAAAACTTAAGAACTTTTCTTCAAAAGATGTTGTTGAAAGAATAGACAAGCCACAGACTTGGAGAAAGTATTTGCAAATTCATATCTGATAAAGGCTTGGATCCGGAATATATAAAGCAGTTTCAAAACGTGATAATAATCAACCCACCCATGTTATTTATTTATTTATTTGTTTATTTATTTATTTATGTATTTATTTGACACTGGGTCTTGCTCTGTCACTCAGGCTGGGGTGCAGTAGTGCAATCTCAGCTCACTGCAGCCTCGACCTCTCAGGCTCAAGGGATCCAGCCACCTCAGCCTCTGGAGTAGCTGGGACCACAGGCATGCACCACGACACCTGGCTAATTTTTTATTTTTAGTATAGATGGGGTCTCACTCTGTTGCTCAGGCTGGGTGTCCAGCTCCTGGGCCCAAATGATCCTCCCACCTTGACCTTCCAAAGTGCTGGGATTACAGGCCTGAGCCACTGTGCCTGGCCCATATATATATATATCTATATATATATATATATATATATTTTTTTTAATGGGCAAAGGCTTTAAACAGACCACCAAAGAAAATATTCAGGCCAGGTGCTATGGCTCATGCCTGTAATCCCAACACTTTGGGAAGCAGAGGTGCGCACATCACTTGAGCCCAGGAGTTTGATCCAGCTTGGCCAACATGGTAAAACCCAATCTCTACTACTAAAAATATAAAAATTAGCCAGGCGTGGTGGTGCGTGCCTGTAGTCTCAGCTACTCGGGGGGACTGAGGCACAAGAATTGCTTGAATCCAGGAGGCAGAGGTTGCAGAAAAAGAAAAAGAAAGAAAGAAACAAAACATACAGACAGTAAATAAGCACATAAAAATATGTTCAATATCATTCATCATTAGGAAAATGCAAGTTAAAAATCCCTATTAGATACCACTACCCACTTTTTAGAATGATTAAAATTAAATAGTCTGATGACTCAAAATGTAAGCGAAGATAGCAGCAACTGGAAATCTCAAAAGCTTCTGGCAGGAGTGTAAAATGATGCAACCACATTGGGGAACTGTTGGCAGCGTGGGAGGTGTCTTCTGACTTGATTCCCAGTGACCCCAGCACCTAGTATTCATGGCTTTGTGTAACCCCTCTCCTTGAGTAACTTTCTCCTCACCAATATAATACAACAACATTGAAGGGATGGCACTTCCATGTCTAGGTTACAAAAGACTGTGACTTCTATCTTGTTAACAGACTCTCTCCTCCTAGCTTTCATGAAGCAAGTCACCGTATTGGAGAGGCCTACATGGGAAGGAACTGAGGGATGTCTCCAGCCAACAGATGGAAAGAACTGGAGCTCTCAGCCGAACAATCCTCAAGGAACTCGATCCTGCCGACAACCACATGAGTGACTTTGAAAGTAGATCTCTGCTCAGTTGAGTCTTCAGATCAAACCTCAGGACTGCCTAACGCCTTGATGGTACTCAGCTAAACTATGCCTGGATTCCTGACACACAGAAATTCTGAGATAATGCATGTGTGTTATTTTAAGCTGGGGAGTTTTGGGGATAATTGGTTATGTAGCATTAGATAATTAATATAGGCAATTTTTTAAAAAGTTAAACACACACTTATCATATGCTATAACCATTGTACTCTTGGTATTTACCCAAGAGAAATGAAAACACATGCCCACCCAAGCTCTTGTGAACAAATGTTCATGGCAGCTTTATGTGTAAATAGTCTAAAACTGAAAACAGCTCAAATGCCAATCAACAAGTGATTGGATTAAACAAATAGTGGTATACACAATATATAATGAAATATCATGTAGGAATAAAAAGGAATGAAATGTTGATATGTAGAGCATGGATAATTTCAAACTCATTAGGCAGAGTGAAAGAAGTCAAATAATACAGAGTACACAGTGTATGATTCCATTTATATAAAGTCTAGATGCAAACTAATCTACAATGAAAGAAAGCAAATCAGTGGTTATTTGAGGATAGGATGATGGGGGGTTGAGGTGGGTAAGAGGATATGACAGGAATTATGAAAACATGTAAGAAAACTTTGGGGGATGATGAATATGCTTACACTGATTATAGGGATGGTTTTATTGGAATATATATATATACACATACACACACACACGTATATATAATATGTCAAAACTTAGCAAAGTGTACACTTTAAATGTGGGGAGTAACATATCAGTAGACTTCAGTGAGGCTGAAAACGGGAGTATTGTTGTAGAAAGGGACATTTAGAAAACAAAAATGATTTTGGAATTTTAAAATCCAAAAGCAGAAATGAAAAATTTAGTAGAAACCTAGAAAATAGAGGAAATTGCCGAGTAACAAAAATGATTACAACAAAGAAATGGAAAATACAAGCTAAAAAGCAAGAAAATTAGACTAAACAGGAAATGCATGTTAAATAATAGGGCTTTCAAAAATAGAGAAAAAAATGGAAGGGAGCAATTCATCAAAGAAACAATTCAGGAAAAATTTCCTGGATCCCAAGGACATCAATTTCTAGGCTGAGAGGTTCACCAAGTGCTCAGTACAATGAATGAAAACAAAGCCACACAAAACACATTCACACAAAGTTTCAAAACATTGGGAACAAAGAGAAGGTACTAATGCTCTTTGAAAGAAAGAACAAGTCGCATACAAAGGTCTAGAATTAGTTCTGCATTAGGCTTCTCTACAGCAATGCTGAACGCTAAATGATAATAGAGCAAGGCCTTCAACATTCTTATTGAAAATTATTTCCAACTTAGAATTCTATATACTCAGTCAAAGTAGTAACGTCCTCTTGGGCTAGAATAAATACTACTGGGCATTTTCAGAATGCAATGTCTCAACTTTTAAAAATTGTTCCTGCCTTTTTTTTTTTTTCCTCAGGAAGGAGACTTTTTTCTGTTGAGGAATTTGGAGAAGGATTTGTGATAGGTACATAGTAAAATGAAACAAACGAGACAAATGTTGACTCCAGTGAAAACAAAAAATTGTATAAGAAAGTAAAGGAAATTAGAATGCATATAGCTACAGCCTCAAATACTATGTCCATGGGCATAATAAAATAAGTGCTAAATATTGATTTGCCTTAAAATTATGCAATTCTATTAGAGGAATGGGAGGGAAAAAGAAATACATTTAAGGGTATGGGAGTAGAGTAGAAAGCCAAACCCTTATTGTCCATTGCCTGAAGTAAACATATTATATTTAAAACTAAAAATATTAATAAACAGGAATTTAAACGTGCTATTTAGAAATTTGGAGGCAAATACAAGAAAACTAAAAACATTGAAAGTCATGGCTTCCAGGGAGTGGAAGGAGAACTGCTAATATCACTGTTAGATGTATAGAACTGTTTAATTTGTAAAACTATATAAATGTACAACTTTATTAAAATTAAAATAATAGAGACATGATAGAACAAAGTTTTCCAGAAATGAAGAAAGATAATTACCTCTAGACTAAAAGACCCTCCAAGTTCCAAATAGAATGAAGAACAAAAGACTTATGCCCTGATACAGACTCAATATACTTTAGAACGCTGAACATAAAGAGAAATTCCTAAAAGCTTCCAGGAAACAAGAAAAGTCATTCTCAAAAGACCAAAAATAATATTCAGACATCTTGTCAGGAACATTGAATACTAAGAAGAAAAAAATTCTGGGAAAGATGATTTAAAACCCAAAATTCTATACCCAGAAAATTGTTAAGCATGTGAGCAAGAGTTTTAGTTTTACAAGTACTCAGAGAATTTGCCTCCAAAGCACCCTTTCCTTTCTGTTACTGCAAAATATAGTCCAGCAAAAAGCTTCAAGAAACAGTATGATTAAGAGGTTTGGTAATTCTGAGGATCTGACAAAAGCACAAGTAATGCAAACTTAAAATCCCAGGAAAAACAAAAAGCTACTTAGGAGATTTATATCTGTGTCTAAATATAAAGGAAATAAAGATGTGATGTGAATTTAATAATTAACCTTTCATGTCACTTATGGTTAATGATACTGGACCTAGAGAAAGATAAATAAAATCCTAACATACTGATTGACTTTGAAGGAACAATATTTACAAAGTCATAATAATGTACACAGTGTTTATTGTTTCTTTAGATTTTTGGAATTAACCAGTGGACAAAGCATGAAAGCCTTATGTTTATAATAGTATATAAAATGATCAACTCCAATAGTATAAAAGTTAAGGTTTGGCTAAGACAAACTGATCTATTGTCTGAAAACAATAGAACAAGAAATGATAGATAAGAGATTGCAAGTTAGAAAGGCAAACAACAGAAAACTAAAAATAACAATGTAACTGTGAAAATGTAGGGGAGGGTGCAGTGTAAGTCAGCTAAAGCCTTGTGTTTCATGGCAAGGAGTCAATAGAGCCTGAGTTGAATATCAACATAGAGATGTAAGGATGCCATGTAGAATGAGGATGCTAGCCACTAGGAAAACAAAATGCAGAAATGCTGAAAGGTGGTGGCCTCTGGGACTATGGGTAGGACAAAGGAATGCAGTGGATGATTTTTGCTTTAGTAATATGCCCTTCTCGACCATGCATATTCTGAGAAACATTTTTTAATGCCTTAAATGAATAAACTAAAATGTTGAATTGTGAATACATTTATGTTCTGAAAACCAGATATGAAAACATGCTGATAGTGAAAAGCAATTTTTTAGGCAATCAAGACAAGAAGGTAGTCAGCATCTGTCATGCATTTGTCATCAGGTTCCAGAATGGTGGCCTTGCCAGAGGGTGGGAACAGTCCCTTCCTCATCAGTACTTCCAGCCCCAAAATTCAGCCCCAAAATTAAAGATAAGCTTACAGTGGATGTGAAATATTAGTTTGATGGCACTGTGTATGTGTGTGTGTGTGTGTGTGTGTGTGGTGTTAGTTTGATGGCAGTGTGTGTGTGTGAAGTATTAGTCTGATGGCAGTGTGTGTGTGTGTGTGTGTGTGTGTGTGTGTGTGCAGGAAAATTACAGGAAAAAAATGAAGCATCTGAATTTTGAATCAAAATTGCCAAGTTGTTTTTGTAAAATGTGATTCAGAAGACCTAAAAAATATCAGGTAAAAGAGAAGTTCCATTATTATGACCTTTAGCAATACAGCCAACTGGCAGGTGTGAGCCTCCATTCTGATGGAATTCTACAGAAGCCTCTGGTCAATAGAGGCCCTGGTGAGCTGTGCTGGGCTTATGAGAGAGTCATGTGATGGGGCCCAGTTTCATTCAAGAGACTTAGCACCCTTTTTGTTTCTCCTTTACATAACCAGTTTGCCACCGCTGGGTGCCAACAGACAGACCCTCTGTTGAGTTGTCCACCTGCTTTCCACCTGGCAGGTGCCAATAGCCTCTTGTTCTCCCAGTTTTCCCTGCCCTCCCCTTGTGGGATAAGGATACTATTTTGTATTACTTCTTATGAACATTGTGAGCAAGACGTTCCATGGACCACCCAAGCAGTGCAGACCACAGGCACTGTCCCAAGGACCCCAAAGCAGCAAGGATGTTGGTGCAAACACCCAGGGTGAGCCTACCCCACGCCTTCACACCCAGGGTGAGCCTACCCCACGCCTTCACACCCAGGGTGAGCCTACCCCACGCCTTCACACCCAGGGTGAGCCTACCCCATGCCTTCACACCAGGGTGAGCCTATCCCATGCCTTCACACCCAGGGTGATCCTACCCCATGCCTTCATACCAGCTGCCCAGGCAGCCATGTTGCAAGAACAACGAGGGCAGCCTGGTGAGCCCCCCAAATTTCAGCATCAGTGAGTGCTCTGACTTCACTGATGACAAGATCCCATAGGTCACTTACACAAGGCACACAGAAAATATTCTCCTGTGACCAAAAATGCAAGCCATCTGACAGTTTCAGGCTATTTTCAGTATCATTATCTTCTCCACCAACACTGACAAATTTACCATGGTTGTGGTTTTCTTCGTTTTAATGACAGTTTGGTTGTGTTTTTCTTTGAGGATAGGGGCTGGTGGTTCTGCCGGCATCTGTTAGAAGGCCCCGAGGGAAGTGGATTTATGCTGCGGTCACTGTGCCTTGCTGCATTGTTTAAAATGAGACTTCATGGGACACACACAGTGAAGATGAGAGAGCAGAACCATGGCATGTGAGGGATGATTAGGGCCAGGATGGGCATTAAGGCCTGGTCTAAAAGGTGTCCAGACACCTACTGACATGGCATGTCCTAACTGCTCCCCAGACACCGGGATTAATCCACTGTGTCGGTTTGGTTCGTGTCCCTAGTGTCTGTCAGCAGGAAGCCTCTTCTTGCCTGATGGAGCTGGGGGAGGGGAGGATGTCAAGGTGGATGCTCTCGGCTAGAAAAGCTCTCCAACGACAGGCTACAGCTAAAGTCTGTGACATTTCGATAGCTCTTTGTCTTTCAATGTGCTCATCTGGGGACAGACCGTTACCTGCTTTTCTGCCTTGATCCATCATTTTTCTCTGGACCAAATCACAAAATAATACAGAACAGAAAGAATTCTGGGTTCGAGATGGCAGGTACGGCCTACTCTCTGTCAACCTAACAAAGTGTTGATGAGTCAAAACTTCTGGGTAGCACACAACACTGCTGTGTATGGCTGATGAAAATGTCCAGCTTGTAAACAATTAGGAAACAGTTCAACAAAATACTCATGGGTACAATTTAACCCGTGACTCAGGCAGACTCCTTCCAATCTTGACACTGATAGTCTGAACACTGTCATTCTTCTATAGATCTTCAGAAAGGCTGGTAAATATTGAACCTCAGTTAATAGGTTGTTGGATAAGCCAGCTTTGCAGGCCCTTAACCTCACCCTTTCTCCCTTTATCTCCATGACCTAGTGTTTGAACCTAGAAGACAGGGTTGTCGACATCTTCTCCACCGTGCCGGAGCCCTCACTGCAAAGAGCGGTGGGTGTCCCCGTGGCCTCCTGCCTGGGGTCTGAGCTGCTGCATGAGCCATTTCTCACCTCTGAAGTGTATCTCACTGTGGGCACTGGGAGCAGCAAATGGTTGTTCTATTCTTACCTGCTCGGTCCACACAAAGCTGGGAAGGTTCATGGGTGCCTAATCTCACAGGACAGACATGACAACACTGTGAATTCACAATGGGTCTCATACAGGGATTTCACTGTTCTTCCAGAGAGAACAAGTATCTTACTGACCACCAGAAAACATTTTTGGGGGAGGTGGAAAATAACTAGAAAATGGAGAAAAGGTAAAATAGAAAATTCAAGAAGGACAAATAAGATGTTAAAGAAAATGATGAAGTAGAATGAATGAGAATTGTTTGGAGGGGGTGCCTCTGGCTTGGATGACTGTCCATTTTGCTGAGGTGTCTGGGGTTGACCATGGGAGCAGGGAAGAAGGCTGAGCAGAGAGGACCAAGCATATCTAACTAATGGTTTGGTTGACATGATATTCCTGCTGGGCCCTCATCAGTCCTGGGGCGTGGCTCCTTCTCACCTCTGCTCTTCCCGTCTTGGAGCCGAGTGAGGCTGGGACGAGAAGGGAGATGGGCCAGCAGAAGGGCTCTTCCCCCGTTCCCCCAAACCCTTCCTGATATACCAGCTGGCAAAACTTCTCGAATGTGCAGTTTCTGAGCTATCACAGTTTCCATGAGTATCAGATGTTCCATTTAGTTCTTGATCTCTCTCGGCTCTGTCTCTTTTGTCACTTTTATTTATTTTTCTTATGTTTTAATCTTCCTAGATGCCTAACAGACTGTATTTGAGATCAGTAGGATACTTTTAATGGTTTAAGTTGCCATGATTCCAGGCCCCAACAGAAAACGTTCTGTATTTTTTCATCCAAAACCTGCGCCTGCCACTTCTTTTTAAAATATTGGGGATGCATTTCTCTAGCCAGTTCCAGCTTGAGCATTTGACCCTCCTGCCCACCCAGAGTTGCCGTATCTAGCAAATAATAATACAGGACAGACACTCAGGTAAATTTGAATTTCAGATAAATAAAAAATAATTTTAAGAGTGTAAGCGTATCCCAACTTTTGAGTGAGGTATGCTTAAACCAAAAGCGTTTTCTTTGTTTATCTGAAATTCAGATTTAACTGGGCATCTAGTGTTTATCTGGCAATCATATCAGCTGATTCCTCAACCATTCTTTGGAAACATTTAATCCCAAGTTCTTACACAGCAGACACATTTAATCATACTTACTGCCTAGCAAGTATCCATTTTTTTTTTTTTTTTTTTTTTTTGAGACAGAGTCTCGCTCTGTTGCCAAGGCTGGAGTGCAGTGGTGCGATCTCGGCTCACTGCAAGCTCCCCCTCCCAGGTTCATGCCATTCTCCTGCCTCCGCCTCCTGAGCAGCTGGGACTACAGGCGCCTTCCACCACGCCCGGCTAATTTTTTTGTATTTTTAGTAGAGACTGGATTTCCCCGTGTTAGCCAGGATGGTCTTGATCTCCTGACCTCGTGATCTGCCTGCCTCGGCCTCCCAAAGTGCTGGGATTATGGGCATGAGCCACCGCGCCCAGCCCGTATTCTTTGTTCATGGTGTCTCTACCTGGATGCATGCAGGATGTCTCTGACAGTGAGCTCCAAAGGAAGTCCCTCTGAGTGGCTTAGAGGGCTGCACTCATAGTAGGGGCTGACGGCACAGATTGCTTTAGGAAGGTGGTGAGTGGGAGGTGGTGGGAGGGGGAACAAGACTTACCAGTTTACCAGAGGTAGGAATCAGGGTGGGATCCGGAGGGAATAGGATTTGGTGCTATTTTCACTGAATTCTGGAATTGTGGTCTGGCCCTAGGAATCACCTGAGAGGTCAGCCCCTGGAGGGGAAAGGCAGCCCCTCCTCAAGGTCTGCGACAGGTGCCCTTCTATGCTTCCCAACCCCTCCCAGTGTGGGCTGTTCCCCAGCTCACAGGCAGCACACGCAGGTGGAAACAGCTCTACCTGTCAGCTCACCCTCTTGGTCCAATTCTACTTTTCAGACCAGGAAAGCAGCTGAGAGGGGTGGAGGAAGCCTTGCTGAAGTCATAGTGTTCGGGCCAGGCCTTCACATTGCTCACCTTTCTCCACTGGACCCTGCTTGTTCTTTTCAGCCTGTGAGAAGGCCACACACAGTTGTTACTTTTTCAAGTCAAAAAGGACATGTGTCCCAAAGATGTGATCAGAGATGTCATTAAGTGTGGGTGTGTATGGGGCGGGGTGAGGCCCGGGAGGCAGAATGGTGCGGCTCTCAGGTCATGGACATGGAATTCCTGACTCTGCCTGCTCCCGGCGGCCTGCTGGCCTGTCAAGGGGAGAGCGCAGTGAGTGACAAGAGGATTTATTTCTGCCAGCCAGAGAATGGCTCATAATTTACAGCCCGCTGAGCCAGCCTCTACCATGGCATTAGAGCCTTCCTTTTGTAGACAGTAATAAATTGTCTTATCACCGGTGCTGACATAACATGCTCCTTTTTAAGTGTGCCATAATTTTTATTTTTAAGAGAATATTCATATTTGATGGCAGAGCTCATGGGCATCTGAATACTTCTCTGGAGAGAAGTCTTTTTTTTTTTTTTCTTTTTGAAAGAAGATATAATTCAGCTCCCAAATGCCACTAGCAGGGATAGGCTTGACTTCTAAAGAGACATTAGGGGCAGAATTTGGGGACATTGTAGACCCTTCATAGACAGTGACTTGTCCTTCACCAGCAGGCATCAAAAGAATCAAAGCCCCTGGAGAATGTACATCCTTCAACTGTCCGCCTTGCTGCCTTTGCACGATGGTGGCCAGGGAGCTGGTGCCCAGGCAGCTGGTGCGGCCTTGGGCTTTTCCATCCCAAAGGACGGGCTTCCCCGCCACCTGGGGGGACTCACTCCCTTGAGCTCCCCCTGGCAGGAGGGGCCTGGGGGTGTGACAGGCAGAGAGTAAATTAGTCTGAAGCCTGCCTGGGGGTTCTCAGCTTTGGATCACGGAGCTAGCGAGTCCGGGCACTGTGTCTCTTTCCTTCTGCGTCCTCCAGGGGGCAACAGTGCAGCCTGCTGATCCCCAGGGAGCTGTTCTCCCCAGAGCGCAGTCCTGGAAGGGGATGCTACAGATGGTCCCTGGTCACCAGGGAGTCCTCAGGCCTGTCTCCTGTTTCTACTGACCCGTGGGGGTGGGCCAGCTGGGGCATCCTTCTCCCCTCCCATCAAGGCTCTTGTGCCCAAGGATGCCCTCACTGTGTGACAGGAAGAGATGGGGCCGGGTTGCTGCCCAGCCTCCTCCCTCTGCCTTTGCCTTCTGCCTTCACAGCCACCAATTACAGAACCCTAACTGTTCACCTGACAAGACCTTAGGCAAGGCCCTGGCTCCCTTGGAGGATCGGGGCTTTTCTTGTCTATAAAATAGGAGACAGGGGCTTTAGGAGCTCAGACACGAATGGATGCAAAAGCCTAACAGAGGGTTCAGGAGAGGTAAGTTTTTGTCTCTTCCTCTGCTCTTTCTTCCTTCACTGCCTGTTTCCCTCCTTTCATCAGGCACGTACAGGAAGGAGCTGAAGTCCCCAGGCTGTGCAGTCCTTCTAGGTCTGGGTTGTGGAGGGAGAGGAGAGGCTGGCCTGGGGGGTCTCTGCTGGGGGAGGTACAAGGCTGGCCTGTGGGGCTGGCCAGCCTGGGGCATGTCTGTGTTAACACAGATACACCCATACAGACACTTCCAGAACCAGGCATGTTTACAAGTAGCAATCAGATATTGCTAAACCTCTGGCCTTATGAGAACAGCTCTCACGTAATGCTGTCTGAGTGCCAGGCACAAGTCAAGGCACTGTACACTAATTCATTTAAGGTGGACACAAATATGCCCATTTTATGCTCAGCTGGGAAAACTGAGGCCCAGAGAGATCAATGGACTCATCTGAGGTCAGGTAGCTGGGAGGTGCAGAGGTGGGATGAGAACTCAGGTAGTCAGCACTGGAGTCTCTGCCCTAACCACAGTGCTCCTCTGTCTCTTCTCTCCCTGCCTGGACAATCCCACTTCACTTTGACCATCCCCTGCCTATTCCCAGGGACAGGACTTGAGTGTCACTTCCCCTCATGCTGCCTTGTGGCCCTGCCATGCACTGTGGCAAGTCTTCTGTTATCTTCTACCTGAGAGGCCGTGACTAAGAAGGTTCCAGACTTCCCGTCTATCAAAGGTAAGGACTAAATTAGATTTTCTTCTTGACAGTGGTGATCACCTGTGACCTGTGCCTGGTACATGCTCAGGAGGGAGTATACTGTTCCATTTTGCCGATTTCTAATGAAAGATTACTTTTACAGGATGGAGGGAGAAAGGGCTCAGAAGGAGAGAGAAAAAGAATAAGGGAATTGGCCCCAGTCCAGATGAAAAGAGCCAGATGCAAAATCATTTGGGCCACATATGTGTTGTTTGCTTATCAAATTTTCAACCTTTGAAAAATAACAATATGGGAATCAGTAGCATTGCTGGAGTTCCTGTGGGTGGCAGGAGTTGGACACTGTGGCAGGTGACCCTGCAAAGGGTAAAGACAGAACCTGCAGAGGGTGAAGGGTTTCCCAAGTCTCACTCCTGGAGCGAGGGGAACAGGCATGGGCAGCCTGTTGGGTCCCATGTCATGCAGCTATGTTCTCTGCTGCTGGTGAGTTTGGCATCAAAAGAAAACATAGCAGGAATGATTTTGCCTGGGTTGGGGATTTGGGGGAGTTTAGACTATAAATAGTGAGGAGGATATAAAAAGCCTTAAGAGGATTTTTGGAAGCCCTAAATCCACCACGTAGACCCAAGCAAGTTAACAGGAACCACTTAGGTTTTAGTGAGGTCTAAATGTAACTCAGCATAGCGCCCTCCCCTCCACTGTTCCCTTCCAGCTGTCATGGTTCACGTGTCCGCTGTCACCACAACCCTTGCCAGCATCTGCCAAACCAAGGACACGTGTGTCAGGAGGTCTGCTGCCAGCATGCCAGCTGCCAGGTGCTGCCTAGCCTTGAGTTACCGCCTGGCTGACTCCCTAAGGGAAGGCATCATTGGCAGCCTCTTCTACAGCAGAGAAAACGGAAACATAGGAGGTTAGGTGCCCGGTCCAAGGTCACACAGCCAGCAAGTGGTGAGCTGGATTCCACACTCAGCTGAGGCCCACTCGAAAGGCGATCCTGAGGAAATTATGCTAGAATCAGCAGAAAATCACCTCTGTGTGTCTGAAGGAACCTGCTTGCCTCTGTGCCTTGCTTCTTGGACACCTGTGGTCCCAGCCTTCTGTTTTCTGTGGACCCTTATTTCATTTAATACATGGACTATCATAAAACCCTTTGCCCTCCTGTAGCCCCAGCTCAGGAAGCCTGAAGCCCACCCCGGTCACTGAGGTGCTCAAAATCGATGGAGATTCAGAGTTGAAACCTCCCTGCCCTTGGTCCTCTATCCTCAGGGTCTGCTGCCGACTCCTAGATACCTACAAACAGGTCTTCTATTCTTGACTCTTTTAGGAACATCACTGTGGCTAATAGTGAGGGAAAGATAACCTGGAGGGAGTGACATTTAGGATGACAGCCGACCATCCCATTTATAGGAAAAATCCAGGGCTCTAATACATATTTTAAAAATCACTGGACTGGCGGCACAGCCCTGCCACCCAGCATTGTATTAGCCAACTCCTTCCCAAGGCTCTGGGAGAGGCTGCGGTGGGAACATTCCAGATCAGAGGTTCTGCCTTGTTTAAATAGGGGTGGAGTGAGATTGCCAGATCTGAGGCTTCATCTTGCCAGTGAGAAATGGGGGTGCAGGGAGCAGCCACTGAGGCCTCACCATGAGTCACACACAAGGCTGGCAGTGAGGCCAGAAATCACACTTGGGCCCCCAAACATAAGGTCCTACAGCCAGGGAGAAGCATTCTGCCTGGAGACTGAGAAGAATCCAGTCAGGAAGACATGGTGGAAGTCAAGGTGCCCGGGCCTGAAGGGCCAGTCCGTCTGGGAGCAGCCACTGGCCCTATGGTGGGACAGGAAGAGCAAGAAAAACAGTGCTAGCTTGCTAAAGGCCGTGCCCCTGAGTTTGATCTCCACCCTGCTGGCTGAGAAGACTCACTGATGGTCTAAGTTGTCTCATGGGAGTGCCTGGGAACCAAAACTCTGGAGACAGCAGGGAGGGTGATGAGGGGCAGCAGCTGGAGCCAGAGAGACCACCTGGGAAGTTAACACCACAGACAGCGTGATAGGGTCCTCGGCTAGGGCGGGACGCCTGGGGACATGTGAGGGAACTGGTGAGAGGTGGGAGTCGGGCCGAGCCCACACTGGGTCAGGGCATGAAGGCCACAGCATGCCGTTGAGGCCAGGGTCTGGTCCGGGTGGGGGTGAGGAGGTTAGAACAGGCTGCTCTGGATTTCAGAGGCCAGAGAGAGCAGAGATATTAAGTAAGGAGGTGACGATGTGGCAACCAAGATTCCTGGCCTCCTGAAGACAGTGTGGGGCTGCGGGTACAGGTCCGAAGGCCTTTGAGGCCAGGCGGGTTGGAGCTGTGGGAATGCCCCTCCTCCGCTTTCCACCCTTCTTGGGATGGAGTGCAAATTCTTGCCAAGGCTGACGAAGCTGTCACAGCCCAGCCTCTGGCCATGCCTCTTGTCCCCTCTCCCACTACCCTCTCACTGCCAATGCCCTTGCCGCCCTGCCTTCCCTCTAGTTCCTCCACCATACCAGGCTTCTTCCTGCGCCAGGGCCTTTGCACATGCCGGTCCTGAGTGGGCCCTCTGCCTGGAGCTGGGGGAGGGATGCCTCCACCCAGGGGTGGGAGAAACTCTGCTCCTTCATCCCTGAGTCACCAGCTCCCTGCACTGCAAATCCTCAGCGTGATCTCTGTGTTCTTGCTTAGTCCTGACTGATGGTCCACCCATCTGGCTATCTCCTAGTTATGTCTTCAAGCTCAGGTTAAAAGTCACTTCTTCCAGGAAGCCCTAACCATCTTGTTCAATGCTCTTCTTGTATCTGACGGGCTCCACTGTGTGCTTGGGGGAGGGGAGGGACCTCTGAGGCATCTTAAGGAACTTGGATTTTTCTCTGTGTGAGGTTGGAAGCCATGGAAGAATTCAGAGCTGAGGAACGGCCTGATCTGACTTCTATTTTCACACAGTCCTCTGTGTTGAGGATTGATGGCAGGAGGCAAGGCTGCAACAGGGAAGGCATTAAGAAGGCTGTTGAGTTTCACCAGGTGACAGGTGGGGGTGGCTCAGCCCAGGGAGGTAGCAGGGGATGTGGTGAGAAGTGGTCAGACTCTGAATGGATTTCAAAGTAGAAACAACCAGACTCACTGACAGTCTAGACACAAGTGTGCTGGGGTGAAGGGAGGGGTTAACAATGACCTCAGGCTTTAGCCTGAGCAATCGAAATGTGGAGTTGGCATTTGCTGTAATGGAGAAAACTGGGGACAGGGCAGGGCAGCGGGGGCGTTTTGTGGTAGGGACGGGGAGGACCAGGAGCTCAGCTTGTAAAGTGCCTTAGACATCCAAGCAGAGAAACTGCTGGCTGCCTGGAGTTTAGGAGCAAGGTCCAAGCCAGCGACAGGCACTGAGCGTCACCCACACATAATGTGCACCTAAAGTTGGAGAATGACTGAGAGCATCGCGGGAGTGAGGGTGGGTACAAAAAAGAAGCTGCCCAAGAGTTGGAGCTTGGGCCACCCCAATGCTAAGAAAGAACCAGCTATGGACACTGAGGAGAGGCAGCCACAGAGGTGAGAGGAGAACCAGGATAGCAGGGGCGGCTTGGCAGCCACAAGAGGAATGTGCTTCAAAGACAAGGGGTGTCAGCCGTGTCAAAGGTGCAGGAAGGCCTCCAACATGAGGTCAGAGAATGGCCCCCGGGAGTAAGGAGCATACAGGCTGCGGGTGATGGTGATGAGAGCTGTGGGTGGGCAGTGAGGGTGTGGCTTGAGTGCAGGAGAGACTGAAACAGTGGGTGGGGAGACTTGCTTGAGGAGTTTTGTGTTGCTAAAAAGGGAAGAATGGGAGAGTAGCTGGCGAGAGTCCTGTGGGTTTTTAAAGATAGATGGTATAACCACATGCTTGTACGTTCATGGAGGTAACTCAGCAGGAGAAAGCGATACTGTGAAACGGCGGCTTTGGGGAGCTGGGGTAGCTTGGGATCCAGCAGGTGCGGGAGGGGAGGTCCTCAGTAGGCCCTACCACCTACAGCAGTGCTGTGAGGCAGAGTCCGGTGCAGGTGCAGGTGGAGGAGGAAGGTTTCTTCCGAGAAAGGAGGTAAGAAGAAAGCAAGGCTGTCAGCTGAAGGTGAGGATGGAGGATGGGAGTTGGAGAGGAGAAGTGGGCATCCGGAGCGACTGCCAGAGGTGTGTAATGATGGCTGCCAGGCGACAGCAACTGGGGTGGCTGTGTTTCTTCTCCACCTGCATTCAGCTAAGTGCAGGTGCTGAGTGGAGTGAGAGGGAGAGGAGGGCACGGAGAGGCCCATGAGTGAAGACTGATGTGATGTGACCTGTCCCAGAACCCCGGGCAGTGAAGGCAGGAGGTCAGAGGTGAGGTGAATGGGCGGCAGGGGCAGGAAGGCATAAGAAGCCTTCTCAGGGTGGGCTGGGGGAGCTCTGGCACATGTGCAGCTAAGGGGAAGGATCTGGGGACGGGAAAAGATTAGAGGGTTAGGAGTTTGGGGAACTGCCAGAGCAAGACCCTGCAGAGGGCAGTATTCCCTGGGGACCAGGGCACCAAGGGAAGGGCAGCTTTGGAGAGGGACAGGGCAGGGGGATGCAGAAGCAATGGTGTTTGTGCCTTCTGTGCTCTTGAGGAAAGAAAGCAGCTAAAGGGCGGGGTCTACAGGAACTTGCAATTCCTCAGCTCCACCCAGCCCTGCCACTTGGTGAATACCACAGCCCAGCAGGTCCCCCGCAATGTCCATTTTCCCATGATGTATTTCTACACTCAGCTTCTCCAAACCAGACTTTTGTAGAAAGGGATAACCTGCCAGCTCTTCTCCTCTGCCTGTCACTGCGAAGACCCCACTCCCATCCCGTCTTCTGCTTTGCTCTCCTTGCCGGGACTAGGGAGGAAGCCCCAGCTCCCAATTCACTCTCACTTGGGAAGAGCACTTAGGCCACAAACCTGAAACCCACCCTGGAGCCAAGGGGTGTCTTCGCACAGGAAAAAGCCACACCCCACTGCTGGGCTTGTGTACAGTACAACTCCATCCTTGCACTGCCAGGCATGGAGGCAGGAAGGTGGGGTAAGTCAGAGTCACCGCTGCTTAGGTTGATTTGTGTTGTTATTTAATTTATGGGACACATTAATTCTAAATAATACTTGAGCCTTCCTTCCCCTTCCCTCTTGTTCTTCCCTTCCTTTGTTCTTCCCCTCCTCCCTTCCCTTTCCCCATTTTCCCTCCTTCCTTACCTCCCTTCCTTTCCACTTTTCGACAAATACTTGCTTAGACTCTGCTGTGTGCCTAAGAAAATCTATATGAAGGTGATACAACAGAAACAGAGGAAGAGGTGGACCCCCAAGGAACTCACCCAGCAGCCTCCACAGTGCTGCCCCTTGCTAACAGCATCCTGGTTTTGCTCAATCTGGGGCAGCAATGTGCTCAGGGAGTGTTCCCCAGGAGAAGAGGTAAGACTGATCGAAAGCAACCTGAGCCGCCCTGCTCACCCTGTCTATGATTACCTGGCAGCTGGGGGGTGGGCCTGTGACCCAGATCTGGTAGGTGGGGCCTGAGAGGAAGTGGACTGGAGATTTAGGTGCTTCTTCCCCAGGGAGAAGAAGACATTCAAGAGATGGAAAGTTGCTCCTGTGCTTCTTCCCTGGAGGCTGTATTGAGAGGATATGATCCTCCGATCTGTGGCAGTCACCTAAGAATAGGAGAAAGGCAAGTAAAGTATAGAAAAGCTATCTTGAGTCCCGGCATCACTGAGCTGCTGAATTAACAACCCTGGATCCACCTACTACCAAATTCTTGTTTGCAAAATAACGAATTGTCCTTATTGTCCGCATTCATTTCAGTTGGGCATTCTCAGATTTTGTAACCAAAGGCATCTTACCTACTGCAGCAAAGCAGAAATAAAGAACTATGATTTTTCTGTCACATGTGGCTCTGAGCCTCCCGGATGCTGAGGTGAAAAGGGAAACGAGATGAATTGCCAAGCTCTCATTCTTGGTCAGGAAGAGCTTCTCAGGGAGTTTCAGCTTTTTTGCCCCTAAATTCTTTGTTTGACACTAAATTTCCACATGGGAGTTTAGGAAAGGAACACGGGGATACATAATTGCTAGACCCAGGATAATTGTTTCACAGAAGAAGCAGTTTTCAAAGGCTCTTTTTTAAGAAAACCAGGATCTAGATATAAAGAGAGAGTTTAAGCAGAGAGGAGAGTCAAGTGGGAGCTGCTCCATGCCCTCCCCACCCCAGATGGTCACATGAATGAGCAGATACTGAAGAGACCACTGAGAAACTGTGAACACCGAGCAGAAGGCAGAGCCCAGAAGGACGCAGAGCCTGGAGCTGCAGGGGAGCAAAAGCCCCTGACCCACCACTGCTAGGGGCAGCAGCTGTGAGTGGGATTTGGAGTGAGTAAAAAGGAGGGAAAAGAAAAGTGTGAAAGGGAGAGAAGAGGACCTGGCTGGGGAAACCCCTGGTTTGTAGAAACCTGGGCATGGGTAACGGTTTCTCGGGGATGGTGGAAGGGGGCTGGTGGGAGGCAGAGGTCTAGTCTGCCCTGGGCTCTCCATGTCTCAGGCCCATTGACTGTGTGTGATCTGCATCACACCTTCTGTTCCTGGGGACCGTGGGTATTTATCTGGGCTCAAGAAGCACTGTCAGGTCTAGGGAATGACTGTAAGTCCCATTGGTATCTCGCCTCTGAGTGCTGTCTGGCCCAAAGTATCTGAGGGTTCTCCCGATAGAAATGTGGTATTTGAAAATTCAAATGAGCCAGGCAATTACTTTGAAAAAGCCTTTACCTTGCTGAGGATTCACAACAGATTTTCATGAAAAAATGCTGTACTCTCTGTACCTTTTCTGTAGTATATCAATAGATGCCACACTCACACATACACAGACACAGCAAATATATTTGGAAGAATTCAACAAGTTTCTTTACTGCAATATGTCTTGAAGGCATTAGTATATGTCATCAAATCTAAGAGATACCTTCAATTGGAAGATGTGTCATTATTTAACGTATTACTAAGAAAAAAAAAAAATGTCCAAGATGGAAAGTCTCACAGGAGATGCCTCCCTAAAGATGGAGCAATGAAAGGCTCCACTGTCGGCTGGGTGTGGTGGCTCACGCCTGTAATCTCAGCACTTTGGGAGGCCAAAGCAGGTGGATCACCTGAGGTCAGGGGTTCGAGACCAGCCTGGCCAACATGGTGAAACCTCATCTCTACTAAAATTACAAAAATTAGCCAGGCATGGTGGTGTGCACCTGTAATCCCAGCTACTTGGGAGGCTGAGACAGGAGAATCACTTGAACCCAGAAGCCGGAGGTTGCAGTGAGCCGAGATCGCACCATTGCATTCCAGCCTGGGTGACGAGAGTGAAACTCTGTCTCAGAAAAAAAGGAAGGAAGGAAGGAGGGAAGGAGGAAGGGAGGGAGGGACGGAAGGAAGGAAGGAAGGAAGGAAGGAAGGAAGGAAGGAAGGAAGGAAGGAAGGAAGGAAGGAAGGAAGGAAAGAAGGCAGGCAGGCAAGAAAAGAAAGACTCCACTGTCAGTACAGAAGAAAATGAGAAATAAACCCACCATGGAGAGGAACAGCAAGGAATCAACAGGTTTCTATTTTGGCCCTGGTGAGGGGAGAGAGAAATAGGGAGAGAGGCCCTGCACTGATCATTAGAACCATAAGCTGGTTCTCATTCTGGGGTCACACCATTCAGCAGATCCCCAAGGAGTTTCAGGAGTTGTGTCCCCAGATCACTGGCAGAAGCAAACACAAACCCTCTCTGAAAGAACTCAATTTCAGCCCAGGCCAGTAGTGATTGCAAAATACTAATTGTGAGATGTTTCTTGATTTGGGGATGTTAAAATGCGAGAAAATGTGCACCCAGGCATAGATGAGGACAGTGAGCCCTCATCCAGAGAAGGTCAGAGTATTCAGCCCTAACTACTCTATCCCACTGGAGAGCTCCTGGTTAGCAGTGGTCACTGTTGCCACTATTTATGGAGTGCTGACTTGGTGCCAGGCTCCAGGTGCCAGGCTCTGCACACATCAGCTCTTGTCGTCCTCACAGCACCTCTGCATGGGGACAGCAGTGTTACTAGTATTTTCAGTAGGGCAAACTGAAGCAACTTTACTGAGGCTGCACATGAGTAAATGACAAAGCTGGGCTTTGAGTCCATGCTCATCTCTGGTATCCTGAAGGTGGTGTCCATCAGACATTTTTCAAAGGATGCTACTTTGGCCTGCTGAACCTAGCATATTGCCAAAAATGCAATTTTTCAGCAAAGCGTCTATTCCCTACACAGAGGTAATTTCTGCATCAAAGTCTGTCTTATCCCACCCTAGAAGGCTGCGCAAAGGCTCTTGCTGTCCAGTGGTCTTGGCTGTATGGGTATTCCTGGGCTGTGGCTGGATAACCCTGTACTTGCTGTAAAGGGATCACTGGTGGGCATGAGAACACATCATTCAATGTCTTCTCCTCTTTTCTGATTTTAGAAGATGTTAGTATAAATATCACAAAACTTCCGAAATATGACCAGGCTCCAATCACCTTTCTGGTCCATGTCCTGTCCCTCCTGAGGCTCAAAGACCTCAATCTAGGGAAGCAGCACCCCGTTCCCTCCCCACAGAGCTATGTAGATCTCGGGGGTCATCTGGAGAGCCAGAGTCTGACTGAGTAATAAATCCCCTCCCTGCAGGACAACTAGCCAAGTTTTATTACAGATCCTATCACAATGAAAAGGGCTGGTACTCCTGTGATTGAGCTAATCCTGTCACCGTGTAAATCAATAGGAAACCCACAGGAGGCGATTTGATTTAGGATGTTCATTTTGGGAAGCTGGTCTTCCTACAACATTGGAGTCAAGATATTGCCAGGGCACTTCCATGACAAATGGAAAGTTCAGCGCAAAAGGACCAGACTTGTAATAAAATAAATTCAGATCTCTCCAAATAAAAATTCAGATGCATTTTAGTCTCCCTCAGTACATCAGGCTGAATCCCTTAATTTACCACATTATTATGGAAACACCCTTACCTCTGCCTGTCAAAATCACTGACATTGCGGGGGCTCCGTCTTGGGAGACACTAGCTGCTTTATAATTATTTAGCTGATGTGCAGTGTACATTATCTTGAAGCAGGCCATATACTCGAAGAAGAACAGTACCAGATCCAGGATGAATCTGAGGGATATCTGGCCGGCAGGAGAAGGGGAAGAGAGGTAACACATGTTGCCCAGACATACTGCTGCTAGGTGACAATGCAATGCCTCCAACTCTGTCCCCTTGACTCAGGCCAATATCCCTCTTCTACAAGCCAGTTGGCCAGGCAGCCAAGGCCATGTCAGGCAGAGGCAGACTGAGGGTTCTGGGTACTGTTTCTGTCCAACAGGTATGGTGGGTTCTCCTCTAGGGCTGCCAGTTTGCATGAGGGCCTCGTGTCTCTCCATTGGCAGGGGCTGGTGAGCATCCAGTCCATCTGTAGGAGGGACACACAGTGGCTGTCTTCTGCAGCATGGACAGACCTGGAGTGACTGCCCAAGCAGCGGACCCCACTTGCCAGGGGAACGCAGGGAGGTGAAGTTGCATCTAGAGCAGCAAAGGGAAGGCCGTGTGGGACATTGATCTCCAGGTTCCAAGATGGGCCCTTGGCAGGAGCCCTTGTGAACATGGATGTGATTTGTTGGGATGGGGCCTCCCACCACGCCTCCTGTTCTCCCACCTCCATTAGGGGTGACTCACACCTGCAGAAAAGATGAATCATGTGGGTTACGAAACCAAAGGGCTCCTGAGAGCGAGGCTGGAAAGGACCTCGGAAACCATCTATGCAGATCCTGTCCTCTGCCCATCCCCTCTTGCCCCAGCCTCTCAACTCAGGCTGCCAAGCCAGACTCCAAGTGAATCCTACACGCTCAACAGGAGACTGCTCCTGGAATGAGCATCAGAGAAGCAGCTTCTTTCCCACCTCAAGGCCTTCTCGACCTTTTTGTTTTACTTCCTGTATTAAGCAGGCTGATGGCTTGCTTTCTGCAAGTGGGCCAGTGGGACCAATGGGTCCTGGGAGGGATGACAGAAGGGATCTAGCAGCGATCCTTACCCTTCATAATTCCTTGGTCATGGAACATTTCCATACATCTCCAGGGTGCTTCAAATCATTATCCACTGGATACCAGGCTGCTCCAGGCAACAGGGGTGAGGATGATTCAACTCACTTTCCCACTGCTGGTCCCAGCTCAGTGGGTGCTTCTAAGAGTGTACATCATCTAGTGAACACCTACCACAAGGCAGGCCCTGGGCTCATAAAAACAAACGTTTATGGACAGCTTATTGTACAGCAAAAGCGGACCTCATCCTCAAATCAGCCCGATGGGGTAGATACCACTGTTCCCCCCATTTTACAGGTGGGGCACCTGCCCTCAGCCAAGACAGTCATTTGCCCAGATGGGCTCTGTGCGGTGGTTTCTCGGGTACATGCTCGTGAGCCCGGCTAATTCGCCACATGCCTTTGCCCCGTTCAACATGCCCCTTCAGCCATGCTGGGTCCTGGGCGATCCAGTGTCTTCCCGGCAGCAGCTTCTCCCTGGGACCCTGCACACTGGCAAGCCCTCTGTCTAGGGAGGCGGGCGAGGCCGCCGGGCGTCTGAGGCCCCGCCAGGTGAGTGCAGCCTCCGGGTGTCCGGCCGGTCTAGGGAACAGGGGACTCACCTGAGACGCCAGGGCCTCCCCGCTCGCAGCAGAACTCGCGGGGCCGAGGCCGCCGCTGGGGCGGTCCTGCGTCCCGAGAGCCCCAAAAGTCGGCGGAGAAGTTCCCCCGGTGGGGGGCGTTTCGGGCCTCCCGGACCGGTCTCGGCCCCGGAGCCCGACCGCAGGAGCGCGGGCCCGGGGGCGCCGCAGGGCCGCGCGGGCGGGAACGCGCCGCGGCCGCCTCCTCCTCCCTGGCTCCCGCCCGCGGCGGTGGCGGCGGCGGCGCTTCCCCGGCGCGGAGCGGCTTTAAAAGGCGGCACTCCACCCCCCGGCGCACTCGCAGCTCGGGCGCCGCGCGAGCCTGCCGCCGCTATGCCTCCGCGCGCGCTGCCTGCGCCCGGGCCCCGGCCG